>NC_081408.1:445012919-445329586 GCF_030272615.1 Cryptomeria japonica
TTCAAGAGATCACATTTTTCGTTATTCCAAAACCAATTGAAAGATTGGTTTTCAAATACTTTGTTTCTTGTCTTTTCACATATGGGTCGACTCTTTGCATTTTTCTCTTTTCATGTTCAGACTGACTTTGTCTCATTCATGCTCAACATGATCTTTCATCAAAGAGGACTCACTTTGTCCTACCTACCTGTGCCTGTGGAAAATTTAAATACTTTTTGGGTGATTCAAGCTTGCACTATCCACAAGATTCTCATGCTTCACCCATGATCATCGAAGAGGAAAGTTCACTTGAGTATGACCATTTATCAAATCTTGTACAACTAGGATATGCTTTTGTAGTTGTTGCACCACAAGGGAATTAAGAGAGATCAGAATATTGGTTGGCATGATGTGTATAGGGAAAACAAAAGCTAACACAACTAGTGATAGATGATGACAGGTTCACATATCCTACAGGTTCAGTTGTTGTTGTGGGAACTTGGTTGCGAGACACAAAACCATTCTAATGTATTCACACCTTATTATAGCTAGAAATGTCAAGTTGTTGAAGCATCAAGAAAAACCGAAGACCAAAGAGCTATGGACAGTGACTAATGCTGATCATGAAGCAATACTGGATAGTCTTAAGCAAAGAGATGACCCTTCAGGCATACTTGAGTAGTAGGTCTTTAATGGTGCCTTATTTTTTTTATCATGCATTTCATTTCAAACAATGATAATTGAACCTTAATGTTCAAGTTTGTTACGTGTATATTAATGATGTGTTCAAAATATAGGTCTATTTATGATCGTTCGTAGGTGTAATACCCTAAAAATGGCCATCTAAACCAGGGCCCCCCAATCTTGACAACATCACAAAAACTGAAATACCAAAAATTAGAGAAGACAAGAAACAAACTCAGTGATTAGAAACTCTGTCTGTGTCAGAACTAGTCCATCCTAAGTCAAAACTCTGTCCGTGTCAGAACTAGTCCATCCTAAGTTGAAACTCTGTCCATGTCAGAACTAGTCCATCCTAAGTCAAAACTCTGTCCATGTCAGAAATAGTCCATCCTAAGTCGAAACTCTATCCATGTCAGAACTAGTCCATCCTAAGTCAAAACTCTGTCGGTGTCAGAACTAGTCCATCCTAAGTTGAAACTCTGTCCGTTTTAGAACTAGTCCATCCTAAGTCGAAACTCTGTCTGTGTCAGAACTAGTCCATCCTAAGTCAAAACTCTGTCCATGTCAGAACTAGTCCATCCTAAGTCAAAACTCTGTCCGTGTCAGAACTTGTCCATCCTAAGTTGAAATTCTGTTCAAAACTAGTCTATCCTGGTAAAAAATCAGTCCATCTCAAAATTGGTCATACTCAGTTATCAAAAGACTCAGAATTTTAGTCTCTTCTCTGTGAACAATCATACGAATCTGATCATTTATCATCCTGCACCACATCCTGTGTCGTACAAGTCTTGTGATTTCTCGTCCTGCACCATATCCTGTGTCATACGAAATCTAGAAATTTGTCGTCTGAGCCTAAATCCTTTGTCATATGAAATAGAACTGCACATAATCTTTTATCGTCCTGCACATACCCATTTTTCATATGGTACTAGGCAGCAACCCGTACAAAACATAACTGTTGTCATCCTGGAACTATTAAATTGTCATCCTGCTCAGTAAATCCTATCGTACGAATCTCTGGTTTTATCAGTACAAAACAATCAAACTTGCCTAAAAATAGTCTACAATGAACATAATACTGGTTATCATCATCCTAAGCATAAACAGATCAAGATAGTGTACCTCTACCATTTGCGTTGCACGATTTGGTCGATCATCTTTCAGATAGTTCAATCAACTACCTATCAAACCTAAGTCACTTAGATAACGTCTTATATAGGATAGATCTTTCAAGAAACCAGACCGAATCTTAGTCATTACTCTCGAATCAACTTAGATAAACATCTTATACAAGATCGATCTTTCCTGAAACCAGACTAAATCTCAGTTGTTTCTCTCAAAACAATACATTAACCAAACAAACTAGCTTTGAAATTGATCTTGACCTCTGTATCACAAACAACTTTAGGTCACACTAATCCATAAAAATGCCTATTTGAACCAGGAGTTCTTGTAAGAAAGAAGCCAAAGGCAAAGGACAACCCTTCTCATATCAAGATAACCCATTTTACGTGGAGGATCCACTCGCTGACATACCTTCATCATCAAGAAAACCAATTTTTGATGAACCTGAATCTCCCACTATATATGAGACGGAACACAATGACAAGAACAAGGACAACATTAGTATTCACAAAACTGATAATAATTCCTCATCAAGTGAAGATGAAGGAGGCGCTGAACCTCTAGAAAAGGATATTCGTGTTTGTCAAAAGGACAAAGACTTTAGAAAAATGATGAAAGCTATCCTGGCTTGAGAAAAGGAAGGCTATTTCCTAAAACTAAAACAAGGTGCCAAACTTGCTACTGGATATGATGTTCAAACACTCATCACTAAAAAGGAAGAGTCACCTATACTCACAATACACAGATAATTACAACCCTTACAGACTGAGATCACATAATTGAAGAATAAGGATAAGTCCCCAAAACAATATTCTCTGGAGACAATATGCCCATTTCCATTTGACAAAAATCTATACATGTCCCCATTTCCTTCACGAGTTGAGATCCCCAAATTTGACAAATATGATGGTACCTCAGATCCTCAAGATCATGTCAGAGAGTTTTGTGCCACCTGTATGGAGTTCATGCACGATAAAACGTATCTCATGCACCTTTTCCTAAGGAGTTTGGGAGTACAAGCCATGGAATGCTTTTCAAGCCTACCTAAAGGAATAAAAACATTTGAAGAACTAATCCAACTATTTTTACAACAATACTCATACAACATTCGACATCCTGTGACTATGATCAATCTTTGCAATACTAAACAAAAAACAGGGAGCCTTTTCTCACTTTCCTCCAACGTTGGAGAAAAATGTTCTCTAGGTATCCACGACCTATCCCAAACTCTGAGAAAATGGATATATTTATCAATAACTTGGTCCCCGAACTGAAATATAGTATACAAATGCAAGTACACCCATCATTTAACAAAATGGTAGATAATGCCATTCAAATGGAAGATGTACTCATAAAGAAAGGGGATATCTCACCTTGGAAAGAAACACAACCGGGATCTAACTCTAAAGAGAAGAACAAGTATTGGAAATTTGGCAAAGACAACAACAAGAATGTTGTTAATGACGGAGTAGTAGACACTATTAAAACCAACTCAAAGCCCATGATATTCAACTTGGCTAGTGGCGCACAAACACTTAAAGCTGCTGAAGCTGCAACATAAAATCCTTCAAAGAAAACAAAAGAGTGGTCCAAAGAGAAACCTTGGCTTTCTAAACCTAAGCGTGATTTCACTCCTGTTGAAGAATCATATGAATCCACTTTCAAGACTCTATTGGTGAACAACTTGATAATGCTACCAGATAACTCTAGACCATATGATCCAGAAGTCAAACCAAAATGGTGGAGAGAAAATGAATACTGTGACTTCCATCGGAATAAAGGTCATAACATAACCTATTGCATGAAGCTAAAACATGAGATACAAGATCTCATAGACGTTGGTAAAATTGTTGTTGGGAATCACCCGACCAATGCTGATCATAAAGAATTTAAAGATACCTTTCTTTTTTACGAACAAGGTGATTCCTCAAAGACCAAAGGAGGTGCCAAGGTAAATTATACTTATACCAGCCAGGACAACATTATCAACATGATTGAGCCTTCCCAATCAGAATATTGCAATGTGATTATAGTTCAAGATAAACCAAATGAATCACGATATACAAGAGATCTGACCCGTTCTCAGAAGAAAGTCACTCTCCAAGGAACAAGTTCTTCCAACCTAGTTCAAGCAACATCAAACCCACCAGCCTTGTCAAACAAACAAAAATAATCAACCTTGGACAAATTTAAAAGTTTAACTTCATCATCATCTTCTGGATATAGCGTTGTGTAACAATTGAAAAGGACAAATGCTCAAATCTCAATCTTTGAATTGCTAAAACTCTCGTCTTCTCACAAAGAGATCCTAGCCAAAGCATTGCTCACCACTAACGTTCCAAAATATTTAGACATTGATCGGTTTTAGTCTATGATGGGTCATCTAACCTCACCTCACTATTTGACCTTCTCTAAAGAAGATGACAACTCGCTAAATCATCCACATAACTAGCCATTGCATATTGAAGCCATGATCCATAAACACAAAGTTAAACGTGTTTTGATAGATGGAGGTGCAGGGTTGAATATCTGTACTTATAGTCTACTTACACAACTAGGATTCTCTAAAAATATCATTGATCCTGGCAAGAGAATAACCATAAAAGCCTATGATGAAGAAGAAAGGACCTCTAAAGGTCTGGTATCATTACCTATCAGAGTGGGACCTGTAGAAAGAGATGTCCTTTTACAGGTACTTGATATTCCTTTGACATACAATATCTTACTGGGAAGGCCGTGGATTCATGAAATGAAGGCAGCACCGTCAACATACCATCAACGCTTAAATTTCCCCTATAACGGAGCTGAAGTCAGTATTCCTGTTGATACAAATGTCGTATGTAATGCATTGACAAAAGGTGCAGATACTTTTGTGCCTCATAATAGGGAAGCCTCTCCAAATGAAGATCCAAAAGCGCTGATGAAAGACTTAGAAAAGAGATTGAAGATTACAAATACCAGCATGGATCCAGCTATAAGATAGAACCAATACTTTCATTAGTTTCTCTCCCTCCATCACCAAAACAATTGGGCAAGCCATCAGAGGCTATGAGAACACAAACTTCAGCTCCGAATACCATGTATGATGGTCTCTTTGTACAATCTTCTACCTCCTTGGCAGATGAAATAGAAGAGGATGCTGTTCTTAACTGGCTCTTTAAGGAAGATAGTCAAAATGAGGAGGTACAACATTATGAGATTTCCTCAAACCAATATGGTCCTAGCTACATAATGATTCAACACATGGGATATCTAGGTACTGGTCCTCTGGCCAAACAAAAGGAAGGTATTACTGAACCAATTCAGCTGCAAACAAAATCCACAAATGATAAAATTGGACTAGGATACATTCCAGGAAAAACATCAGATCAAAAACATGCTTGTAAGACTAAATGGAAGAAAAGGATATGACCTTTAACATTACAGGGAGTAAACACTCAACAAGTTCAAGACAAATATGAAATAGAAGGAGAGGAACTGGCAATAAAGAGAGAAGAAATAGTCAGTAATCAAGCTCCAATAGTATTAGCTACAATGCTCCAAGAAATAGAAATCCTGGATGATATGAAAGAAGAAGTAGAAAGGTTCAGAGAAATGTTTACCCCGCTAAAAATTCCAGTCACATACACTGGTAGATAACATGTAGAAGATTCTGAGTCTGACTCAAATGAGTACGAATGGGGTTCAGATCACCTCTTAAACACATCCACTACAGAAATGCTAGAAGAGTCTACTACCATCACAGATGATACTCAAGAGCGGATGCACCTAAAACTAGAAAAGGAAATATAGGAAATCAGACAAAGGAGACAAGCGAACTATGAACAAGGACTGAAAGAAGGAAGAATACTAGAAAATTTCTCATTTATGTGCCCCTATGCTAAAATAGAACAAATCAGGTATAACACTACACAAGAAGAGTTAGAAGCTACAAAACAAGAACCAGTTATCAGTCTAGAAGAAGCTAAATGGAGTAGACAACATTGAATCATAGAAACATCAAGATCATGTCAACAAGTGTGTCGGATACAAATGACAAATGAACCACAACATGAAGGAACTTGTAGTATTAGAGATGTTGGTGTTGATACCATACATACACTTACTAAATCACTTGAAGAAGACTCAGAAACTTCATCCGATGACTCTGATGGCTCAGACAAAAGTCCCATTCAAGACAATATATACTCAGCCTCAAATTTTGAATCATCTGATACAAACAATGAAAATCTATCTACTAATTTTATCACTGTCAAACCACGATATGACATCCAGTCTGGCGTAGGGAACAATGTTACAAGTATGTCTATTGGATTAGATCAACTAAATATTAACATGAACTTTATAATCATGATCTGACTCTTCCTGGTCTCGAGACACTTACGCAAGGTATCCTTCTGGAACTCGACTTTTCGATCCGCAGTTGTGATGACAATACCATGAACGCTCTTGAACCTTTCCAACATTTATCCTTACTACATCCAAAACTAATTGAATGTACTTTACAAAACCAACCCATGAATATACCTACTTTTGCCAATGACTATACGTTAGCCTATAATCTCAATGCAGTTGAACCCATGTATTCTTCCACCAATGCACAAAGTGAAAACATGACAAAAGCGGATATCAAGTATCGTAGTTGTAAAAACAAGAAAAATAAAAAAAAAGATCTAATGGAAAAAACCACATTGTAACGGTGTCAGAATCTAAAAAAGAGAAAATAAAGGACGCACCTAAAGGTGAAAACCTCTCTGAGGTGCTTGAAGGTGAGATACTTGATGTACTGCCAAGTCATTTCTAGGAAAGGTCTTCCATATTGATCGAGCCAACTCAGCTAGTGAACATTGGGAGTCAAGAGACACCACACATCATTCATGTAGCTCAATAACTATCAGTGGAAGAATTGAAGGAGTTCACTCATCTATTCTCAGAAAAGAAAATAAACTTTGCATGGATGTACTCTGATATGCTAGGTCTGGATCCTGATCTCATCATGCACCATCTTTCTATCACACCAGGAGTTAAACCAGTCAAGAAAAAACTCCGTAAGATGCACCCACATGTGGCACTGCTGGTCAAGGCTGAGATAGAAAAACTACTAAAAGCTGGATTCATTAGAGCTATAGATTATGCCGAATGGATTTCAAACATAGTACCTGTGTCAAAGGCAGACAAATCTATTAGAGTTTGCACAAACTTCAGAGATCTCAACAAAGCTTGTCTGAAGGATGACTTTCCATTACCAAACATTGGTATGACAGTCTACATGACTATTGGGTATGAGATGTACTCACTAATGGACAAATTCTTTAGATATAATCAAATCAAAATAGCTCCTAGAGATCAAGAAAAGATAAATTTCACTTGTGCATGGGGAACCTTTTGTTGGAATGTCATGCCATTTGGGCTAAGAACGCAGGAGTAACGTATCAAAGAGTAGTTACTACCATCTTTCATGACATGATGCATAAGAATATGGAAGATTATGTTGATGATACTTTAGTGAAGACTATGAATAGATCAACGCATATTCAAGAGCTAGGTCCTATACTAGACAAAATGGAAAAGTTCAAACTTTGGTTAAATCCAAAGAAGTGTGCATTCAGAGTAACATCTGGTAAACTACTTGGCTACATCATTTCAAAGAAGGGAATTGAGGTTGATCCTGAGAAGGTTCAAGCCATAATGGAAATGCCACCTCCGAAGAACATCAGTCAAATGAGAAGTCTAGAGGGACGTCTCCAATCCTTCAAATGCTTCATTTCTCAGCTAGCAGATAAAGCTCAACCTTTCACAAAATTATTGAGGAAAGGAATAATATACAACTGGGATTAGGAATGTGAAAAACACCTTCAGAAAATAAAAGAGTACCTATCTAATCCACCAATATTGATGCCACCGATTTAGGGTAAACAACTAATCTTATACATTTCAGCAACTGATTCATCACTGGGGGCACTTCTGGCACAACAGGATGACAATAAAAAGGAGTGAGCCATCTATTACATCAGCAGAACATTGCTATCCTATAAAATGAATTACACCATAATAAAAAAAGCATGCTTGGCATTAGTCTTTGCATTACAAAAAAATGAGGCACTAAATGTTAGCACATTCAATCAAGCTAATGGCTAAAATTGATCCGCTCAAATATCTTCTCAATAAAGCAACACTTACAGGAAGATTGGCGAAATGGGTCATGATCCTTACAGAGTTTGACATTGAATATGTGGAACGCAAAGCCATAAAAGGATAGGTAATTGCTGATCAACTTGCTGAAGCTCCGCTTGAAGACACTCACCACTGCATATAGAGTTTCCAGATGAATCAATAATGCATCTTACTCAACAACCCTAGAAGATGTTCTTTGATGGATCTTTCACCCAAAATGGTTTCAGTGCTAGAATATTGTTTATTGCTCCTCAGAAGTATTCAATCCCAAAGTCTTCTAAGATTCTATTCCCTTGCACAAACAACATTGCAGAATATGAAGCTTTGGTGAACGAGATAAAGCTAGCTATTGAATGGAAGGTTGTAGAATTACACATCTATGGAGATTCTCAGCTGATCATAAATCAAATCAATGATACATATCAGACTCGAGATAAGAAACTGATTCCTTATAAGAGAATGGTTGATGATCTTAAGAAGTATTTTGCTTTTGTATCATTCCAACAGATTCCTAGATCCACAAAGAAAGCAGTAGATGCTATGGCCACCTTGGTGTCTATACCTGAGTTACAAGAGTCCAATTTTTGCTTTGAATTCTTGGTGGAAGAGTTACATTACCCTGCCTATGATTCTCCTAAGACCCAAATAGTCTATGCTATTATTGGACATGACTCATCTTGATACAACCACATCTACTCTTATCTACGAGACCAAATTATCCTTGAAAATCTTACCCATAATGAGAAAAGAAACTTAACTCAAAATGCTTCATGGTATGTTATCATTGCTAATGATTTATTTAGATGAGGTTTGGATAGTACATTTCTTAGGTGTCTAGAAACTGAAGAATCTAAACATGCATTATTAGAAGTTTATGAAGGTATTTTTGGATCTCATTCGAATGGTCTTACTTTAGCTCAGAAACTATTACGGGCTAGCTACTACTGGCCAGACATGGAGAAAGATGCTATTAAATTTGCTAAGACTTGTGAGAAATGTCATCTACATGGAAATCTCATACATGCTCCAGCAAGGGATCTTATACCCTTCACTACACATTGGCCTTTTCAGCAATGGGCCTTTGATCTCATTGGTTAGATATATCCTGCATCATCCAACAAACATAAATTCATCATAACTACCACTGAGTATTTGACCAAGTGAGTAGAAGCGGTTCCGCTCATCCAAGCAACTGGTAAACAAGTTGCCTTGTTCATCTTAAATTATATCATTTGTAGGTATGGGATACCTTCGTCCATCGTGACTAATAATGGAGGACAATTCAAGAATAAAGATTTGGATGAGCTCTATGAGAAATTCAAAATAAAACAACACTAGTCATCAGTATATTACCCTCAAGGTAATGGACAAGCTGAGGCATCTAACAAAAACCTACTGACTATCTTGCACAAAACAATGAACAAATCCGGGAGGGATTGACATCTGCAGCTCAATCCTGCACTATGACTTATAGAACAAGTATTAGAACACCTATTGGGGCTACACCTTTCTCTTTTGTGTATGGGTCTGAAGTAATATTACCTATTGAAGTAGAAATACCATCTCTAAGAGTTTCCTTGCAAGGTCTTGTTACTGATGAAGATCATAGAATATCTAGATTGCAAGAACTCAAATTGCTGGATGAGCATCGACAAGTGGTGTTTGATCATCTCAGAGTATATCAGAAGAGAATGTCCAGAGGATATAACAAGAAAGTTAGACAAAGAGAATTCCAGGTTGGTGACCTAGTCCTAAGAGAAAATCCTAAAAATCAATAGTTTCGAGACAACAAAGGGAAGTTTGAACCCAACTGGCTAGGTCCCTACATCGTTACTGCAGTATTCGGCTCTGGTGCCTATCAAATCTCAACATCAGAAGGAGAATAGCTTCGTGAACCGATTAACACCATCCACTTGAAGAAATTCTTCACTTAGCATTCTCTGCTCCAACAACATGTACAACTGAAAAAGTCTTGAAAAAAAAAAAAAATCAGAAAAATCATAAAACAAAAAAAAAAAAAAAAAAAGAGAAAAAAAATATAAAGAGAGAAAATGCCCTGGTGAAAACCTGGTAAACAAGCACCTTGGTAAACAAAAAAATGAATCCTTTCTAAGCAGGTGAAAACTTGGCAAACAGGCGCCTCTTGTACTCGAGCGCTCCATCTATTAATGCAATGTTGGCATTCTCGCTTTCCTACATCTTTACTTTCACTTGTACATATATTTCAGTCACTTTTGTGATATCCTGGTTCGTTGGAACCCTTATGACTTGAAACTGTTCAACATCCTAGTCTTAGGTTAATTGACAGAGCACATTACATGTCCTAAGCAGTATCAACCAAGTCATCTTTCCGTTAGTGAAACCTGCTTGTCCACTCTGAGTCAGTCACCTGTCTCCTAACTACCAAAGTGTTTTATCATTGAGTACACAAGAAAAACAATATAATGGAAAATAATCACTAAACAGTTTGAGCTATGAATGAAAATTTTCTGTGTGCTGTCTTTTATATTGGTTTTCGATTATTATCCCTCTGAGTAACTCGAAGAAGCCTATTGTGACTAAGAGGAGCAAGGATTGGGGGCATAATATTTTCTTTGTTTTCTACTTGTAGGAATGATCCCAATGATCTGGAAACATTTAAATTAGCTGGGTGTCTGTGATAAGAGCCTTCACAACAAGGTGAAATCACCTCACATACCTCGACTCCGCTTATTTGTATGCTACAGGGAGGTCCACATCATTTCTTTGTTTGTTTTGAGGGAATTTCTTTATGATGCAATTCATGTCCCTACAAAATCTATCCAAAGATATGAACGAAAAAAAAGGGTCATTGCGGACAAGATAATTAATATTGCACATTGAAAAAGAAAGGAACTCTAACATGCTTGTTGTGTTCATTATGCTCGGTGATGAATCTTAAGCATTTTAAATCTAGTGACTAGGTTTAGGTTGCATTTTTCATATCATTTTGCATTTCATTCTATATTTTGTGAATTTAGAGTGATTTTTTGTGTGATAATAATGATCTCTTAATTTTATGAGAGCTGAAAGCATCATCATTTCTTACGCTAAGTGGTCTATTTTTCATCATTTTTTTTGATTGAGTACTTGTGTTTTGAGATGTTTAGCTACATACATAAACATTTAATATAGATTCATACATTTCATTATTCACTCATCTGCATTCATCTTATTGCATAGAAAATAAAAATTTGCATTTCATACTACTCATTACACATTCATCTATTTGCATATGAAAAGAAACAAAAATAGACATCCATAATCATTTGCATTGCATACTGAAAAGAAATGCATACATGTAGAATAAAGCATATAAAAGACATCTCATAAACAAATCAACACAAGTACAATGAAGTCAAATTGGATCTCTCATATATATATCGTATAAAGTCTAAGAGTAAAAAATGATGTCGAACGACATATACAAACTTCCATCGGAGCAAGAATCGTATAGGCTACAAAAAATGGGTGTGTCTACAAAAAACATCTGAGCTACAAAAAGAATATCTAGCTCTCGACCTCTCCCTCATCGCCTGGTGGAGGAGGTGGAGTCTACTGACCGAGATCTTGACGAGGTGCCTGAGCTCCCTCTGACCATGCCATATACTACGAGTAGGGGATAACCTGTTGCGCAACTAGAACTACAATGCTATATGCTGCAACATAGTAGGCTGCCCTACTAGTCTGGTGAAGGACCTCCTGTCACAAGGTCTCTATCTATGCTCTCATCTTTGCTCTCATCTTTGAGATCTGATGATCATGCTCAACCCTCAGATCTGCAAGCTGTTGGTCTCGCTCCGCCAGTTGAGTCTGAGCCACTGTCAACTGTGACTGCAGCTCTGCAAGACATGCTCTCATCTTTCATCTCGCGTCAGTCCCTTTCTCTCTTACAGGCTCTCCACCTCCAACTCCACCTTTCTCCTCACACCACTGCTGGACCTGTCTTGGAGCTGCTCGCTCCTCCTCAGCTCCACCCAATCTCACTCCTATCCTCCCAAGGGAACTGCCCTCACCCCTCTGTTGTCCAACCCCAGCTGGAACCTTGCTGCTGCTAGCACCAGGATCGCCACCTACCTGTGTTTGAGCCTCAAATCTCTATCCTCATCCCTGTCTTTGTCCTTGGCTCTATTTTGGTGCGGGGGTATCATCCTCAACATCCTCTATATGAGGAGCTTGCTCAGTTGGATATGTGAATCTAGGAAATGGATGTTCACAACATCATCCAGGTAGTCCCATCTCAGTCACTGTAGACCAGTCAGCTCCTGCATACTCAAGGCATAGGATAACCTTGGTGACCGTCCCTGCCTCTCCTCATTAGGATATCGGGCATACACTATGAACTCCTGTGACACTCCCTGAGGCCTGCCATATTGCCTCATCACCCATGATACTACAAATCATTCCACTATAGTCTGTGATCTGCCAATAAGTGGGCGCGTAACAAAAATATCCTCGCGTACCAATCACTAGTCATCCCATGGCTCTAGGACCCTGTACGGTCTCCATACTATGGCTATCAAGTCATCAAGCTACCACTACCAAAAATCAGTCTTGCCCAGATGGGGCTGTGCAACATAACCGGCATACCTATATATAATTGGCTACCCAGGCTCTCTACTATCATCTACTATCGACCAACAAATGGGAAGGTGCTCCCAAGCCCAAACCTGTAAAATAAATACACTTGCAACCATGTTCTTACCATCCCTATATAGAATCTCATGCATCTTGCGATACATGTGATCCAATATACAAGAACCCCAGCCTAGTCTCTGAGGGGTCTCCATCAATCTCTCTAGCATCCTACCCCATCCACACTGAAAACCCTATTGTCCTCTATCTGGCATCAAAAAACAACCGATAAATCCTGCTAGAACACACGCCAACGGAAACTCTTCGCTGTATTTTCTCATCATAATGTCCCAACTAATGGAACAGGTCAAAATGTCTAGATCCCTGAATACATGTCTAACCGCCTGTAGTCCAGGTAATAGTGCTGCGTCATAATCTACCTTATCCCCAACAAAAGGGATACAAAGGATCCTATATACATCCTCAGGAGTGATGGTCATCTCCTCCATTGGCAAATGAAACATGTTATGCTATGAATGGAAACGCTCAACGAATGTTGTGAGCATACCGTGATTCACACAGATATCTGGTAAACCAAGAAGATGAATAAAACCACACAAATCAATATGAGCCTGATCAACCTTTGATAAATGTCATATTAATGTCATGGTGGGAGGATAAATGTATCTGAAAAGAATAGGAGGCAATCAAACCTATGAAAACCCAACAATGAACATTAGAAAACATTCCAAATGAGCCTACAAGAGAAATAAAACATCACGCAAATCCAACTAAGTCAAGTGCAAAATCAAAATTTCAAGTTTAGACCTTCAAAAATGTTCACTGTTTCTTGAACAATAAAACATAGAAGGGCAGCATTTCGTACGAGTCAGGATTGACCTCCGTACGACAAAACATCCCCATACGACAAAATATTAGATTTCGCACGAAAAAATGGTCTTTTTACAATCATGTCGTATGATACACAGGTAGGGTACGAATGACAAATCTAATGGTCTCAAATGACAAAAGATAATTCAACAGTTTGTTGTACAAGATAGGATCCTGTCTCGCACAAAAAAATGTGAAACCTAACTTCAAACATGCCAAAAACTTGAAAAATGAACAAAAAAATTCAAAATTGAGAACATAAAGAGGCTTAAGATTGACCACTTACCGCTGGCTGATAGTTTTGGGGTCGATTATGTCATCTATGGTGCTCAAATTGATGCTCATGAGTAGGGACCACCATTTTCTTTGCAGAAGGCTTTTTGAATTTTCAAACTTGGAGGGTTAAAATGATTTGAAAATGACACTTTCCTCCCATATATAGCCAAAACCCTAATTTTAAAACTTGCTCCAATGGATATGAAAATTGTACCCTTACCTAATTTGCCCGTTCTGATTCCATTTTCGGGATCGAAATCAAAATTCAAGATCATTTTGCTAGTCAATTTCACAAAATTTGGACCACTTAGTGCTTTTCATCAAAAGCTCATTCTTTCTTCAAATTAAACTCAATTTCTCATGAATCAACGCTGAATCTCCAATCAAATTTTAATCTGCATATCAACTTTGCGCTCAATTTCTCATCAATCAACGCCGAGATTTCAAAATTCCTCAGGATCAATTTGTGCTCAAATAACTTATTATCGCCACACAATTGCCTATAATCATGTACCCTCACTATCTTTTGATTTCTCTCTTGAGGGGGCATACTCGTGACCTTATGACCTCACATCTCACATGTCGAGAAATACATTGTGCTTTTTTAGATTATTTGCATCCATCATTGCTTGAATCCATATTGCTTGAATTCATTATTGCTTGAATTATTCATCCTTCTTGCATCCATTTTAGCTTAATATCATGCTCATATAGATTAAATCCTTTGTCTTGGTGTAATCTAGTCACTGGTATTTCTTATAAAAAATCTGAGAGCAATCTTATACTCGAATCTTTTAGAAGACAATTAGTCGCTTTGTTATGGTTTATTAATTATTGATTATTGATTTACTAACCATACATATAATGACTTAATTGAAGTATTGTTCTTGCAGCTACAAACCCTTTTTCACACACACAGTAGGTGCCACGAATTCCAAGTTAGGGCCCGTCAAAGTTTGACAATTTTTAGCACTTAGGGTGCTCAAGGGATGACGCCGGTAGGGTATGATCCCAAGTGTTCGAATGAGTGGGGGGGAAAAATAGGAGCATGCATAGGGTAATAATGCCTAATTGGACATGTCAGAGTCGACGGTTCATTATCATGACGAGCATAACGAGAAATTGGCCACGCGACAATATTCAATTGAATGAGACTGACAATTTTTTTGCCAACCGAAAAATGCTTCCCTAATAAAAATGTAGGGAAAATTGAAAAACCAAGATAGGCTTTTGTAGGGACCCCTCTCATGGACCCATAGGTTCAAACAAATCATTTGCAGGTGCCACGGATTCAGAGATAGGGCCCGTCAAAGTTTGACAATTTTTAGCACTTAGGGTGCTCAAGGGATGACGCCGGTAGGGTATGACCCCGAGCGTTTGACCGAGTGGGGGGGAAAAATAGGAGCATGCATAGGGTAATAATTCCTAATTGGACATGTCAGATCTGACGGTTCATTATCACGACGAGTAGAACGAGAAATTGGCCACGCGACAACATTCGATTGAATGAGACTGACAATTTTTTTGCCAACTGAAAAAATTCTGCCCTAATAAAATCGTAGGGAAAATTGGAAAAATGAGATAGGATTTTGTAGGGACCCCTCTTGTGGACCCATAGGTTCAAACAGATCATTAACAGGTGCCATGGATTCTGAGTTAGGGCCTGCCAAAGTTTGATAATTTTTAGCACTTAGGGTGCTCAAGGGACGACGCCAGTAGGACATGACCCCGAGCATTCGATCGAGTGGGGGGGAAAATAGGAGCATGCATAGGGTAATAATTCCTAATTGGACATGTTGGAGCCGATGGTTCGTTATCATGACAAGGAGAATGAGAAATTGGCCACATGACAACATTCGATTGAATGAGTGACAATTTTTTTGCCAACTGAAAAAATGATACCCTAATAAAACCATAGAGAAACTTGAGAACCCTCTCGTGGCCCTGTAGGTTCAAATAGATCATTCGCAGGTGCCATGGATTTCGAGTTAGGGCCTGCCAAAGTTTGACAATTTTTAGCAATTAGGGTGCTCAAGGGACGACGCCGGTAGGGTATGACCCCGAGCGTTCGACTGAGTGGGGGAGGAAAATAGGAGCATGCATAGGGTAATAATGAATTGTATAGAGTATTATTCATTAAATTAATTGCATTGTATTGTTCATTAAATTAATTGTATTGTTCATTAAATGAATTGTATTGTTCATTATACAAACAACACTTACGATGAAATGAAATGAATTGTATCGTTCATTAAATAACCATTATTAACCATTGTTAATTATTGGAATGAAGATTAAATATTTCTATGATAACACCATTCACAAATGAGCAACAATTTATATGATCAAATATCAACTTTTGTATTTATGAAAATGTCAAATGATTACAAGTGTATGTCCATACACAAATTTGGCATAAACGCCAACTCAAACAAAATGTATGTCTATATATGTGAATGTATGTCCATATACAAAATATACATGCCGAATAGACATGTAAGAATCCCAAAACTATCTGTAACATCCTAAGATGTTGATGGATCATCGAAATCGACCCTCTTCGCCGCACTGCTCGACTTTGAAGGATCCCGCGTAAGAAAAAACAAACCACGATTAAGATTAGTTATATTATATAACTCACTTTCGAAAAGTTAACATAAAAATGATCTATAATTGAACTTTTCTTTTTTACCTCATCTCCACATTTTCTCTTCGGCTTTGCAAGACTCTTAATGTATGTCTTCGGTAGAGGAGGTATGTTTTCAATATTTTCATACACAACCCTACATATGTTCACAAACATGACATTGATACAAGTTAGCATATAATTGTCACTGATAATAACAAATTATATCTACTAAACACAAAATAAAATAAACACACATGTACTCGAGGCATCTCTTCTTTTTCTTCATCTTCATGTATACTGGGTGTAGTCAACAAGGATGTGAAGCCAAGAATTCTCTGTACATATACACAACAAGTATATGAAACTATCAATCTATGTCTAGACATGTATAATCACAATAAGTTATTTAAACTATTCATTCAATCATATTTGCATTCAATTACCTTTCCCTTGTCTCCAACTGCACTACCAGATCCTAAATCACATTGCCTCGCACTCGTGCTACTTGTGCCCTACAAGAGTAAAATAAGATATACATGCAAGTTACTACATAATCTAATTAATACCAATATAAATGATGAGCATGTATGTACAATAAAATATAAACGACTAGGTGCAATAATATATGTACCGTCAAGCTATCAAGGCCAAATGAAATGGCCATCAAGGTGCCCTCCTGAATCTGTGTCAACTCCTCCTCGATCATCAACTATTAAATAGACCATGTAAATAAAAATTAGTACTTAATATTATCTAGATTATAAATATTCATTTAAAATATAGCATGAACTATGAAAATACAAATCTTACCACTACATCATCAATGTATGATGACGGTGCCTCCTCGCCTCTAGCATGTGAGGACTCCCCAGGGTATCCTCCAGTCTGTGTCATAACATCTGGTGTATCGTGCATCTCATGCACCTCATAATCCGCACTGTTCGTGGGAGGATCAACAGGCTGTCCAATTGGACCCAAGCATACGTGCCCACACATGACACAACTATGGGGCATGCAAATGTGTGGAGCCAAGGATGATGTGTCAGCGCCACCGGATGCACCACTACCATCAAAAGTAGGCTGAGCTACTGACCCAGCCCGAGAAACCAAAAGGCTACTCAAAGAGTGAATAGCCAATATGGTCCGTGATGACGCCTCATAAATGATATCTAGATGCTGCACTAGAGGTGGGGGATCAATAGGAGGAGGGGGGATAGCCGTGGACTACTCTAACTGGCCCAGGTCTATTTTGGGGAATACCTAAACCCACACCTTGGAAAGGTTGGATGTCAAAGTAGTTCACATGTTTTCCTAAAACAAACTCAACATACAAATTTTTTATGAAGTAGAAGGGGACATCAAGATTGTTGTTGGGTGGTTTGTCAAAAACCATCCACCAATGATCCCAAAATTTTTTCACAATACCATCATTTGTGCACCATTTAATAGAAAGTTTTGTTTTTTTGGGGTCTACGGGTTGACCAGTGCGGGATTCACAAACAATGAGGTGATAGAGGCTTTGGATATCTCAAGATCCTTGATGTCCTTATAGGACAAGCCATCCGTATATTGTTCCCTCATAGAATCTTGCCACAAAAGGGCAACATTGTGCTCCTCAGTCATGGTTTCCATACTCTTTATGATCGATGTGAGAGGATCAAACATTGGGTTTAGGTGAGGGATCCTACGATATACATCTGCAATCCCCCTCAATTCATTCAAATTTTGTGCAATTAAATCGAGGGGGGGTTTGGCAAAGGAGTGTTTGGTTGTTGCGGTTGTGGTTGATCAATGTTTTCATCGTTATCCCCCATTTTTAACCTAATTGGATGTAAACAATTGAATTTAGTTAACAAATTTAAACAATTTTGTATTTGATTTAAAAAAACCATATTTTCAATGAAAAAACAAATAAACATTAAAAAAAATACAAAAATTGAATGAAGATGATTGAAAACAATAAAAATCTTACCTTTCAATGTATTTTTTAGCAATTTTTAAGCGAAAAACCAGATATCGAATCCAACCGGATATCGGATTCCCAAAAATTGCGTAGCCCATGGGTTAAAAATAACTCACGGGTTGTCATAGTCCAAATATATTATCTTTGAAAATCAGATATCCGATTTTTATACTTAAATTATTTTAAAATAACATTATATAATATAATATAATATAATACTATATTATATAATATAATAATATATTATTGTATTATATAATATTTATTAATATATAATATAATATAATTATATATTATATAATACGTATTATATAATATATAATATAATAATATATTATATAATATATTATTATATATTTTTTTTGATCGATAAAAGGCCGTAGCCATAATATATTATTATATTATATAATATAATAAAATATTTAATAATCTAATATTATATTATATATTATGTATTAGATAACATATAATATAATATAATAATATATTATATATTATATATTATATAATATGTAATATATAATATATTATTATATTACATTATATATTATATAATTTATTTTTTAATTTAAAATTACAAATAAAAATCAGATATCCGATTTTATCCGATATTCTATTTTCTTAAGTGTTTACCATGCCAAGGTGTACTGACACCTAGGCCAAGCAAAAAGTCAACACGGATTTTCGCTTTTTTAGGCGAGTGGAGAAGGCTATCTTTTTCACATCGCCACTTTTTGGCCCCCCATGATCCTGCACTAACCCACATGCACCTTAAATGATATTATATCTAAGGGCAGGGTTAGTTTAGGTTTTTCTTTTTGCATTGCATATCATTTTATTCAAAGTACTGCATCACATATAGTTTCTTTTTTAAATGCATCGCATTCACAAAATTTCTGCATTTACATAGAGCAACATTAATAAAACAAGGCAAGTGTCCAATTTTATCATTTATTTGCATTCAAGAGAAACAAGGGTCATCTCATTTCTTAGATATTCGGACATGGATTCTTTGAGGTCCTAAGGTCATTCATTTTCAGTATTACCCCGTG
The DNA here is from genome assembly GCF_030272615.1 of Cryptomeria japonica. Lineage (NCBI taxonomy): Eukaryota > Viridiplantae > Streptophyta > Pinopsida > Cupressales > Cupressaceae > Cryptomeria > Cryptomeria japonica. The sequence goes on from NC_081408.1 coordinate 445,032,286, forward strand.
ACGACACTTTACTTATGGTTGGGTAGTTATTTCACTATTTGAGACTTGTTAACCCAAAATCTATCAATTGCTATATCTCAAACACATTTGCAAAATCTATAATTCATTCTAGACACCTAGCTGATCATATGACTAGTGAAAAATCTAACATTCTACTTCAGCACCGTTGTAATTGTCACACCCAAGTAGGTTTCATTATTTATAAGTCAAGGCAAGAAAATAAAAAAGTAAAAGTGCTATGCCAAATATCCATCTCAAGGCAAACGAGAAATGATATATAACTAAAATATCATGCATTCAAGTGCGAAAAAAAAAGATTGACTATGGGAACATGCAAGTAACTCCATCAGGGCTATGAATGCCTGCTAGCAATGGAGCAATATTTGAGAAATTACAGTCTATAACCTCGTCGAAGCTTTAAAAGCTTGTTGGCAGCAAGGCTCTATTTGGGATGCTTTTGAAGTTAGGATAATCCACGTAGCTAGTCATATAGGATTCTAAGGATCTTTAGTGAACACAAGAGCAAGAATTAACTCATTTGTACCCACATGGGCAAAAGAAGATCAAAGTTTCAAGAATCAATGGGGGATTTTTCTGTGTCTCCATTTGTAAATCCTAGTCACTAAGTGTGTTATTTTGGGTGTTCCAAGGGACCTTAAGGATCGATTGACCGCTTATCTATGAAATGTTTTGTACCTCCAATTCAATTGGTTTATTATGAAGTGGTAAACAAACACAATCATCCTTGTTTGAATAGGAAATGCATCTTCATCGTGCATATTGCATTAACATAGGTCATATAAAAAATTTATCGTCTCCACATGCATTCTTTAGATCATCATGTCATATAGGTTTGCATACTGGGGGAATACCTGAAAAAATCCTAAAAAATCCTAAAATGTCATGAAAAAAATCCTAAAAATAAAAAACTCACAAAATAAAAAACTGAAAAATCAAAGCAAGAAAGCATTGACCATCCATCAAACCAAACCAACAACAGAAAAGCTCTCAAGGTCTACAATCAAACTTATCGCATGTCTTGTTAATCAATCTATCAAACTCTATCAAACAACAACATGTGTTATACAAGGAAGGGTACACTCGAAACCAGACATATCAGTCTTATACAAGGTACTCACTCTTTGAAACCAGACATTCCTATCAATGATCACATAAATCAAAAGAATGACATAGATTAGTATGAATGCTGGATTTTGTCCAGGTTAGTCTTATTTCCTATACTGAAGTGTTTCATCTTTTCTTTAGCTTGTATATATCTTTCAGTCGCTTTTGTGACACCCTGGTTCTTCTTGGAACCCTCATGGCTTAAAACTGATCAACGTCCTAGTCTTAAGGTAATCGACTGATCAATCTAAATGTCCTAAGCATTTTAATCAAGTCATCTTTATGTCGGTAGTACCAGGTCGTCCAATCCAAGTCAATTATCTGTCTCTAAACTACTGCAGAGTTTTACCACTGAGTAAACCAAGCAAAACAAGAACAATGAAAACAATCATTAAAACTGTTTGAGATATGATTGAAATTTTCATTGTGTGCTATCTTTTAAATTGATTTTGGATTATTATTCCCTCTGAGTAACTTGAGGAAGTCTATCTTGACTAAGAGGAGCAAGGACTGGAGGCCTAATACTTTTCTTTGTTTTCTTCTTGTAGGAATAATTCTGATGATCAGAAAAACATCTCATAAGCTGGGTGTATGTGATAAGTGCCTTCACATCAAGGTAAAATTGCCACACATACCTCAATTCTGTTTATTTGTATGCTACATGGAGGTTAGAATAATTTCCTTGTCTTTTTCAGTAAATTTCTTTATTATGCAATCCAGATGTATGCTTAATCTATCCTAGGATATGAATGATAAATGGGTCATTGCGGACAAGATAATCAATATTGCACATGAAAAGGAAGGAACTCTGCTTTGTCTGGTGTGTTTGCACACAAGTAACATTCATGTCATCTTGGCTCTTTATGCCTTGGTGCTTATGTTCGCTTGCTAGATCAAAAAATGTGAGATTTAGGTCATCCTTTTTCTTCATGCCTTGGTGCTTATTTCTATTTTCGACATTGTAAAATGCTCAGTGATGATAATTAAGCATACCAAATCCAGTGACTGAGTTTTAGGTTGAATTCATACTATATTTTGCATTTACAGTGATTTTAGCATGATAACATTATTCTCTTCATCCTTTGAATGGATCCCGAATTTGAAACAGTCATCATTTCTTTGCTAATTTCAAGATCAAAATTAAAATCTAACATTAGTTTTCTAGTCAAAATGTCACAACATTGACCACTTGACACTTTCATCTTCGCATCAATCTTTACATCACTTTGCACTCAAATCTTTTCAGAATTAATTCTGATCTCAATTCAATTCTTACATTAATCTCTGTGCTCAAATTATCATCGATAAATCATTTTATTAAATAAAATTGCCTAAAATCACTGCGATCTCGCTATCTTTTGATTTCGCTCCCGAGGGGGAATACTTATTACATCATCAAAAGTCAAGATTTTTTTTTCAAATCTTCATCAAAAGTCGAGTAGCAAATATTTTCTAATCAAAAACTTAATCAAACTTCAATCAATCTCTAGGGGGCATATCAGTTTCATTTCACCAAATCAAGCTGCTATTGTCTTCATCTAAATCAGCCTCTTAACGGAAATTAGTTTCATTACATCTCATCAAGATCGTTATTTGTTCAAACCTAATCAAGGGTTTAAAGATTCTTTTTGACAGTGATCACACACTCAAACTTCAAATAGGTGCTTAGTTTCATCACATCAAATCAAGATGGACATTCTATTTTTGTAATCGGTTCTTGTTCAATCAAGTTTTGAATCAGTTTTATCTCTTTTCTCAACCAATTATAGTTCAATCAAGTTCTAGATCGGTGCTTGTTTCTTGATCCATCAAGTTCAAGATCGGTATCTCACTCTTCATCGGTCCTAGTGCAATCAAGTTCAAGATCGATATTGCATTAATCAATTTGTTCAGTTTCATCACTTCAAATCAAGATAAACATCTTATTCTTCATCGATTTGTGATCCATCAAGTTCAGAATTGATTTCTATTTGACATCAACTATTCTTTGAATCAATGCGCTGCTCACACATCAATTCAAAGAGGGGCAAATGTAATACCCTAAAAATGGTCACCTAAACCATGGGCCGCTAATCTCGACTACATCACCAAGATCCTAACCAAAGATAATTAAATCAATCTTTAGCATCTAATTAATTAATTTCTAAATCATCAATGTCACATGACAAATAAATCATTCTATATTAATTAAATATTTATTTAATTAATTAATCATTCCAAGTAAATCATTTTAATCAATTATCCTATTTATTTAATTAAATATCTTAACATATTTAATTAATAAATAAATTTGCCATTAAATCATCAAAAATGAATTAATTTACAAAAGAAATTAAATTGAGAAAAGAAATCAACTTGCGATATTTCTTTCTAAAATTGAGATAACTTGAGAAATCTCAAAAAAGCAAGAAAATCAATTAAATTGAATAAATCATTTTCTCTAAAATTAAAACTCAAATCAAATCTTGAGGAAACAATTTTAGTTGCATTGAAAAGGTTTTTCTAATAAAAATCTTGAGAAAATAAGAGGAATGTGCATGGAATCAACTGATTTTATCTCATGTGCATGGAATCAACTAATTTTATCTCAAGTGCATGGAATTAACTAATTTTATCTCCAATGCAAACTCAGACTTATTATCTCAATGCATTCAATCAAGCTTTAATTGGAATTTATCTCAAGAATAACTCAATCTAATCTTCTCTGAAACTAAATCAAAGCATCTAATTATTTCAATTCACCTGAATTGTGCTTTTTCTTGAGGAATCTCAACCTCTCATCATTAATAAATCTTGACCGTTGGTCTCTCTTTGGATTCTCTATAAATTCAGCCTTTCATTTTTCATTCAAACACCCTAGAGATTTATTGTTATTATGCAGTTTTTGCTCTAGAGGCATTGGGAATATTGTTCTTTGAGATTATTGCATCTTAGGTTTTTTCATATTTAGTTTAATCATTCATAGCTTAATCTTGCATATCTAGCTTAATCTTACATATCTAGCTTAATCTTGCATCCATTTAGCTCAATTTTGTGCTCATATAGATTAAATCCTTCGTCTTGGTGTAGTCTAGTCATTGGTATTGCTTAGATAAAATCTGACAGCAAGTCTATACTCACGTCTTTTAGAAGGCAATAGGTTGATTTTTTATGGTTTTTACATTCATGATTATATTTGTCTAACCATGCATGTAATGATTTATTGAAGTGTTATGTCCTACAGCTTGCAGGTTACCGCTTTTCACACACAATAATCAACATATCAACACCAAAATTATGTACATGGAAAACCTAAAATAGTGAAAAACCACGGTGAGCACTTGCTTACAAAATATATCCACTATGTATATTAGATTACAATGAGAGGGCTCATTGCTCTGGACTTGCTGACCAAGGCTAACTCGTCTTGGGGCAAATACAAAAATGACTTGCAAACCCGATGCTAATTGCAACAGAGAAAGGCACAATAAATTTATTTGAAAATAAGGATCTCCTAATCATGAAGCCATCCTTGAACTCCGCATCAAATGACTAACATCAACAAACATAATTTAGATCTCATCTATCAACATATTGTCTCATATTTCTACTACAATCTCAAACAACTTGCATATCATTTGAACACAACTCTTCCTCTCCGATCTTCACTAAATTTTGTTGTTTATGTCCACACCACACTCTCTATCATATCATACAACTCAATCAAATACATTCTTTATATACAAGATAGATCATCAAGGCTTGAACCATGTCAGTCAAAAGCAAAAATAAAAATTTTAGACCAAAAACACATAGGTTGATCCACTCCTGGAGAAAGATGGGACCAAAACACATCTTCCTAAGTCCAATTCATCAATCCACAAATAGTAGAACATAACCCACAATGTAACTTGTCCATATAGATAATCAATGAACCAAAACATATTCTCCTATATAAATTACTCTTATCCGGATCTCCACATGCTACAATGAGACCCATAACATATTGAATTACCTCCCACAAATCATATCTAGACCAAAAGATAGGATTAACATATAATATCACATCGGGCTATAAAACATACCACAATAGTCGAAGAATACAAAGATATTTTTGGACCTCAAAACTAACATACCCATAATTCCAAAACATAGCCAATGAAGATAACAACACCAACATCAATAATAATTTCTGAACTCGAACACTTCCAGAACAACACATAGAATAACTACAACACCAATACAACAAGATATCTCTACACCATAGACTTCCTTTTTGCACCATAGACTTTGGTACCAACATCTATCTGGAACAACAAGTTTGACATCAACAAAAACCAAAGAAACACATACTTCCAAAATAACTTAGGTCCTATAGTCAATTTAATATGAAAAATACATTGAGATGAGAAAAAACTGTTGGTGATGATTAGGGGTTTGCCTTAATAAAAGCCTCACTTTGGTCTTTCAACCTCAATGAACAACAAGGAAAAAATGTTTGATATTTGTAAAAGGTTATAAACCCTAATTGCATTAAGGATTAAAAGAAATGACAAAATGAGCTACTTGGTAATGATGTTAACCTTGGTCTATGGTGAGAACCACCATATCACGTAAATAATAATAATAACAACATATTTGTGAACTTTAATATCAAAGTAGTTGTCTCACATTAGAGAGAGAAAAGAGCAATATAATAATATTACTAGTAGAATAACTATTCCAAATGAAGGTAATGAATGAAAGAAATAATATCTCTCCTTGATAATCTTGAGCTATTGAAAAGGAAGAGTTGATGATACAATAGTAGAGTGTCAGCTATCAATATTTTGATAGAGTTTTCTCAAGAAGGTGAGTTAGGGAGATTGATTCCAAAAATCATTTGAAAAAAAATGATCGAGGATTTTGTTTTCTCAAATGAGAGGGAAGATGCACTATTTGAGAGTTATGATGCATCGTAAACATGCCACGTGAAAGGTGCGCTTTTGAATTTATAAAATTCTTAGGACACCCACACATCATGTTATCATCCAAGATAATTCCACTAAAATTTAACACATATGTTGAAAATTAGATAAGTTTTTTAAATATAAGGCAAAATATTTCTTATAGAAGTATTAAAATCTATCATTAAAATGTGGGGTAAGATGAGTTCAAAGTGCAATGTGAAACTGTATAAGTCACAATTTTCAACAGTACATCAAGAGCTATAATTGAGGAAAAAGTTGGAAATAATAACAAATGAGAAGGTGAAGGAAGCTTTCTAAAAAGGATTGATCATTGCAATTGAAGGAATTTTCCTTTCCTATAGAAGAAGAGAAAAGATCCAAGCAAAGAGATTAGGCCAAAGCTGATTCATCAAAGCCTAAATTAGATAATTTACTTTAAGACACACCATCTAAAAACAAGAAATTTTTATCTTTTCCAATAATTAAATGAAAACCCTAAAATGGGATTAGTGAATGAGATAGATAGTGTCAAAGTTCTTGTGCACTTATTTGAGATGATATAATTTCACCTATGAAAGGTACATGCATTCTTTAGTGTCAAATGTGACATACTGTAAACTAACTCAATTTAAATTCAATAGGATCATCCCCACATTGTCTGTAGGATTGAATTTAGAGACAAAGAGAAGGTAACTCACAAGACCCCAAAGAGAGGAGGAAAGAGTTCATATAAAACAAGCTGAAAATGAGAAGGAGACCACTAAGCATGGACAAGACCCAAAAGATAGAGAATCATTGATGTTGTGGAGAGTGTAATTGAATCTAGATAAGGAGAAACTAGAGAAAATCCAAAGGTAAAATTTATTTTGAACAAGGAACATTGTAGTCATTGTTAACATCAGTAGCACTGATAACTTTGTGTCTGAGGAAATGGAGAGCAAGCTAAAATTGAAAATAATTAAGAATCCAACCCATATAGGGTTTCATAGTTGCAAAAGGATCATCTCTTATTATTGAATGAACAAAGTTTGGTGAGTTTTCAAATTGGAAACTACAATGGTGAAGTCATGTGTGACATAATGCTAATGGATGTGTGTCATATTCTCTTGGGAAAACCATGAAAATTTGATAGGAAGGTTATTCATGATGGTGAAAAGAGTAGATATGAAATCAATACATATGGAAAGGAGTATATATTGAATTTAGTAAATAATAGAGGATAGGAGATTGGAAATGAAACAAAGGTATATTTGGTTACCAGAAAGAAATTATTGAGAGAATTCAAAAGGGAGAAAGCATGTTTTTACATAGTTCCCAAGTATGCAGTAGTTGGGGCAGTGAATAAGGAGGATGAACTACAAAAGGAAATACAAGAGATTTTGGAGGAGTATGCAAGAATTTTGATGGAGTTGCTTGATAGATTACTACCCATGAGAAGTAATACTCATTGTATGAATTTGATTCCTGATCCAAGTTTGCCAAATGAAGCACCCTATAGAATGTCACCAAAAGAGAATGAAGAGATAAATAGGAAAGTCAAAAAATTACTTGATGAAGGGGATGATTAGAGAAAGCTTGAGTCCATGTGTGGTTTCAATAGTGTTGGCACCAAAGAAGGATGGACATTGGTGAGATGATATGATGGATTGTTTTAGTGGAGCCAAATACTTCACTAAAATTGATTTGAAGAGAAGTTATCATCAAATAAGGATAATAGAAAGGGATGAATGGAAAACCACATTCAAAACCAAAGATGAGTTGTGCGAATAGTTGGTGATGTCATTTGGATTGACAAATGCACCCAATTTTTTCATGAGATTGATGAATGAAGTTTTGAAGCCATACCTTGGTAAGTTTTTGATAGTATATATATATATTATATTTTGATATTTAGTAAGACAAAAGAAGAGCACTTGCAACATGTTAGAGTAGTCTTGTAAAGAATGAAAGAGGAGAAGTTAATGGTGAATTTGAAAAAGTGTAGTTTCATGAAGGAAGAATTGGTGTATATGAGTTTTGTGGTTTCTAATAGTGGTCTAAAAATGGACTTGGAAAAGGTAAAAACAATTGTTGATTGTCCTTCATGGAAGAGTGTGTTTGAAGCATGAAGCTTCCATGGATTATCAATCTTCTATAGGAATTTATCACAATTTTAGAGGGATTTGTGCATCGATTGCGAAGACAATAAAATGAAATAATTTTTTTTGGATAGCTACAACAAAGAGGAGTTTCAATATTTTGAAGGAAAAGGTGATAGAGAAGCCTGTGTTGCACTTCATGAATTTGGAAAAGTGTTGCAAGTTTCTTTTGATGCATGTGGGATAATGATATAGGGAGTTCTAAGTCAAGAGGGGGAAACCAATAGCTTACTCCAACAAGAATCTAAATGATGCAAAGTGAAAGTACTCCATATATGATCAAGAGTTCTATGCAATAATGCAAGAACTCAAGAAGTGGAGAGATGATTTAATACCAAAGGAGTTTGTGTTGTACACTGATCATCATGTATTGCTATTCATAAATAGACAAGGTAAGTTTATAAAAAACATGTGAAGTGGGTTGAGTTTTACAAAGTTATTCTTTTGTTTTGAAGCATAGAAGTGGAAAATAAAATAGAGTTGTTAAAGTATTGAGTAGAATGTGTTTGTTGTTGAATGAGTTAAGAGTAAGTGTTGCTAGATTTGATTGTATGGGAGATTTTTATAAAGAGGATGTATATTTTAAAGAAGCTTGGTTAGCATGTAAGAGTCCAATTTTGATTGATAGAACTCCATGGTTGGAGTATTTCATACAAGAAAATTTGTTGTTTAGAGGGAAGAAATTGTGCATACCTCAAGGTTCAACGAGGGGAAACTTGATGAAGGAGAAACATAGTGGGAGTTTGAGTGGAAATTTTGGAGTGGACAAGACATTATCTCAATTGAATGAGAATTACTATTGGTTGGGGATGAGTGTAGATGCAAAAATAATGGTGCAAGGTTGTCAGGTATGTCAACATGCCAAAGAAGTGAAGAAAAACACTAGATTATGTAGGAGAAAAGATTGTGATCTGATACAATGTAGAAGTTGATGATCAACCACAAGAGCCAAGATTAATTTGCAAGAAAAACACCTATAACACAAAAGAGATCAAGCAAAGATTGTATTCTCTAAAAGAACTTGAGACTTTTGTATTATTGCACACTCAGTTGATTGATTATAATATTAGAGATACACAATTACAATGAATGAATTAATTTCTTTATAGAAAGCAAGAGATGCCCTAATCCTAAAATCAGGAGAACTAAAACAATGTAAAATAGGAGTTAAATTAAGCTCAAACAACTAGAACTAAAGCTAGAAAAAAAAACTCTAGATAACAAAAAACACCTAAGTTTAGCTTAAGTGAAAAATTAATTAAAGGACCTAATTTATAAATAATTAGATAATTGTCCTAATTACTCCAATAAATTGTACCAGTCATTGCCAATACTAGAGAGAACATGGGAATAGATTAGCATGGACTTTGTTTGGGGGATACTATGAACACAAAGAGGTAATGATTTTGTTTTTGTTGTAGTGGATAGATTTTTAAAAAAGACTCATTTTATACCATGTCATCAGTGTAGTGATGCTTCCCATATAGCTACATTATTTTTCAAAGAGATAATACGTTTGCATGGCTTGCCAAAAAGTATTGTTTCAGATTGGGATACAAAATTTGTTGGTCATTTTTGTCATACTTTGTGGAAGAAGATGGGGACATAGTTGGGTTTTAGTTTAGCTTACCATCCTTGAGCCAATGGTCAAAGTGAAGTTGTCAATCAAAGCTTGGGAAATTTGTTGAGATGTTTGGTTGGGGATAAACCAAATTGTGGGATTTGATATTGAAATAGACAAAGTTTTGATTAAGTAAAAATAGGTTTTTAAAAGGAACCCAAACCTTTTACATAACAGGAGAAAGAAGAAGCATTAAAGTAGAAAAGATCCGTGCCTGATCACCCCAACAAAAAATTAGATCCAATCCAAACCAAAAAGGGATCTCAAAACACATAGGACCGCACTAAGACAACAAAACAACAAAGGACAACAAAAAGATAGCAAAAGGACAACACAAAGACAAAGACAAAGACCGAGACAACTAGATATTTTTCATAATATCTTCTGCATGAACCACCATCTACTTCATGTCATCTGTAGAGGTATTCAAATCATCCGGCTCACATCCCTTGATCTCACCCTGATTCCTGGTGTTGGCTCTAGTTCTATTCTCATGACCTCTTTTCTCCGTCTGGTCCTTGTCGCCCTCTTTGTCTTTAAAGTTATCAAATCTGTTAATCAAAATGTTCATATTGTCCACAGAGGCTTTAAGAATCTAGAAATTTTGTTCAGCTATCCTCTTCATGGTTTGTTCCATCTTGTCTACTCTATTGCCCATATTTTCATGGTAATTTATAGCCCATTCGCTTCTCTATTCTCTTCCATTTCCTTAACCTTCTTCTCAATTTCAAGAATTTTACCAACCATGTTTTCAATAGATTCAACATTGTTGATGGTCACTGCCAATTCTTTAACATTTTCAGAAAGAGGTTTGTCGCCTATTGTGGCCTTTTTGATAGCATTCATATCATTCTTCAGGTTACCAATATCTTTCACAATTCTATTAATAGTATCATAAAATCCCTTAATACTATCATTATCCCCATGAAAATCACTAGGATTTCCCCTTTTATCCTCTTGGCTATCATTCTGCAATCCTTGAGTATTCAAATCCTTATCACAACCCACATCCGAAATCTCATCCCCCTCCTTACCCTTCACATTGTCATTTTTTTCCTCCCCTGCATCCTTATCAGAAGCTATCAAAATCTATTTTTTATCTTTGTTAACTCACCTGCTGATGTTCTTATTCCTCTGGGTTTGTTTCCCCATTCCTTTACCTTTCTTTCTTTTGATGAATTTTTCCTCAAAGGACTCATCCTCGGAGTCTAAGATATCAGAATCAACCACAGTCCTCTTTCTCTTCCCCTTCTTCCTCCCTTTTTTCCTAAGCTCCTCTGACTCACCTTCGGTTTTCGAGTCATAGTTAAAACCACTATACTCACTTTCTATTTCTTCAACCCTAGTATTTTTACCTCTAATTGGTTTCTATATGCATTTCCCTTTCAGCAATTTATACACTAAAACCATAAGACCCTGATGAAGAGCATGGTCGCCTTGAGGGTCTTTCTGTATTTCTTTAATTGTATGATCCATGGAACAAGAAAGATAATAGGGCAAGCTTACCTTTTCACAATGGCAGAAGTGGTTGAGCAACACAAAATGATGCCCGTAAGCTCTCATAAATCTCCCATCCAGCGTAATGTAGGTTATGGTAGCAAACAACACAAACCTCCATGGCCTGCATATGCATTTTGGGGAGTGATAGGAGTTATCCACCTTCACCATTTTATTCTTTTTTCCATCTGTGATAGGAAATCTGTCCATTGCCTTATCAGAGACGCTATGATCTCTATAGAACTTAATGCCCTCTGTCACCATCCTCGTGGCTTCTGCAATGATATCTTCATCCACCGTCATCATCTGAGTTCCCACCAAAACTTTGTCACTCTTCCAATTCTTTATAAAGTGCTTGGTGATTGTTGGGTCTTTACCACAGAGCCTCTCTATGAACACACTTAATCCCCCCTCCTAAAGAATCTCCCAAACCTCTCTGTTCTTCTTCCAATCCGAACATGAGGTTGTGTCGTGCCCAGACTTTTGGGCACAAAAAGAAACAGAACAATTTTTTTTTTTTTTGACCACATGAACTCGCAATATATCCTACAATTATAATAACTTTATTAGAGTTTTGTCTTATCTAGTGTGAAAATAAAATTGTTTACTAAGGTTGGGTTAACTAACCAACTCGAACGAGCGACTTTATTTGGTGGGGATTAATCAGTGTCACAGATTAGTTAGCTAGCTCAATTACCTTAACTAAGTTGTCGTAAATAGAAACGAGGGATAAATGGGATATCTCAATGTATTAAATCATTTCCGACCATAAAATGATAATGTTATAAGGTAATTGATGCACGCGTGAATTCATTATTAAATCCAACCGATAGGGGTTCAAATTACTATAATGTCCTTTGCCCACTAAAACCGACAATAAGCTAAAGCCAATTCTAATTTTCCCTAAACCCTTAATTTTGACGATTTAGTTTCGATCCGGCCAAAATCGGACTCAAGGGCTTAAGGTTCATTAATTTACAAATTTTTCCTTTTTAAATTTTCCCCATTTACAATATAACCTAACGCCCAAATGAGTTGAGGAAAATCTATTGATTAATTAAATGAATTAATCGATTTAATGTATGGTGTATCCAACTATAATAACTCTTCATTTTTCAACCCCTTTAATTTTACTATATTAAAATTTTAATTCCCTAAAAAAAAATAAAAAGACACATAATAATTCAATTATTAAATTAACCCCAAATATATATTAAAATCAAAGTTTAAAATTCCAATTTAAATTTCCCATCCCTAATTAAAACTGGGATTATATATATATATATATATATATATATATATATATATATATATATATATATATATATATATATATATATATATATATATATATATAAATCCCTAAAATGCTAACCCTAACCTGAAATTGGGTTAGGGTTGCATTTCTATATAATCTCAGTTGTTTTTATTTTCTATTTTATGCCCTAACCCGAAATGGGTTAGGGTTTATTAAACCCCTTTTTTTTAATTGATTTTTTTTTGAGTGTGAGAGATTGTAGGTATGGCGGAGGGTTTCGAAGTAGGGAGAGGCAGAGAGTTTGGCGCGGGGTTCCCCCGGGCGCTGCTATGCATACACACAGTGGCGGCAGCGCCGCTCACTGTGTGCACACACAGTGGCGGACGGTGTAACCCGCCGCCCACTGTGTATACACACAGTGGCGGGCACCCCCCGCTCCACTATGTTTGCACACAGTGCGGTGCCCTTCGGCACCGCCCACTGTGTGTAAACACAGTGGCTCGGCCGTGTGCCGTCCACTGTGTTAACACACAGTGGCTCGGCTCGGTACCCGTGATTTTCCAATAAGTTTTTTTTTAATGAGAAATATTTTAATATTTCGCTCTATTTTTTTTTTTTTTTTTTTTTAAAGAACTTTTAAGTATGTAAATATAAATATATGTATATATATATATATTTATATTTATATATATATATTATATATATCCATTATCATGTTCAGATTCTATACGAATATCTCCTTTTTTTTTTGTATCTCTGGAGTATGTTTTCGGATGCAGTGATGGATATGTTTATATATATATATATTTATATATACATACATGATTAGGAAGTTTATTTGAAATTAATTTTAACACAGCAGCATGCAATGCTCTATATATTTTGTAACAGGGATACACAAGTTCAGAATATATCTCTTTTTGTTATTGCAGGGGTATGCACATATAGCAGTTTATATATATATATATATATATATATATTTATATATATATATATTTATATATATATATATATATTTATATATATATATATATATTTATATATATATAGGTATATATTTTTCAATATATATATATATATAGATATATATAATTGAATGTTAAAATATTAGGGCTGAAAACCCTTATATTGTTTTGAGATTTTAACAATTAAACATTCTGTTCTTAGTCTTCTAACAGCATTAAGAATAGGTCTTGTTTTTCTTCTTTTTAACAGTCATACATCATACTTTCTACAGCAATGTAAAAATACTAGTTCTTTTTCTTTTAACAGTCATAAAATAACAGTAATTTAAACTATGCAAGTAAATAATGAAACCTAATGCATTTTTTTTTCCTTTCCTTTAATATTGCAGTAAATAAACAAGTTAACAGACCAGATTTAGATGTAGTCTACAGCAACATAATAGACATCAAAATTTAAATAAAAATTACATTGCTTCCAGAATAATAAGTTACAATAGCCCATATATAAAAATGGGTGAATTATCTAATCAGTCTTCTCTTTCTTAATCTTTATACAGAAATTAAAAGAAACACCCTAAAGCTCTTTATTTACATATACATTTTCTTTTTGCTACAAATCATAAAGTTACATTTTCTTTCTTTGCTTTTCTGCATTTAAAAGAAATCTGAATCTAAATTGAAATATCTGCAACCAAACAAATCTGCAACTCCTAGTCTTTTTTCCAAGCAACCTGCATGTAAAATTTTAGGGCTGTGACCATGGGATGCTCACCTCCCAGCCTAAGCTTACCAGAAGCCACCCCCGAGCTAGGAGAATCAAGACCTAGACAGGGTTACAGCCAAGCGATACAACAAACAAGGGGAAAGAAAATAACACAACAGAGACACCCTTTCCCAAGCTGAAACTCCATCACAAAATATGATGCCTTACTAGGGTGGAAGTGGACCAAGTACCCTAGGGGAGAAATCTGCTAAATAAAACTTACAGCCAACTCATGGCACCCATGAATGCATAGCCAGAATTCATCCTTAATCCCTACACCCTTATGACCCCCAAAAAGGCAACCATGCCATATTTGCACCCCTTATGACCCCCAAGTAGAAATAACACAAAATAAAGGCAGCAAGGGTCTCATGAAGAGACCCTTGAGATCACTCTAAAAAATGAGAGCCTCTCACCCTAAGGGCTGTCAAACTCCTTCCACCCCCAAGACCATCTTTCCTCCCAAGGAAAGGAGGGTCTTGAACATTCCCCAAACACAACATTACATAAAACAACAATAAACAAGAAACACATAAATTTTACAATTACAACACAACAAAGAGTTACAGCAATTTCCATTCAAACATTCTATCACATTTTTACATTTACATAAGAGGGGAAAAGATAACACCAACCTTGACCTGCCAAGGGAAATCTAAGGGAAAGCTTGATGAAGAGCTGCCCAATCCTCTAATTCTTTTCTGCAATTCCTTAGCCCCCAAATCTGCTATCCTAAAACTGATTTTCTTTCAAAATTTTCCAAAAATCTCCAAGGATGGAGAGTGGGTGATTAGCTCACTAAGCTTCCATTCTTAGCCTAAGAAGGCCTCTCTCACTCCTTCCAACCTCTTGGATAGAGTGAGGGATCCCCCATTGGGTTGGTCTTCCCTAGGTTTTACACACTCCCTAACCTAGGTGTCTAGAGAAGGGAAATGGAATGGGGAAGAGGGATTACTCCCTTCAAGAAGGTTATCCTACCAAGGAGGGCACTCCTATAGATGGAATTCGTCCATCTTGGGAAAACCACTTTTTTGGGTGGTTAAACAAGTGCTAAGGGAAAGACACATGGCCAATTTTGGCCTTCACCCATAGGTACCCCATGAGGCCTAATGGGAATGCTCTAAAATTGACTCTAGGAGTTGATTTGACCCTCAGAAAGTCCACCTGAAGTTAACCTACGGGTCAACTCTGAGTTGACCCTCCTTGTGGCTCACTAACCTAGATTTCTTGGTTTCCTTCAAGGTTAATTAGGAGATATAACAATTAACAAAAACTAAAACTTTCCAAAAAGGTGACAAGACAATTTGCCAACACAACATACTACATAGGTGTCAAGTGACACTACAACATAATTCCACATCACAATTACATACATGGCAATTGTCCCTTAAACAATTTAAACAATTCAATAAATACAATTTACACTCATGCAACATTTTACATTTACGAATAAAATACAATACATACGGGGTGTTGTCTCTCCAAATAGACAACCCCTGGTTTTACTAACGCACATAGGCCTAGGCTCGATTCTCCATAATATTTCCATGGTCACATGGATAATCTCCTGCACAACTCAATTTAAACATTAGTACTTCCCAATAGCCTCATATAATATAAAATACATAATCAGAATACAATACATCCATTCTGCAAAGACTTGTCATTATAAAATACGTTTGTCACAAATCAAAGCAATTCATCATAATCCTCAAAATTTGATCCATCTACAAGATATGCAAACGTATTTCTAACATTATAACAAATCCTGAAATTCAGATAATAACATACATCATCACAATATTACCCTAATCTGGAATCATATAATATTCTATAATCCACAAGGCATAGAAATGGAGCATCAAATATATATCAATATTACCAAAAATCGTGGGATCGTAAAAAGTTCTATATCCATAGTGTGTCAAAACTAGCATCCAAAATAGTTCTAACATGAAAATAACTGAAGAGATAGGATAGGTCAGGGTAGGGCCTCACAGGTTGGTTCAAACCTTTTTTTGTTCCCTCCCATTTTTCCTTCACAATCGCTGGAATTCCTAATATCTGCTCTGATTTTTCTTCTCTGGTTTCTATTATTTCTTTGAAAAACAACCCAAAATCCGTGCCCTGTTAATATGATAAGACAATTACATAATTCTCATCACTGCCATTGTAATCCTTCATAAAAAATAGTGGGAAAAGCATTAGGAATTATGATTGATGATGCCACGTTGCCTCATCTGGATACGGTCTAGCTCAAACAAGGATTTCACCTCACACACAAGTTTACTCTCCCCATTAATAGTAATGATTTCCTCAGTTTGGTAGGCCAGGTTGGCTGTCTAGTCAGCACACGAGTTAGCTTCCCTATACACATGTGTGAAGACAAACATATCAAAGGTTTCACTTATTTTCTTCACTACTTTAATAGTATTGTTTATTGATCAAGAAGGTGAGAACACCTTATTCAATTAGTTTATGATATTCAAAGAGTCACCTTCACACCATACTCTGGTACAATTGGCATCCTTTGCTAGCACCATCCCATAATAAGCTGCCATAGCCTCAAAAACATGATTTGTTTGGCTTCCAATAGGGATACATTTAATGATTTTGCATTTTCCCCATTCATCCCTTAAAACCACCCCACACCCCGCATTGCCAGGGTTACCCTTTGAAGCGCCATCAAAGTTGATTTTCATCTAGCCATGGGGAGGGCTTTCCCATTTCACATCTTCCCTAGGATTAGCCTGCAAAATATCTCTTCCCTTTAATGTCCAGTTCTTGAAGGTCAAATAATCATTCTAATATTGGGGATTGGCACCTATGATGTTAATATTCTCCACTATATGATGTTTAATTTTCTCAAAAACTATTTGAGTCGTAGATGCCTTCTCTCTAAACACTCTTTCATTTCTCTCTTTCCATATTCCCCAGCAAATAAGGGGTAAAACTAGTCTCCATAACAAAATTATAGTTTAATTCTTTGAGGGATGATGCCAAGAATTAAAAACCTCTTGGACTGATTCCGAAAATACCCAACTGATATTGAAATAATCCAGACATTTAGCCCAGATATCAGGAGAGAAGGGGAAATGGAAGAACACGTGGTTAATGGTTTCCTCATTCTGCATACAAAGAAAACAAACACTAGGCATACATATTCCTCTTTTTTTGAGGTTATCAATAGTCAAAATTTTATCTTGAAGGACAGTGCAGAAAAAAAAAATTAATTTTAGGAATTAGGCCTTTCACCCAAACCTTAGTCTAGCAAGGGCTCTCCAACTTAGAAAACTGTTGATTATAGAGAGAGGCAATAGCAAATTTACCATTTGCTGTGAGTTTCCAGATTAGTTGATCCTCATCATCCACCACCACCATGGAGTTCATAATTTTGTTCAAATTACCAAGGGAGGGATCAACATGGGATAATTCCTTCCACTGTCCTTCATTCCAGTAGTCACCCACCATAGTGCCATATTTCTCCTTACACTGATTCTGAAATTTACCCCAATCAGAACTTTCACTCAACGGGGTATCAAGCAACCAATAATCTTTCCAGAATTTAATGAGGTTTCCTTTCCCCACCTTCCATTTCACACCTTTGGCAATTAGATCTCTTGTTCTTGAAATATTTTTCCAAATATTAGAACCAATAGGGATATCTTCATCATTGAGGAAGCTTAGAAGGGTATGATATTGTCTTTTATACTTGTTGTCCCATATAATTTTCTATTCTCCTTGGGTGTTATAGCCTCTCCATATCTACTTAGCCATAAGAAACTCATTCATGTCTCTTATTCTTCTGAGGCCAATACCCCCCTTTCTTATAGGTTTACAAACCTTATCCCACGCAATCAAATTCATTCTCTTCTTCTCCTTGACCCCTATCCATAGAAAAGATCTTTGAATTTTTTCAATAGCCTTCGCAAACTTGGCAGGAACTCCGAATAAGTTGATGGCATAAAGAGGAATACTCTGAAGAGTAGATTTCAAAAGTTGAACCTTACTAGCTTGGATGAGAAGAGAACCTTTCCAACTAGCTAGCCTCCTATGAAATTTATCCACAAGAGCACCCCAGAAAGTATCAGGAGGGACTTGACATAAAGGGATCCCAAGATAGGAAGTAGGAAGATTCCCCAATTGACACCCCAAAATGTTACTTATTTTTATCTATCTTCTTTCCGGAGTGTTGATGAAATAAACAAATCTTTTAGACCAATTTATCAATTGACTGGTGGCTGGCCCATAACTATCCAATGCTTTCTTTAAACTCCTAGAATATTTCACTGAAGCATTCTCCATAATAATAGAGTCATCTACAAATTGCTGATGGGAGAAAACTTGATCCATAGAAGAAGGTTTCAATCCACAAAACTTTCCCTTCTCAACAAGATTTCCAATGAATCTTTCCAGACATTCCACCATGATAATAAAAAGAACTGGGGATAGAGGATCCCCTTGTCTGAGACCCCTTGAGGATTTGAAGAAGGGGGGAGGATACCCATTGATTAAGATAGAAAAAGAATCAGAAGAAACCAATTGCAAAATAAGACAAATACTTCTAGAGCTAAAACCAAAAGCAGAGAGAACATCCATCATAAATCCCCAGTCCACTCTATCATAGGCTTTAGATAAGTCAAGCTTCAAAAGAAAACCTTCTTTTTTAGCACTAGAGAGAGAGTGAATATTTTCATGGACTGATATTATCATCGAATCCAAGATTTGTCTCCCAGGGACAAAGCCACTTTGTTGGGGAGAAATGATAGAAGGGAGAAAACTCAAGATTGTAGAAGTCAAAACCTTAGAGATGACTTTATATAAAGAATTGCAAAGGCTGATAGTTCTAAAAAGATCCATGGAATCAACTCCCATCTTTTTGGGAATAAGGGCAATGAAAGTGCCATTCAATTCTTTCAAAATCCTTCTTGCACCAAACTTTTTTTTCACAGCATTGGAAACATCACCCCCAACAATATGCCAATACATTTGAAAAAAGAACATGGGAAAACCATCCGGGCCCGGAGCCTTGTTACCTTCAAAGGAGTTGACAACTTTCAGAATCTCATCGTTGGATGGAATAACAGTGAGATATGAATTGTGATCTACACCCAAGATAGAGGGAATACAATCCATAAGGTCCTTTTGAGCTTGCAGGTCCAAATTCTGTTCCTTAGTCAGAAGATTGGAGAAAAAATCCAGGGTTGCCTTCCTCATAGACTCTTCATCTTCAACAGTTCTGCCATTAACTTTAAGCTAGGGTATCCTATTGATGGCCTTATGTTTTAGAGTTTACATATGGAAGTATTTGGTATTTATATCCCCTTCCTTCAACCAAATATTTCTTGACCTCTATTTCCAGAAAATTTCTTCTTTTGCTATTATGTCATGGTATTTCATAAGAGTCTCATCTTCAACATCTCTCGAGACCTTTGTATAGCCATTATTCTGAATTTCATCCTGGATATCTTTTAGATCTAAGAGGATGGAGGCTTTAGAAGCAAAGATGTTCTCAAAGGACTCCTTGTTCCATCTTTTAACATTATCTTTCACAAATTTCAACTTTTTGACCACCTTATACATAGCATTTCCTTCAATTCTAACCTGCCACCATTCCTTGATTTTGCTTTCCATATCTAGGTGTTTTGTCCACATTCTCTCAAATCTATAAGGGAAGTGTCTTCTTCCCTTCTTGGCATCAGCTGTAAAGGATATAGGATAATGATCCGATCTTGCCCTTATATGAGCTGATAAATAGAAGAAGTGAGAATTAAACCAATCCAGAGAAATTAAAGCTCTATCAAGCCTAACCTGAATTAAATCTTCCCCACTCCTTCTATTGGTCTAGGTATATTTAACTCCTTGAAAATCTAGGTCATGGAGAGAATTATTATTGATGAAATCCATCAAATCCACTCTGCTGTCCAGATTGGTTTGGCTCCCTCCCTTTTTATCATTTTCTTTCAAAGGGGTATTGAAATCCCCCATAATAATCCAGCTATCTTCAACAAACTTACTCCTAAACAAGGATAAGCTTTTCCAGAAATCACTTCTACCAGTCTTGGTGTTTGGGGCATACACATTAGTTAAGACCCATGAAGTACCCTCTTTCAAATGCTTAAATCTAATACAAGCCAGATTGTTTTCTTGAATCAACACTTCGCCTTTTACATTATTTTTATTTCAGAAAGTAGCAATACCCCCCGATGCTCCTTCTGAACTGCCACCACTAACTCGTCCATTACTAAACATTTTCAAACATTCAACCTTATCCTTAGGCATTTTGGTTTCGTGAATCAAAAAATAATCTGGGTTTTTGTCTCTAATCATACTTTTAATTAAATCATGTTTGTGAGGATTGTTCAATCCTCGAATGCTCCAGGAGATAATATTCATGACTTTTTAGAAATACCTACCTCAAAGATGGTTCTTTGAGTCCCATTTGCTATATTCTTGTTTGTTTCCATAGTCCTCTTCTTAGCATTTGAATGTCTTCCTGGTGAAGTATGCTGAGCTCCCACATCCCCTAGTCTACTTCTGGTATTTTTGGTGGATGTGTTATTGTTGTTGCTGTTATTATTCTTTTTTTTGTTCTTGTTCTTTCTCTCATCCTCCATTACTTCTTCCTCCTGCTTTGATTCACTCTTTCCCAAAGACTTTTTTATATCTTCCTCATCTCACCATCTTGATTCATTTTCCTCCAGTAAAGTCAATTTGACCTGAGCCGAGGAGGCTAATGATATCTCCGATAGCCCTTGCTCATAAATATTGTCAGGTTGTGCATCTTGGATCCAACTTGCTCCATTTTCTGACTCAGATAATTTTGTCTTTGAGTTAAAATTGTCTCCCTCATCCTTATTATCTTTGGATTGATTAAATCCCTTATCCATCTGACAACTATTCCTTTTCTCATTCTGAGCTAAACTTTGTTTTGTCTTATCCTTTTGCTTGTTTTGACTACTAACTTGTGAGTTTCTTTCTCCATTGTTTGAATCCTTTCCACTATTCTCCTGCTCCTTTTTCTGATTGGGGATCTTATTATCCTCCCCTTTCTTTATTTCATTTCCTGATTCTTTGGCTAACACCTCTTCTATCCTTCCTACCTAGGACTGTTTCTCCTGATCCAAACAATCAGAAGGAGAAACTTTAAAAGAGCTGTCCACCTCTTTCCAAACTTTAGTTTGGGATTGAGATTTGACCACATTGCTTGGGAACTTTTTAGCGCAATGCCCAACTTTCTTATAATGAAAGCAAGCAAAAGGGATTGATTTATAGATAATCTTCTGCATCCATTTGCCTAGTTTTGATTCTATCTCTATTTCCTCTGGCATATCCATTTTGGGTCCAAACCCTACATAGATTCTAGCATAAATAAGTCTTCTTTTGGATGTCGTAACCAGATCGATGGCGATAAGCTCCCCAAAAGAATTGGCTATCCTAGAAAACACATCTTCCTCCCAATATTCCATAGGAAGCCTAGGTAAATTTATCCAGACTGGAACTTGGACCACAAACTTATCCTCTCTTCCCGCATTAGGATACCATTTCTGGATATACATTAAATATTTGCATATCACCCAGGTACTATTACAAAGGATATTTGTGCGATCCTCCTCACAAGAGAAAGAAAAGGAAATACATCCTTTGTTCACAGTGACCACATCAACCTGCCCTTTCAAATTCCCTTTACTCTTTACAAATCCACGAACAACCTCAATGTTCGGTCTAGTCCCAAAGAATTTTCCTATCAGAGTAGTTTCCATTCGAGCAATGTTTTGATCTATTATTTGATCTGGAATGGAAATGGAAAACTTTCCCTGAGAAGCATTCAAAGTATTTTTAACCGAGGGCAAAGACGACTTACCTTTAGGTTTGATACCAAATAGAGAGGACCATTTACCAATGTGTCCAATCAATCTGGTGCCCCCCTCTAGGTCCCCTGAGTTTGAAGGGGTCTCTAGATCCTTCCCATTAGATTATTTTCCTTTCACTTGATCCCTTGAACCACTTGCCGCCTGCTGTCCTGCAACTTCTTCAAGTTTGCTGCCTCCCAAATTTGAAATTTGAACATGACCATTCACCTTTCTTGCTACATTCTGCTCGTCTCATGATCTGGGACCCCCACTTGGGTCCCCCCAAATCCAAATGAGCCTCGGGTTCCTTACCATATGAACTCTCCCCTTCCAAAGGGATCCCTGAATCTCCTGCTACATGCTGTCCTGCTGCTGAACCAGTTCTCCTACCCAAAAAAATTGAATTTTGGGCCTAACCATTCCCCTTCTCCTCTCCGCTCCTTTCCATAACACAAAAATGTTGTACGAATATTGATAAATAAATAGACAAGATTTTCATATAATAATTCTATAATTAAAGTACGGGAGAGAGCCCTTTCCAAGTTGTGTATGGGTACAACCCAAAGGGATTTGATGAGTTGAGGGATGTGTAGATTTGAGTAGAAAGAGTGTTGTAGCAAAAGATTTTGCTAAGTACATTCATGATTTACATAAAGAAGTGAGGGAGAAATTGGAGAAGAGTGCTATGAAATACAAAGAACATGTTGATATGCATAGAAGACTGCAAAATTTTGAGACAGGAGAGTTGGTAATGACACATATACAAAAGGAAAGGTTTCCACAAAAAAACATATAATAAGATGAAATGGAAGAAGATTGGCTCATGCGAGGTTTTAAAAAATTTCTCATCATATGTATATGAGATTGAGCTTCCAATTGGGATTGATATTTAACCAATATTGAATTTTGCAGATTTATATAAATACCATGAAGGTGAATCAAGTGAATAACAAGGTATAGTTCCACATTTGTCAAATGTAACAGAATGGGCACATCAATTGCAAGAGAAGGAGTTTGAGAGGATTGATCAGATCATTGATTCATGGATCACCAAAAGGACAAGGAGAAAGGAATATTAAGAATATATAGTTTGTTGGAAGAACTATGCAATATATGAGGTTTCTTGGGTTAGTGCTTCGAATTTTGCAAAGCTTAGGATTTAGGTTCTAACACTACCAAACTGTTCATGAGTTAAACTCATGAAACATTTCCCTACCCATGGTATTTGATTTTGGAACATCCATGTGGATGGGCTATCTGACTTAGTTAGATGTATTTATGTTTTTGGTTTGGAATTATTTTTTAGTTTTAGTGTTTGGTTCCATTGTTAGGGTTTGATGACATTTTTACTAGTTTTTCCAACACTTGTTCCAAATGTATATTATCATTGACATAAGGATGCATTTATGGAAAAGACTAAAGATGAGAATACCTTATTGATATGTGAGATAATATTGTTAAGGAGGCTAGTTTATCTCAAGGTTTTAAGAAGGTTTGGATTGAGGGGTGATACCTTTAATATTATCAATTTCCTCAAAGAAATTCAAAGCCCATGTTGGACTATCCAAAGTTTGGTTAGGGATTGTATCTCTATTCTTAATTCCTTTGATCAATGCCACATCTCACATATCTATAGGGAGGGTAAAGTGGTTGTTGACTTGTTTGCTAAACTAGGAGTGTCCAAGTCTTTTGAGAAAAGGTGGGACCTTCAAATCCCCTTCCCCTGAGATTAAAGCCATCATAAATAATGAATGTCAAAATGTTAATGTGGCAATGCCATTTATTGTAATGATTATTAATTATCATTTCAAGCTCGGCCTCGCATGGATTCTAGGAAAATTTTGGGGTCCCTTTCATTTGTGGTGGGGCATTCTCCATTTTAGGCTACTTTATATTTATTCTATTGGTTCTACCATTATGGGTGGTGATATGAGTCAAATTGAGCCTATTTCCTATGAGGAAATACATGTAATGCTCAAGATTGGAAGATTCTAGATGCTAGTAGTATTACCCCATATTTGGAAAATCTCCATGGTTGTGATCGGAGGCCACTAGGGGTTTTTTCAAGGGATGAAAGGACCATATTCTGTGAATTTTTGGAATGGAGTTGGAAAGTTTTGAGGACTTAAATGGATATATTTATGGGTTATCAACTAAAGGAAAAAAAATTAGAGATAGAAATACTTTGAATGTTTCTATGAATACATTCTTCAAGAAAAATGAAAGAGAGATGTTGGTTAAGCTTACCTCTGGCAGTTATGATAGGAGATCCATAAAACCAATTTGGGTTGAAGTAGCTGAGTTTATTATTGTTGGACACAAGATGCCACTGAGAGGGGGGGTGAATTAGTGATTTCTAAATTCTTAACCCTTTTAGCCCCAAGAGAGATTACCAGTTACCAACCTAAGGACCAAGAAAACCTACTGGTAAGATAAAACAAGACAACACAATTCAACCACACAAAGGGAACATCACATAACACCTGCATATACGAGGAAAACTCAAGATGGGCAAAACCTCAGTGAGAAATGCTGCTAGAGTCTGCTTCTCCAATCCAACCTCACAACAAATACTAATTACAACTTTTAGGGCACCAACCCAAGGAGCATCAACCCCTGCACCGAGCAGCAACTTAGTATTGACAATATATAACAAATTAATATAAAAGTAGTAACCCTGGTTACAAGTGAATCTTGTAACCACTCCATACGTTCCACCCTACTGGTTTTACTCATCCTCTACCTTACTGGTTGACTCATACTCTTCCTTCTATCTCTCATTTTATCTCTGCTCACCTTCACTTGCTGCTGCTGACACACCGGCTCTACATCTGCGGGTTGGATGAACAGTCAGATCATACGCCTACTACCAATTACTTTGCTCATCGGTTTATCCCTTCTCTGCTCTCTACCTACTGGATCTTTTCTTCCACACACACACACAACTGCTTCACTCTGGGCTGCCTTCTTATTGGATTGAACACTACCAGTTCCCCTATGTACTTTTCCTATTTTGCTACTTGCCGGTTACTTTGGGATTTACTAGTTTAACTCATAGTTAAACCCTCCTACCGGATTAACTACACTCTCATTCCATTACTATGACCTTCGATAGACCCTCTAACTGTTTAACTCTTTGCTTGCACTTACTTCACCAATGTCACTCCCTCATGCAACATCAATCTCTGTCTCCGACATCATCAATCCATCCCGTCGTTGATCAACATATATATAACAGAGTTTTCCTGCCAAAACATGAGTTTGAACTTTGGCACGCTAGGGTTTTCTCACCGACCAATTTGGCATACCAAATCCAATCAAATCTCTTCTTTGATATTGTGGACCTACAAAAAATCATCCATCACCGCTATTCTTTTGGTTTCTAATATATATTTGCTATGTTTAGCAAAAATGACAGACTGATCATCGACCCACTTCTATCCATCACATTAAATGATCTCATGGTTATCTTTTCCAGGTTGATAAGCTAATCAGATCTCCTGCTTTGATCAACTCACCAAGGGGCATCCTTTGATTTTCCTTGAGCTCCACACTTTTTCAATTCACCTGTGATTGTCACAGTCAACATTAAATGCTAAACCAATCACCAATTACTTCACCGACATACTACATAGACCTTTATATGCTTGCCACTTCAACTCCATGTGGCATTACTATCGGTATCCACCTTAGTTTAGAATGTAATGTCGGTTCAAATAGGATCACCGACCAAAAACCCAACTGGTACACACCTGTTAGTATAGCTAACCCTACTAGTATATCAGACCTTACCGGTTAACCTTCTTGCCATGGCCTTCTCTATCTTGCCAGTGTATCACATCTGCTCGATCATCAACCATGCCAGTCCTCAACAACTATATAGGGTGAATCACCAGGTTCTTCTTCATCTAATTAAGAGCATTTTACTTTTGTCTCTCAGTTCACTTAGTTGCATGCCAGTATCCTTGTTTACCAGTAGGGACTCTTGATGATTGTATGCTATCAACCTTCAACTACTATGCATCTGAGGAGACACCTTTCTTCAACTACTCCTGGTAACTCCATGTGTGCAACTGTAGAGCCTCATTTTCATCTGACCGGTTCTCCTCTCAACCAGTTTTGTAAGATGGCAAACAAATTGTCTCAACTATTCCTTCTCTGTCCCTGTAGCACATCATGCCTTCTCTGCTGATCGAGTGCTTATCTTTGATCTCAAACTCTAGAGGCTTCCTCATCATCCACATTAGGCATCCAGTCTATGCATCCAATCACCTGCCTTTGCTTACTCTGACTATCTTATCCTAGAGAGTCATGATGTATGGCATGTATACTATGCAATAAGCAAGGTATTACCACTTATCGGTGGGAAGAATAGACAACTGCACTTCAACTGCCAAACATTGGTGGAGGAGGATCTATGCCACCTACCGATAATAATGTGACTTCACTGAGGAGAGGATACATCTTCAACTTGACATATGTCCCGGTAGCTTTTCCATATGTCATCTTTTCTCACTGAAGCAACGCACTCTCTGTCAACTTTCTCCTCATCCGGTGGGAGTCCTTCTAGTTGACAACATACTAGCATACTGGTTGCACTGTTGACCCTTCATTAGTTCATACTGCAACAAACTTTACTGGTCACAGGCTTGTCGGTTTATATCATTAACCGATCTCTTCTCTCCCAAGATTGTTTAGTATCAACTGTCCACTCTACTGGTTGATAACACTGACAACTGTACCGATGAACACCAAAGACACCACAATGCTGATTGACATCAATGATAGGATATCAACTATTTTCTCATACTGGTTGTCTTTCTATATCAGTAACATATTATACCAGTTGACATCAATGACAACACAATGCCAACAATCTCCTCCTTTGGAATTGATGTCAACACATGTAGTATCTGGTATATTATAGATTCTTTCTCCCCCTTTGACAACAATGGCAAAGGGTCTTAACATCCGGTATACTACAAGCTATCTCTCCCCCTTATCTATTGGTACTGCAAATGTTATCTCTCTCCATTTCTACGAGTTTCTTCTTCCCTTTTGACCACAATGCTCTACAACCTATCAAATGGCAACACTTGAAATGGAGGGCTCACACACCAACCGACACCAATTGTGTATACCAGTCTGATACCAATTGTAGGAGCAACCAATTGTTGAAAAGTGTGTTAGTAAAATTCACTTACCTACCAGTCAGATTGCAACTTCCCATTATAATACCAATGATATATTCTTCCTCTGAAGGGGTTGCTCTGACACCAATTGTTGGTGGCAATTAGGTACCAGTTTGACATATTCTCCCTCTGTGCAAGCGATTCTCACTCTTTGTTCACATATTCCTGTATACCGGTCTATAGTGCAGCAACAATGACACTTTATCTCCTCCTGTGTCAAGTGTATCAGATACCAATCATAAGATATGACTATGAACTCCCCCTAAACCATAGATCTCTGGTCTTCATTTTTTTGTTAGGTCCTAAACTGGTACACTAATCTACACCTTGTACCGGTGGAAATGAGCAGAAGTGCTATGCAGATGGTCTTCCACTTCAAATATGTCCACCATGATCCTGTGACATCCTCTTCCATGACCACAATGCCAACCCTCATAAAAAACATGCCACTTGTTCAACCGACTGACTCATTAGGATGCATGTATACAAGGTTGTCTACTAGTCCAATACTTCTCTACTGGTGACTACTTCATCTTCACCTAAACATAACTACAACAATCCAAGCCATATGAGCCACTGCAACACTACCGTAAAACATTGACTTACATATTTGGCAATACCGGTTAACAACCATACTGGTAACACATTGCACATACCAGTTTACTCTACTTGTTCAATATCTCCACCAGGATGCCTTGTCCATTAGCCTCTATCTTTTTGTGTCAAGTACCTTTGATCCCAATTGCAATTTGAACCATCCATTAACACAATAGTAGTAATTCATTTTTCCCATATGGATGTGTAGTCAAGGCAATAATCACACACACTGCTATTACACTTTATTCCTCTTACCAACAATAGTCTGTCTTCTCCTTTGTCCTGTTCAAGAATGGGGGTGAATGATACGATCAATATGTGGCTCCCCCTTAGTCCTACATCTCCTTTAAGCTTTAGGAGATATCACTTGTGCATTGAATGCACAATGTCTATCCATGATCTCATCTTCCTGCTTCTTCCTCCATACCTTCTTGATTTCTTTCCTTTCCTCATTTGTAGCCTTTGGTGTAGTGTTGACCTTCTTCTTCTCCTTGGACCTTTCTTTACCAAATTTTGCAGCATGATCAAAATCATTGCTGTAGTAGCACACATCATTCATGCCAATAAAATGATTAGGGGACCTTCTAGCATACCGATTTGCTTCTCCTTTTCTGATTATGTCATTGTAGCCAGATACCGGTCTTCATGGATTCCTTGATTGTTCATAAACACTTCTCATCTTGTTCCATGCATGTCTTTGTTGCTCATATGCCCTATAAATTCCTCCATATTGATCATGATTGTTCCACCATCTATCATAGGACTGAGAATTCTTCTTCTTGCATTCATGACTTCTATGGCCAAATCCATTGCATTGATAACATATAACATTTGCATAACCGGGAGAGGGGATATGCATGTTTCTACTCTTTGAAACTTTGTGCCCATATGCATGATATCTATGGCAACCTAAATTGTTTCTCCTAGACCCCTTTCTATATTCTTCTACTGTATGGTCATATCCATAACATGCAAAACAATAACCGAAGAAGGAGGACTTATTACTTAAAAATTTGTTTTGCCAAACATGAGGTGATCTTACCAGTTTGGCATCTCCATTTCTTCTTCTCCAAGGATGGATCTTGGGTTGTCCACTTTTTGCAGTTCTTACATCTAATCCCTTTCTCTTACACACTTGTCTTGACTTAGGGGTAGCAGGATTCCTTTCTCTTCTACCGGTGAAAGATCTTATGAACTATCTTCTATCAACTTCCCTTTTCCTTTTGAATCTGCATTGTTCCTCCTTGCAGCACCAGTTGTAGTCAGGTCAACCTTCTTCCTTGGAGCATTTCTAACTATGAAGGTCTGACCCTTGCAATTTCCATTTGAGGAGACAAACTGAATATCTTTATAGGAGGTCTCCTTGCTTGTAGAGCATTCACTAGTACCACATCCTAATCCACTGATATCCTTGGAGTGTTTTTGTTGGCTTAACATCTTATCCAAGGCCTCAGTGTTGCCATCATATTGGATCATTACCTTGAGCTCATCTTGACACTTCTCAAGGTCTTTCCTGAGATTCTTCACTTCATCATTTACCCTCTGACACTCTTTGTCTTTGGCCTCTAGATCTAATGCTAATTTTTTGTACCTGCATATCTTGGTATCCAAGTCTAAATTGGATTCCACATTCACCCTCCTACATCATCCACTTGTGCTTTCAGATTAGCAACAACTAACTTTGACACTTGAAGACTTTTGACTAACTGGTTTTGTTCCACAATAGAAACATTCTTGAACATCTTGTATTCTTTTCTTACTTTGCTAAGTTCCTTGAGTGCATTAATAAGTTCTCCTTCAAGATATACTTCAGCTTCTTCTTCTTCTCCATCTTCTTCATCACTACCAAATAGATCTTGTCGGTGGGATTCATGTGCATTATAACTTTGAGATGTGTGCATCTTACTTTCTGTCTCTTGGGCCATGAAGAGATGAGTTTCCTCATCATCATCACTGTAGCTACTGATTAATCTTCCTTCATCATCTATACATGTGTTTGTTGAATTGTTCTTCTTGTTTTCACAGACTGATCCAACAGTGGTAGGCTCATTACCATAGAGCTTCTTTAATCTGGCCCACAAATTTTTTGCAAGTATGCACTTATCTACCCACGAAGAAACATCAAGGTAAGTCCATTGAATATGGCCTTCATGGATTCTTCATTGCACCTAGATCTTCTTTAATATTTAGGACCAATGGGAGGACTGACAGGACTGGAGAGACCACAAACAACTAACATCCATACATCATACCCTAAGGAGGACAGGTAGACTTCCATTCTACAACTCCAGATGGAATAGTTTGACCCATTAAAAACTAGAGTTGGGATTGACTCAAATTTAACCATTGTGTCCTTATACCAGAATGTACCCAAGCTGGAGAAATCTTATCTAACCAAGAACCTAGGCTTTGATACCAATTTTTGAACACAAGATGCCACTGAGAGGGGGGGTAAGTTAGTGATTTGTAAATTCTTAAACCTTTTAGCCCCAAGACAGATTATCGGTTACCAACCTAAGGACCAAGAAAACCTATGGGTAAGATAAAATAAGACAACACAATTCAACAACACAAAGGGCACATCACATAACACTGATATATACGAGGAAAACCCAAGATGGGAAAAACCTTTGGAGAAACACTGCTAGAGTCTACTGCTCCATCCATCCTCACAATGAAAATTGATTACAACTTTTAGGGCACCAACCCCTGCACCGAGCACCAACTCAGTGTTCATAATACATAAAAAATTAATACAAAAGTAGTAACCCTGGTTAAAAGTGAATCTTGTAACCACACCATACACTCTACCTTACTGGTTTTACTTCTCCTCTGCCTTATCGGTTGATTCCTACTCTTTCTTCTATCTCTCTTTTTCTCTCTACTCACCTTCACCTGTTGCTACTAACATATTGATTCTACCTTTACCGAATCGATGAATAGTCAGATCATATGCCTACTGCCAATTACTCTACTCACTAGTTTATCCCTTCTCTTCTCTCTACCTGCTGGATCTTTTCTGCCACACACACACACAACTGCTTTACTCTAGGTTGCCTTGTTGCTGCCTTGAACACCACCAGATCCCCTCTGCACTTTTCCTATTTTTTTTTCTTACCAGTTACTTTGGGCTTTACCAGTTTAACCACACTCTCATTCCATCACTATTACCTTTGATAGACTCTCTGACTATTTAACTCTTTGCTTGCACTTACTTCACCAATGTCACTCTCTCATGCAACATCAATCTTTATCTTCGACATCATCAATCCATCCTATCTTTGATCAACATATATATAATAGAGTTTTCCCGTCAAAACATGAGTTTGAACTTTGGCACGCTAGGGTTTTCTCACCGACCAATTTGGCATACTAGATCCAATCAAATATCTTCTCTGATATTATGGACCTGCAAAAAATCATCCATCACTGCCAATATTTTGGCTTCCAATACATATTTTCTATGTTTAGTAAACATGACAGACTGATCATCGACCTGCTTCTAGCCATCACATTAAATGATCTCACAGTTATCTTTTCTAGGTTGATAAGCTGATAAGATCTCTTGCTTCGATCAACTCACCAAGGGGCATCCTTTGATTTTCCTTGATCCGCACACTTTTGCATTTCACTCATGATTGTCGCAGTCAACATTAAATGTTGGACCAACTACTAACTACCTCACCGACACACTACACCAACCTTTGCATGCTTTCCACTTCAACTCCACGTGGCATTACTATCAATATCCACTTCAGTTTAGACTGTCATGATGGTTCAACTAGGATCACCGACCAAGCACCCAGCCGGTTTAGCTAACCCTACAAGTATATCATAGCTTATCGATTAACCTTCTTGCCATGGCCTTCTCTATCTTTTTGGTGTATCACATGTGTCTGATCATCAACCATGCTAGTCCTCAACTACTATCTAGGGTGACTCACCATGTGCTTCTTCATTTGATTGAGAGTACTTAACTTTTGTCTCTCAGTTCACTTAGCTGCATGCCAGTATCCTTGTTTACCGGTTGGGACTCTTGATGACTTCATGCTATCAACCTTCAGCTACTATGCATCTAAGGCAACACCTTTCTCCAACTGCATTCCGATAACTCTATGTGTGCAACTACAGAGCCTCATCTTCATCTGACTGGTTCTCCTCTCAATCGGTTTTCCAAGATGGCAAACACATCGTCCCAAATGTTCCTTCTCTATCCTTGTATTACCTCATGCCTTCTTTTCTAATCCAATGCTCATCTCTGATCTCAAACTCTAGAGGCATCCTCATCATTCACATGTCATCCGCTCTATGCATCCAATCACCTACCTTTTCTTACTTTGACTATCTTATCCTAGAGAGTCATGATGTATGCCACGTATACTATGGGATAAGCAAGGTATTACCACTTATTGGTGGGAAGAATAGATAAGTTCACTTCAACTACCAAACATTGGTAGAGGATGATCTATGTCACCTATCGGTAGTAATGTGACTTCACTAAGGAGAGGATACATCTTCATCTTGACATATGTCTTGGTAGCTTTTCCATATGCCCCATCTTTTCTCACTGAAGAAACACACTCTCTGTCAACCTTCTCTTAATTTGGTGTGAGTCTTGATAGTTGACAACATACTAGCGTACCAGTTGCACTAGTGATCCTTCATTAGTTCATGTTGCAACAAACTTTACCAGTCACAAGCTTGCCGATTCATATCACTCACCGGTCTCTTCTCTCCCAAGCTTGTTCAGTATCAACTGTCCACTCTACCAGTTGATAACACTGACAACTATACCTGTGAACACCAAAGACAACATAATTCTGATTGACATCAATGACAACATATCAACTATTTTCTCATACTGGTTGTTCTACTATACCGGTAACATGTTATACCGGTTGACATCAATGACAACACAATGCCAACAATTATGAGGTATTTTACACTTGATGGTAAATGGTTTATTTATATATCATTTTAGTTTAGTGAATCTTTTTCGTCAAAAGAAAATTGTGTCCTTTCCATTTTATATGCTTTCTTCTCTTGAGTTTGGTATAAGAATTGAGAAAGAAAACTCTAAACTCCTAGTTTTGCATGAAGGTTTGATATTGTCAATCATGCACTATGCCTGAGCCTAAATAGAACCCAAAAACCCGTAAGATCCACCCCCTTACTATATGCATTACTCGAATATGAGTAATAACACAAAAATATAAATCTACAAAGTAGGAAGAATGGATCGAAGAGGAGGGTGATGGAGACTCTATGTAAATTTATTGAAACCCTCCCTCTGAGGACAAATCTAATTCTAGGAAAACCTCTAAAAAGAATGCTCAAATTTCTTGGTTGAGTGGGTCCTATACTGGGGATAATTATTTGGAGACTCATGTGCATTCCTTTGTAGATAAAAATAAAAACATTGAATAAAATAAGGGGAAGGGTAAGGATAGTATAAAGGGAAAGAAACATGTTGAAGGGAAAGGAAAGGAAAACCTGGCAGGGACGAGTAAGTAGAAGAATTCCCCTAATGTTGTTGGGGACCGGTGTGGAAAATATAAGAGAAAAGAGAAAGTGGGGGATACTAACATAGTTCAACACAATTATTAGAATAATTTCTCCATTTTTTCTAGGATAGAGTATGACAAGTCTAAAGGAAAAGAGAAAGTGGGGAAAATTGGCAGATCTCAACACATTGATAAGCAAGAGTTGTCTGAGGATCCTAATTGTTTTAACACTACTAGGGATAATTTTTATGATGTATTTGGTCTAGAAAAGGAGGGTATGATGGGAAAGTTCATATTGGCCAAGTGGTTTTTATTGAAATCAATCAAATGAATGTGAAGTTGAGAGCTCTCCAAAATAGAATAGAAACTACTGATGGAAATGAGGACCTCTTGAGGAAAAGGGTTGAGAATGAAAAGATGCTTATGTCATGCCCAAAATTTAGGGCAAAAACGGAATGATTTTTTTTTTATAAAATACTAATTAATTAACAAGTTCGCTCACATGACAAGCGTTAATGAAATTCCCCTAATTATATTCGAGCTAATTCTGAAACGAACCAAGCATCGATAATTTGTTTAATTCTAATTGCGGAAAACTAACTGGTTTAAATTTATCTCCACGAGATACCTAGTCATTAAGTTTATTAAAACAATCACGCTAAAGAAATAGGAGAGGAAAATTAATTCAATCTCCAATATGACCATATAGTCTAAACAACCATTTTAAAATTTTAATGCTCTAATTAAATTAACTAGGGCAATATTAAGCATTTAACTCGCTAAATACATTTGAATTTTATAAGACCAGGCTTTATTCATAAATTTGTATATTCTTTTTTTTTCTTTTACTACCTATTAGAAACCAATTCAGAGGTATTTAAATATTTAAATCTCTATTAATTACTTACTCCAAATATAACCAGAATTATATATATATATATATATTCATATATATATATATATATATAGATATATATATATATATATATTCATATATATATATATATATAGATATATATATTTACATATATTTATATATCTTAATTCTTCTAAAATAACTTTCCAAAATAATAAACAATATTTTCCCAACCCTAATTAGGGTTCTATTTTTTTTATAATATAATATCAACTCTAAACTATCATGTAAAATTTAATTCATCTACCCTAGCCCTACCCGGGCTAGGGCTTAATCCATTTTTTTTTTTTTGCTTACCACTGAGTGTTTTTGACAGGGCCGAAA
The DNA here is from genome assembly GCF_030272615.1 of Cryptomeria japonica. Taxonomy (NCBI): domain Eukaryota; kingdom Viridiplantae; phylum Streptophyta; class Pinopsida; order Cupressales; family Cupressaceae; genus Cryptomeria; species Cryptomeria japonica. Next base: position 445,066,967 of record NC_081408.1, read on the forward strand.
CCCCAAGGCGGCGGCCATTTCAATTGCAGGTTCGAAGAAGGCGACAGGAAGGGCTGAGGCGCCACTGTGTGGGCGCATAGTGGGCGCCGCGGCACCACTATGTGTCCGCATAGTGGGCGCCGCTAGCGGCTCACACCACTGGGTGGCCACACAGTGGCGGCCGCGGCCGTCCACTGTGTGTCCACACAGTGGGAGCCGAGCGGCCCGCACTATGTGTTCACACAGTGGGCGCCGCGCGGCCCTCACTGTGCGTACACACAGTGCGGCCCGCGTGGAACCCAAATCTCCCTTTTTTTTTTTTAATTTATATTTAAAAAAAAAAATATATTATATATAAATATATATATATATATATATATGTATATATATTTATATATATATATATATTTATATTTATATAAATTTATATATATAAAAGTTTTAAGGGTGAATATATATATATATATATATATATATATTTTATTAAGATTTACATACAAAATTTTAAACAGAATAACAATGGGAAACACATTATGTAGATCCAAAATTACATGTGCACAAATAAACATTTAAGTATATATATATATATATATATATATATATAATTGATATATAACTTAGGCTCTTTTATTTATTTATTCTAATTGCTGATAAAAGAAATAGAAGTAGATCTTTTGCTAAACTTTTATTCTAACACTTTTTAAAAAAAAATACATCATACTGTAGACACCCAAAAATGGTCAACGCTTGCGAGGTCATACTTTAACAATTGCGCATTGCCTCATTTTTAGGTTTTTTGCGTCGCATTAACATTTCTCCTATGTCACGCACTTGATTTTTATCATTTTGCGAACATCGAGTCATTCTTCTATATTCTTCAATCATCTCGTCCTCGAATTTGGTCTTGTCGACAACATTCAGTCATGATTTTGGTCGATCTTTGTCCTTGTCAATCTTGTCATATTGCGATCGATTCGTCATCAATCCTTGTCCTTTTCAATCATGTCAATTTGGTCAATTTGTCATTGATTTTTGTCAACCAATCTCAATCAAATCATTTATCAACACTGTTCATTTATCAATTCAAAATCATGATCGAATCGATATCAATTATCCTTTGTCAAGACCTAATTGTCATCCTTGCATTTCTAATTCATCTTCCAAGGTTTCATGATTTAATCATTTAGCCTTGCTTATCATTTTCTTCATTTAGGATTAATAAATTACTTATTTATCCTAAGTCTTCTCATTACAATTAAATAATCATTTAATTGACTAATTATTCCTCTTTGTGAATGAATTAATTAATAAATGAAAAAATTATTGATTAATTCACTAATTCCTAATTTTCATTATTTCCTAATTCCTAATTTCCACCTATTTCTAATTTCCTATTATTCAAATTCCACCTAATTATCTTGTCTCTAGTTCTCCCTATTTGTGTGCTTCATGCGTCATACTCTTGACATAGCAATTTGTCATAGAGTTTTGTCTTGACATAGAAATGTGTCATAGAATTTGTCCAAAATTGTCATAAAATTCTTGACATAGAAATGTGTCATAGAATTTGTCATAAAATGTCATAGCAATTTGTCATAAAATCTGTCATAAGCCTCTTTGCATAGCAATTTGTCATAGATATGCTATTATTGATTTGAATTTCTATTCAAATCTCTTTCATACTAATTTGCTCATTTATCCAATTTCTCTATAAATTGGATGTTTTCTTCAATCAATTGCTTCATGAATCTCGAATTTTTACCGAACTTTCGTTTCTAGTACTCTTGAGCCTTTTTGCTTTCAATTGTGTGAGCACTTGTAGGTGAGATCCACAAAATTATTGAAGAGGAAAGAACAACAATGGAGCCGCATGGAAGGAGTATTCAATCTTGAATCTGGTTTGCATAATGTTTTCTTTTGAATGCTTCATTTTCATACCTTCATTGAATGTGCTTTAGAATTAGGTTCATTGCAATGAGTATTTCTTTGATTGAGCTATCATGTTTAATGTTTTGATTGATCTACTTATGTTTTGATGATTCCTAATTTCTACGTTACATTAATTGGTGAACCCGACGTGAATACTAACCTTCTAACCATCTTACTGTGTTTTGGAGTGCTTCTAAGCTGATTTGCAGGTCAAAAACTCAAAAACAGGGCCGTGCAGGGTATTCTGAAGACTTCTGCGCTTGTGTGAAGCATCTTGCGCCTGTGTTCAAACATCTTGCGCTTGTGTTGAAGACTTTTGCGCTTGTGTTGTACAACTTGCGCCTGTGTCATAACTTCTGCGCCTGTGTCAAGTCCAGAACAGAGGTGAAAAATGCAGTTTTTACTTGAAAATTTTTATATGTTTTAGTAAATTGCAATTTTGAGGGTCTTCGGTGCATTTTTGGACAAATATGGTGGTCGTAAACATGATGAGACATCATTGATGTTTCCGAAATTTGGTTCTAGATTATTTGAATACCTTTCCAACGCATCAAACGGTTTGTAATTCGGAGCTAGGATGAGAAAGTTATGCCTTCTCGAAGTGGACTGAAATTTTGATAGTTTTCATAAATCAGATCATCTGTGTTTTGGATTTTGGTACTGATTATTTGTGCAGGATCTTGGCTTACGCATGACAAAGACTAAAAATCAAATTACTAACGTGTGTTATGCAGATTCGATGGTCAAAGACTACAAATCAAACTTCTGACATGTGTTTTGCAGGTTGCCTTGGAGAAACAACCAAATTGTGTGTTTGAGTTTTCTAATTAGGCACTTAGTGATTTTTTTTAAATAGGTTGGAAATGAACCCTTGTTTGCTTTGTTTTCTAAGTATGACATTGGAGTAGGAGAGTATGCTCTCATCCTTTATAGGGTGATCAGAAATCCAGATCTTCAATACCATGCTTGTCTTGTTGATTGTTTGTCTCCATTAGAGGGCCTGCCTTCCCGACCACTTTGCTTTAGCAAGCAAGTGATAATCGTGAGAAGGGAACGACCCAAAGTGAGTACGGCTAGAATTCCTGGGCATTCTAACTCACTATAAACAAATACCTGATGAGCGAAAGCTTTGAAGGAAGTGTTACGTGGGAATTGTAGTTACTTGGGAAGTGATGCCCCTTGAAACTCTTTCTCATATCAACATCTAAGTAGGGCCTCTTGGTCTAAATCGCGCTTGCGTGACTACATTTGTTGGTATCTTGATGGGCTTAATGTCTCAATCATGCTTGCATGACATCAAGGAGTAATGCTTAACATAAATCATTACTACATACCTTGTTTTTAGAGGCCAAAAACCCTTCTAGTTGCTTGAGAAGGACAAAATTCGGATACTTGGAAGAGATACTAAGTTCGCCATGGGGAGATTCCATGGGGACTGATGCTTGGCTGCCCTGAGAAGTGAGTGCCGTGGAGGGGAGCCCGTGGGGTCAAGCATCTATGTATTCTCCTTGAATCCCATAATGAGTCTACCTCTCAAGTACCTAATGTCTTTGCCTACCCTAGGGAATGTGGAAATGAGCGTGATTGTCTTGAGTCTAAATTGCAATATCTTGTCTTCTTTGATTGTCAAAAGTTGAATACCATTTCAAGAACAAGCACATTGATATAACATAAGATCAAACACCAAAGACATTCATCCAACAAACATTCAATAAGATTCAAAGATCATCCTTCAAGCATGGTTATCAAACATTGTTCAAAAACTTGTCTCAACTCTTATGTCACTTGCATTTAGGTTCATCCTAGTTTGCATTTTGCAAGTTCATTATCAAGTATCAAGGTTAGGTTTCACCTAAGTCATACTTCTTTTGCATATCAATAAAATTCATCCATTTGCATATGTCCTCTTGCATAAGAGTAATATCATTTCATAATTAAACCTTAGGTTTCATCTTAGGTTGACATTGTCATACATTTGCATTTGCATATCCCAAGTCTCTTCATTAAGCTTAAGTCATTATCATATCATAGCAGTTATCCTTTTGCATATAGTCTCAAAAACTAGGTTTTGTCATACTTGAGTAATCCAAATCTTTGATAAACCCTAAGTCATTGTTAGGAAGTCTAGACCTTATCAAAGTCCTTTGTCCTTTTGTCATCAATATCATTTCGTCAAACCTAGCTTAGTATCCAAGCATATAGGGGAGACATTGTCATCTTATCCTTTGTCAATTAAGTCCTTTTGTCCTTCGAGGTCTAGACATCATTTCAATTTCCTAAGGGTCCATCTCTTAGATTTGCATTTCAAAAAGTTTGTCAAGATCTTCAAAAACAACCAAAAGCATAGATTGCATTTTCATTTATTTAGTTTGCATTTAATTGCATATCATATATTATCCTTGAAAAAATTCCAAAAATATTGCATTTGCATAGTGACATGTCTATTGAAACAAGGTTCCAAGCACCAATGATGCAACAAAGTTTGACATATCAACCAACAATGCAATCACAATTCTATCCAACCCAACAACAAAGCAACATTGGTCAAACTTATCATGATGATATAAATGTCCAAATACAAAAACTAGAGGAGAAACTAGCTCAAGAAAAGGAGATATTGGAGCAAAAAGTGATAAACAGTGAGAAGATAAGATCTCAAATGTCCAAAATGTTTCAAAAATTTCCAGGTCAAAATCCAAATTTTGAGCCAATTAATGTAAGATCTCTTCTTGAACGATCAGACATACCAGCTCTCCTCTCCCAAATAGAGATGATGAAACAATTACAAGAAAGGAGACAACATCAATTTCAACATTATGTGCCTCCACAACAAGAACAAGAAGGTGTTTACTATCAATCATATTTCCAACCATCACAACCAATGACACAACCAATTGTTCAACATATGCAACCAACACAACCAATGGTTCAATTTCAACAATATGTCCAACCAACTATACAATGTCAACAAATGGTTCAACCAATGGTGGAATATCAATGTCAACAACCACAATCACCAATTCAAAAACAAAACTTGCAACATGCACCAAGCCGAATTTTGAACATGTCAAACCAAAATGATCAACATCTAGTTCAATATCAGAAAATGACATCAAATCAAAAACAAGTTCAAGTTCAATCAACATATCAATGTCAACAACTGCCACAAAACATTCAAAAACAAAGGTTGCAACACACACCAACCCAAGTTTCAAACATGTCAAACCAATCTGATCAACATCAAGTCCAATATCAAAACATGACATCAAATCAAAAACAAGTTCAAATTCCAAATCCAACTATGTCAAAACCTCGAAAGAAAGGTGGCCTTATTGCAATGCTCTTAAGGAAACGACTAAGTGAGTCTTTTGAGGAAGATAAAGATAATACACTTATGTCTAGCAATGCCTCATCTCCCCACAAGCAAATTGACTCTCCAGTGGCATCTATCCCTACACCTTTAGAAGTTTCACAAGAACCTTCCATATTATCCTCATCAAACAATACACCCAAGGATGCAATTATCCAAGAGCTATCCATAATTGATTGCCAAGATAATCCAATTCATGATGCACATCCTTGTCATGTTTCAGAAATACAAGACCCAATGCCACCATGCACTTTATTGCCATTACCTGTTTTAGAGGACCCCATTCAAAGTCCCTCTTCCTCATGTTCAAGCATTGATTCCTTGCCAGAATCCATCGCAAATGTTCAAAGTGCATTTCCTTCATGCCAAAACATTGATCCCTTGCCAAAATCCCCCATGCATATCCAAAGTCCAACCCCATGTCAAAAGGATAATTTAGAGCACGAAGAAATGTGTCCTAAAGAAAATCAAGATCAAGATCCTGAAACCTTATCATCCCATCCAATTGTTGACCAGGACTCCATCTTCCCAAACACTCATGATGATTCCCCTATTCTTGTCCATCCTATCCAAAGTCCTATTGGCACTCCATTCCTCGGGCAAGATCAAGATATCCCAGTCCATTCGATCCCAAAGGATCCCATTCCATTTAATGAGCAAAATGTCCTTTCAAATCCCATTGACATTCCACTTCCTCAGAAAGATCAAGATATCCCTTCCATCCTTTCCGATGATCCCATTGAAAGTCAAGAGCAAAGCACCTTTAAAGAAGATTCCAATGATCTTCCTCCTTGTCAAGATCAAATCATTCCTTCAGATCCTCCACAAGATCCACTTGTCCCTCCATCTCCACGTCCTAATCCCGCATATCCACTCCAAGATTGCATTTCTTTTGACGATCCCATTATTTCTCCCATTCCATCTCTTGAAGAGCCTGTCATTGAGCCATGTGCACTACACACTCCTAGTCCCCCTCATGATCCTGATACCCCTCATGATTCTAACGTGTCAGTGCAAGATGTTCATGAACCCCCTACATGCATAATGGGTTCTTCCACTTTGGTGAAATCCGATCCACTTCAAGATCTCCTTATTTCTCTCATATCACATCCACCTCATAATGGAATCGCGTCTTCTTCCCAAAGCAAAGAGTATCCTATTAGTCAAAATATTGATAAAGGCAAAGGGGTAGACATCCATAAGCAAGAACCCCTTCATATTAAAGAGTATACTAATGGTCATGGCTACAGAGCTCACACTCAAGGCGTTGGTATCCCTTCAAAGTCAAAATTCAAATGTCCACCTTCCCCATCGTCGCTTCCTTCCATTCTAGGTCCCTATATCCCTCCATCTCCTATGCAACATCAGCAAAGGCACACATCTTGGAGAACCTTCCATCCATCCCACATGCCTCCATATCATTCCCATACACACCAACATTCATTCCTTCATCCAAGCAATTTGGATGCCAAGTATAAAAGTCATAAGTCTAGCAATCCACATGTATTCAAGGATCAACATGTCCAGTCTAACCGACATGTCAAAACAAAGAGCAATATGATCTATAAAGAAAAAGAAAAATACAAAAGGCCACAAAGGCCCACTGAGCAAAATAAAGCAAAGTCAAAATATATATGGGTTCCTAAATCCCTTGTGCAAGCAATGCACTCCAAGGAATCACAAAAGCATGAAAAATCAAAATCCATGTGGATCCCTAAGCGGCTCCTTGAAGCACAAAAGCCTAAAGAAACATCCAACTTGGCATCCAAAATTGCTATTCCTCCATCCAAACCTTCCAAGTCTATTTCTCCATCACCTTCTTCATCCATTTTGGACCCTTATGTCCCAAAATCCCAAGCTATTCGTCCATCAAAATCTCAATATCCAAAATACATTTGTCCTCCATTAGTCCATCACCCCTCAAGGTGTGTGCCATTGTCGATCTTGCCAACATTTCCATCCACTGAAGCCCAATTCTTCCAATACCCTATCCATTATCCAATGCATATTTTCCATCCTTCCATCCCTCTCATCCAATCCTTTGCATAAATCCTTGTCTTAGTGTCATGTCATTTTCCATGTCCTTATCCTACCAACGTCTTTGAGCATACTTTTAAAGGTCATGGTCCATTTATTTCAAGGCTACTATCCAAACAAAAAGATGCTTGAGTCCTTCTTCCATCCCCTATCATGTGTCCATCTTCTATTAAAAAAGTCAAAATACAAAAAAAGAAAAAAAAAGTGAAAAAAAAAAAGACAAAAGAAAGAAAAAAAAATAATAAAGAAAAATAATTCGTTCACTGGTGAAAACCTGGCAAACAGGCGCCTTGGGCAAGTACCATGATGAAAACCTGGCAAACAGGCGTCATGCGTAATCTATGAACTTCTTGCACAATCACACTTGGGGGCAGGTTTCCTCCTTCATATCCTATTGCCCGTCATTATCCTATCATACCATGTTATTACCCTTCATATCCTTTTGTCCCTCCTTGTTCCATTATCCTATCAAACCCCTGTCATTACCCTTCATATCCTATTATCCCTCATGTCCAGTTTCCCTTTCCACCTTTGATCTTGACAAGGCTGAGGATCTTCATGAGCATCATGCATCTTGTTTGCAGCTTTTAGTCTATCATAGCTTTTGGTCATTTATCCATTTGCTTATTTTAACCTTTCATCCATATTCCTTATCTTATTGCAACCTTCAGTCCATGTCCCTTATCCATTCTTGGTCTTGCTTATCCTATCCATATCTTATCGCTATCCATACACTCTGTTTCATTCCTTGATCTTGATCTGACATAAGGACGCAAAAATTTAAACATGGTTTCAAAAACCTCTTGATATGTCCCTCATGCCCTGTCACTGATTTACATTGTCATATCCAGTCTCTTGTCCCATCACGCAATAGCCCTTGAAAATTGCATCCATCTTGTCTCCATGATAAAAGGCCTTTGTCTCCCCTCTATCCACCAACATTTCAGAAAGCCTGTTTATCCATTTGTCATATTCCTTACCTTGCTAGACACTGGGGGCAAAATTTGAAAAAAAAGTCATAAAAATCAAATAATGTCCTAAAAAAGTCATAAAAATTGCAAATAATGTCCTGAAAAAATTCAAAAAAAATCAAATAATGTCCTGAAATAATCCAAAAAATTGAAAAATGTCCTGAAAAAAATCCATAAAAATCGAATAATGTCCTGAAAAAATCATAAAAATTGAAAAAAGTCCTGAAAAAAGTCATAAAAATTGAAAAATGTCATGAAAAAATCCTAAAAATTTCAAAAATGTCCTGAAAAACAAAATTCATAAAAATCATATAAAGTCCTGAAAAAATTGAAAACACAAAAAAATTGTAAAACTTCAAAAACAAAACAAACATTCTGCAATAAATTATTCCCTTTGTGCATCGACACTGCGTATACGTCCAACAATTTGCAATCAAACATTGTGCTTTAACTGAAATCACGCATTAACAGATGAACTTTTTCAACTCAAACCAAGCATTCAAACTGATCCAAATTGTCTTATCAATCGAATATCAGCATCGATATCATTTGTCCTTGTCACATTATCATGGGTCTTATACAGGGTGTGGTATACTCGAAACCAGACTGTGTCCTGTCTTAGACGGGGTACCGCATTTCCTGAAACCAGACAGCATGATCGTCCTATCAGCACGTTCCACTTTTGACAATGAAGATCAAGATGTTTGTTTGTTTGTTTGAATTTGCGCATCTTATCTTTTTATTGATTTGTCTTCGATCATGTTCCTATGTTGCTCGATGATGTCACTGAGTGATTTAGAGTGACCGGGATGGCTCATGATCCTTTTCTTTTTTGATTGTGATTGTCGTTTGTTTCTGCTGTGTCTGTCTTTTGCAAATCGGGTTGCATTTCAGCTCTGGCCTTCAATGCCATGATGCTACGCATCCATTTTGCTAAATAAAAATAAAGGTTCTCACCTACAAAGTGCAGTACTGAAAGCAAATTTTCATCATCTCTAATTGTCCTCTGTCTTATTTCTTCTTACTAACACTTCTTCCGTCCGGTCGGATAGTCAGTTTGGTCTAGTGCTCCGATATCCAAAACCATATTGTGTCCTGCATACATTTGGTTAGTACATTTGCATTCCATCACATATTACATCAAGCATTTTTCATTTCATAAATACATAAAAAAAAATCAATAAAAAAAGACATCCATACCTGTTCATAAACCAGTACATAAGTCATCCATACATAGCAAAATCACTACATCAGTCATAACATATTGCATCCATCATATCGATGCATATCACATCACACATCATAATAATATCGGAGTACAAAATCGGCCTCTCTGTCCTATGTATGGCCCGCAGGCTGACTATATAATGTCAAACTACATAATGTCCACTGTCTGTCACAAGGAGCACGTGCCTCTGTCACTGGGTTCTCCCTCTATCCTCCTCATCCCTACCATGTCTCAAGCCCAGCTAATGTGTCTCTCTCTGTGCTTTTGAGTCTATGTCGAAGCATGAAACAGTCCGGTCGATTCTCCCGTGCGATCAATGGATATTGTCGACTCTGCATCACAATTGGGACATCATTTTGTCAGTTTTAGGGTTTGTTCCTACAGGTTGCCTATCTTCATTTTCATGATCAAATCAGGGTGTTTTTCATCCACATTACCCTATCCTACCCTTCCCCCCCCCTGTCAGGTCATTTGCATGCAATTTCACCTCAAAACTAGGGTTTTTATGACAACTTGCGCCTGTGTTGGAGAAACTTGCGCCTGTGTTAGATGAATTGCGCTTGTGTATTCCTACACAAGCGCAGAACTCCTTACACAAGCGCAGGTTTAGACCACACAAGCGCAGGAGTTCATTTTGGTATCTTCTCTGGGCCCTGCAATGTCCCGTAAGCCATCAAAATTTATGAAATCAAAAACATGGGTTTTCGAGATACATACCGCTGCTCCTACGTCATCCGGTTGTCCGAATGTGCGTACACGTTCTCCAAGGTGATCCGCCATTGCAATGTTCGCCATCTGTCTGCAAGTGTCTTTGTCTAGAGCAACAAATCCTTCTCTTTAGCTAGTGCAAATGAGTCATTTTCACCCTCTTGGTCCCATTTATAGCTCTTTGTCATTACATAGATGGACATGCGTCCTCTCCATCTTATGTTGGTCGCGGTCTTGTGCACATTAAATTGTTGTCTGTCCTGCATCCGATATCCGATTGTCAGTCCGTTCGAACCTATCATTTTTTTATCGATCAATTGGCCTCTTTTCCGCATGTTTCCGGCCAATTCCTCGAGGGGGCATGCATATGTCATTATTATTGTCTGCGGCATTTTTGTTATTGTTCTTTGAAACAACGCTCAGAATCGCATTGTCTCAAAGAGGGGCAAAATGTAGACACCCAAAAATGGTCAACGCTTGCGAGGTCATACTTTAACAATTGCGCATTGCCTCATTTTTAGGTTTTTTGCATCGCATTAACATTTCTCCTATGTCACGCACTTGATTTTTATCATTTTGCGAACATCGAGTCATTCTTCTATATTCTTCAATCATCTCGTCCTCGAATTTGGTCTTGTCGACAACATTCAGTCATGATTTTGGTCGATCTTTGTCCTTGTCAATCTTGTCATATTGCGATCGATTCGTCATCAATCCTTGTCCTTTTCAATCATGTCAATTTGGTCAATTTGTCATTGATTTTTGTCAACCAATCTCAATCAAATCATTTATCAACACTGTTCATTTATCAATTCAAAATCATGATCGAATCGATATCAATTATCCTTTGTCAAGACCTAATTGTCATCCTTGCATTTCTAATTCATCTTCCAAGGTTTCATGATTTAATCATTTAGCCTTGCTTATCATTTTCTTCATTTAGGATTAATAAATTACTTATTTATCCTAAGTCTTCTCATTACAATTAAATAATCATTTAATTGACTAATTATTCCTCTTTGTGAATGAATTAATTAATAAATGAAAAAATTATTGATTAATTCACTAATTCCTAATTTTCATTATTTCCTAATTCCTAATTTCCACCTATTTCTAATTTCCTATTATTCAAATTCCACCTAATTATCTTGTCTCTAGTTCTCCCTATTTGTGTGCTTCATGCGTCATACTCTTGACATAGCAATTTGTCATAGAGTTTTGTCTTGACATAGAAATGTGTCATAGAATTTGTCCAAAATTGTCATAAAATTCTTGACATAGAAATGTGTCATAGAATTTGTCATAAAATGTCATAGCAATTTGTCATAAAATCTGTCATAAGCCTCTTTGCATAGCAATTTGTCATAGATATGCTATTATTGATTTGAATTTCTATTCAAATCTCTTTCATACTAATTTGCTCATTTATCCAATTTCTCTATAAATTGGATGTTTTCTTCAATCAATTGCTTCATGAATCTCGAATTTTTACCGAACTTTCGTTTCTAGTACTCTTGAGCCTTTTTGCTTTCAATTGTGTGAGCACTTGTAGGTGAGATCCACAAAATTATTGAAGAGGAAAGAACAACAATGGAGCCGCATGGAAGGAGTATTCAATCTTGAATCTGGTTTGCATAATGTTTTCTTTTGAATGCTTCATTTTCATACCTTCATTGAATGTGCTTTAGAATTAGGTTCATTGCAATGAGTATTTCTTTGATTGAGCTATCATGTTTAATGTTTTGATTGATCTACTTATGTTTTGATGATTCCTAATTTCTACGTTACACATACTATTCTGAATAAAACACATTCATTGATTTTTCCACTAATAAAACAATTACTTAAAACACTCTTATTTTTTTTTAATACTTAGAATTCTTCAGCAAAATAACTCATACTTTTCAACAAGTAGAATATAGATAAAATTTATTTGAAACTAATTTTTCCATAATACAAAAGAAGCTTTTACATGCAACTCAAAGAGGCTTTTCTTTTTCTGAAACCCAAACAGAAGTAGAAATAAAACAAACTTTTACAACTCTAAGATATTCTGCATATTTACAAGATGTTTCCTTGCTTAGCTACAACAATAAAACTCAAGTCTATTTTCAAGAATTACAACTTGCCTCTCATTTCTATGAATGAGGGCATACTTCTGAATCAAATTAAAACAAATATTTGCAACTGGATTTAAGTATCTTCAACAATAATCTTCTGTGTCTTTTCATGGTTCCTATTCTCTTTCTCCTGACTTTCCTGCATAATAGAAAACATAAATATGACCACGGAGTGCTCACCTCCCAGCCTAGGCTAACTGGTAGCCACCCCCGAGCTCGGAGAACCAATTCCTAGACGGGTAACATACAGGCAAACACATAGAAGGCAATGCATACAGATAATTAGACACACTCCCAACTTGGCTTCACAGCACCACACTTTGGTGATGATCTTTTCAAAGGGTGGTAGTGGACCAATACCCTGAGGAGAACTGCAAGTATGAAATAAACAAGAAGCCACCTCATGGCACAATAATTATATCAAGAATCTCAACCCCTTATTCCTTATGCCCCCCAAAGGCATTCTAGCCTTATTTCCCTCCTTATGACCCCCATTGCACAAACAGGCCATGCAACAAGGGTCACACAAAGATCCTTTGTGATCACTCTCAAAAGAGAGTCTCTCACTCGAGGGTTGTCACTGCTACCACCCACAAGATCCTCTTCTCTCCCAAGAGAAAGAGGTCTTGAGGAAACTCCCAAAACACAACACAAATCATAATGCAAAAATACCAAAAGATTTTTCAACAAATACATTCAAGAAACACAGATTTCTTACACCAACAAACTTCCAGACATAAGCAAGAAGAAGACATTATAATGAATAACTGAAACCAACCTTAATCTGCCCAAAGGTATTATGATATTTGATGAAGAGCTGCCCAATCCACGAATCTTTTTCCTTCTACCCTTAATCAATTTTTCTATTCCATAACATTATTTTCTTTTCAAAATTTCTCTTGTCTCCAAAAATGGAGAGTGGGTGATTACCCTTCAATTCCCAAAAATCTTGCTTAAGAAGCTCATTCTCTGAGTTCTCACAAGTTTCCAAAAAACCAACAGGGAAAGAAAGCAAAAATGCAAAAAGACTCCCATTCGAATAAGAAAAATCTAAATTAGATTTAAACTTCTAATTTTTAATTTTCGCACAACTCAAAAAAGCCAATTTTTAAAGCGTTAAAAAGATCATTATAAAGTAGAAACTTGCCTAAAATTACCCCTAACCCCTAGGTATACCTTATGGGCTTTAGAAAACCCTATTAAACTACCCCTAGGTGTTCATTTAACCCATTTTAAACCCCTGTGAAGTTTATTTTCGGGTCAAACATAAGTTGACCACCCCAAATATTATATTCCCAAAGTATTTATGACAACACATTATTTTATTTAAGAAGAACTATAATTTAAACACTTTCCCACCAAGAGACAAAATAAAACATTTAAATTTAAATCCACACATGTGTCAAGTGACACAAATAAAACACTTTTACAAAAATAAAACATGAAATTGTCTCTTGTGGTTTTTACACAATAAATTTAAATAACACTTAACACTCATGTAACATATACTGTTACGAATAAAATACAACACAAACGGGGTGTTCTCTCCAAATAGACAAACCCTGGCTTACGAACATACATAAATCTAGGTTTGGTTCTCCGTAATTTCCATGGTCACATGGTAAATTTCCTGCGCATCTCAATTTACACATTAGTACTTCCAAATATCCATATATAATATAATTCAATAATATAACAATACACATCATTACTTGCATACAATTTTCATCTGCACAGATTGAATACATCTTTATCAAGCAAATTCACATAAGCAATTTCATCCCAATTCACATAAACTAAACATACATCATAGTTCTATATTCAGAGTAAAGTCCTGCAAATTCAATAACGACATCTATGATTGCAATATCATCCTATCTAACAATCATGTAGTGTTCTACCTCATAAAGCATATAAGTAAAATCATCAAATCATAGCAATGTTATCCAAATCCTGTAGGTTCTAAGTTTCAAAAAAAACATCAAAATAAAGTATCCATCATAGTCTAAATATAAAATCCACTGAATGTCAGACTGAGTCGAGGTGAGGCCTCACATCCTCCCCCTCTAGGCATGAACTTCCTCCTGGAGTTCATCAAAGAGGTGGGGGTACTCTGATCTCATACGTGCTGCATCCTCCCATGAAGCCGTAACCTCATCGTAACAATCCCACTGGACCCTAACCTGGTCCAGCTCTCGACCTCGAAGGGCCAATGTCCGGCGTGCCAAAATGCGAATGGGCTCCAAAGCTAGTTGCCCGTCTGACTCCACCTGCAAGGCATCCCAATCTAAAATGTGAGACTCATCATAGATATACTTTCTCAAAACTGAAACATGAAACACATCGTGGATGCGTGACAGGCTAGGTGGCAAAGCTAAACGGTAGGCAACTGGGCCTATCCTCTCCAGAATCTCAAAAGGTCCTACAAAGTGAGGTGCGAGCTTAGAACCCTTCCCGTAACGGATTGGACTCTTATGTGGTCGCACTCTCAAGAAAACTCTGTCTCCAACCAAGTAGCTACAATCTATCCTCTTTGCATCGACATATTTCTTCTGTCTATCCTGAGCCTCTCTGAGATGCTGCCTAATCAAATCCACCTGCTGTTCCATATCCCGAACTAACTCAGGACCAATAGCAACTCTATCCTCTATGCGATCCCAACTCAAGGGCATCCTGCAAGGCCTGCCGTATAATGCCTGATAGGGTGGCATCCCCAAAGAAGTGTGATGCCCATTGTTATAGGCAAACTCCACTAAGGGAAGATACTCCTCCCACCGGGTCTGATGATCCATGACGTACATACGAAGCATATCTTCTAACACCTGATTGACCCTCTCTGTCTGACCATCTGTCTCCGGGTGATAGGCTGTACTGAAATTGAGCTTAGTGCCCATAGCTGCCTGTAATGACTTCCAAAAGGAAGAAGTGAAAAGAGAATCCCTGTCAGAAATAATCTTGTGGGGTACGCCATGTAGTCTAACAATGTCTCGCAAGAACACCTGTGCTACTGCTGGAGCTGTGAATGTAGTACAAACTGGTGAAAAGTGAGATACTTTGGTCAACTTGTCAACTGTCACCAAGATAGCATCATGGTGACGAGAAGACATAGGGAGACCAATGATGAAATCCATGGATATAGTATCCCACTTCCACTCTAGTATAACATGAGACTGAAGCAACCCACCTGGATGGCGGTGCTCCGCCTTTACCCTCTGACACTCGAGACATCGAGCTACTATCTCAGCAATGAGCTGCCGCATTCCCGGCCAATGATACAACTGCCTCAAGTCAGCATGCAACTTCTTAACCCCGGGATGCGCTGCATAAGGAACTCTATGAGCTTCCGTGACAATGAACTCTCGCAATCCCTTGGAGGAAGGTACATAAATGTGCCCTCTGTGGCGTAACAGTCCATCAGACTCCAAAGAATAATCCACATATTTCCCTTCTAGAGTAACCTGAGATCGTATTACCTGACCAACCTCTGCATACCATCCATCCTCTGGCAAGTGCTGAAGTATACGGTCTCTCAAATCCGTGCCCATGGATATGGTGTAAACCTCGTGACGTCTCCTACTCAAGGCATCTACAGCTACACTTTCCTTTCCTTTGATGTAGTGAACGTCAAAATCATATTCGCACAAGAACTCCATCCATCTCCTCTGACGTGCATTAAGGTTCGGTTGAGTAAAGATGTACAGAAGACTTTGACGATTTGAATGCAGCTCAAAGTGATGTCCTAAAAGGAAATGTCTCCACCTCACAAGTGCATGCACTACTGCTATGAGCTCAAGGTCGTGAGTGGGATAATTAAGTTCATGAGTCTTAAGTTTCCTAGACTCGAAAGCTATGGCCCTACCATCCTGCATAAGAACTGCCCCTAAACCCTCTAGGGAAGCATCTGTACAAACCATGAAGTCAGCTGAAGGATCTGGTACAACAAGGATAGGAGTGTTAGTAAGTGCCTTCTTGAGTTCCTGAAAGGCCTTCTCGCACTTCTCTGTCCACTCAAATTTCTTCCCTTTACGCTGAAGAGAAGTAATAGGGTGTGCGACTCTGGAAAATCCCTCGATGAAATGTCGGTAATACCCTGCTAAGCCCATGAAACTCCTGACCTCTGTCACACTGGTAGGCGCTGGCCAATCCATAATAGCCCTAATATTTGATGGGTCAACTGAGATGCCATCACTGGAAATAACGTGCCCAAGGTACTTGACCTCAGACCGAAAGAAAGCACACTTCGATAGGCTGCCAAACAACTGGTTATCCCGCAAACACTGCAATACCTGTTTCAGGTGCTCCTCATGCTCCTTCTCATTTTGAGAATATATCAGTATATCATCGAGGAACACAATAACAAAATGGTCCAGAAAGGTACGGAACACCCCATTCATGAGGCTCATAAAAACTGCTGGGGCATTCGTAAGTCGGAAGGGGACTATGGTAAACTCATAGTGACCATATCTAGTGCGAAATGCGGTCTTGTGGATATCACTTTCCACTATTCTCAACTGATGGTATCCTGACTTCAGATCTATTTTGGAAAAGACTTTGGCACCCTGAAGCTGGTCAAATAAATCATCAATTCTAGGCAAAGGATATCGGTTCTTGATGGTTACTTTATTTAGCTGCCGATAATCCATACACAATCGGAGAGATCCATCCTTCTTCTTAACGAAGATGACTGGTGCACCCCAAGGGGATACGCTAGGACGGATATGACCCTTCTCAAGAAGTTCCTTGAGTTGAATTTTAAGTTCATTAAGCTCATTTGTGGTCATTCTATAAGGTGCTCTGGAAACTGGCTCGGCTCCTGGTACTAGGTCTATATGAAAATCAATCTCTCTGCGGGGAGGCATTCCCGGTAACTCTGAAGGAAATACATCTGAATATCCCTTAAGGATAGGATGGTCATCGAGCGATGTTTCTTTTTCCTCCTCTTCTCCTCTGTCACTAATAGTGATAGCAAAAAGCTGACATCCCTTCCGCATGCTCCGCTTAAGCCGCATTGCGGAAATCATGCAAAGAGACACAGGCCTCTAAATTCTGGTAATAACTATGGGCGAACCATGATCATCCTCACACTCGATCTTTTTCAGGCGGCAATCCATCTTGGCCCTATGAGCATTAAGCCAATCCATGCCAAGTACGATTCCATAAGATCCAAGTGGAGTCACTCTAAGGTCTACTAAAGTGGTGGACTTGCCAATCTACAGTTGACATGCCCTAACCTCTGATTCCACTGACACTCTAGCCCCTGAAGCTAATTCCACTTCCCAACTGACACCCTGTCTAGTTGCCACTAGCCCGCAACGCTCCACAACCAATGGAGATATAAAGGAGTCAGTAGCTCTTGAATCAAACAAAATAGATACATTATTACCTTTGATTATACCTGTAGATTCGATAACCGTGGCCTGATGCTCAGCCTGACAGTTGTCAACCGCTATGAATACTCTATGGGACCTGCCCATATCACCAACTGTCGGCTCTGAAGTGGCCATCCACTGACTCCCTGCTACCTGTCCCTGAGGGAAATCCCTCACCATATGCCCCATGGCTCCACACGTAAAGCAAGCACCCCGTGCCTGGAACTGGGCACCCTGAGGCCTAGAGAATGCCCGACCTCCTGTCCTACTGGATCCACTATACCCACCCCTGGAGGACTGCTGAGTCCCCACCGGCTGTGTGTACTACCCCTATGCTCTCTGATCACGTTTCTATCCCTGAGTCTGCCACTGTTTGGGCTTGGAGCCCCGCTGATATTGTGGAGGCTTCTGCCTCTGGTTCTGTGGTGTTTGTTGTGGAGGAGGGGATTTGGAGAACCCCTGAGAATTTTGGTTGTTCCCTTTCCAATGTGGTTTCTGGAATCCATAAGTCTGAGGTGCTGGATTTCGGTTCTGAAACCGATCCCTATTGTCCTGTGGTCTAACCTGAATTTCCTCGGCAATCAGTGCCTTCTCTACAGCAACCCGAAGGCTCTCTGGGGCGGACATCCTAACAGGCCTGGCTATACCGGCATTTAATCCCCTGATGAAGCAATTTACAAGAAGTTTCTCATCCTTAAGATAATCTACATATGGCAACAACTCAAAGAATTTACTCTCATACTGGGTTATTGACAAGCCTTTTTGTTGGAGATCGTGAAATTCGTCTATACGATGCTGCCTGAAGTGTTCTGATAGGTACCTCTCATGGAACCTTTATGTGAATATCTCCCAAGTGAGAGTATCAGGAACTAATTCGCATTTGTACTCTTCCTGTCTCCACCAAGTGGAGGCTATCCCTCTCAGAAGATGAACTGCAACACATGCTTTCAAGTTGCTCTCATAAGAACACAACGCAAAGCACCTCTCAAGACTCAGAAGCCATGCCTCAGCCTCTACTCCATCTGTAGAAACTTCGAAGGATGGTGGTTGGAGGCGCATGACCTCCCTGATGAGATCCCCTGGATCTCGACGACCTCTCTCAAAATAAACTGGTTCCACCGCTGGAGGTGGTCCTGGCATATGCACTGACTCTGGCTCATTACCACCCTGACTCTCTACAGGAATTGGAGGTGGGCTCCTGCTTCGTTCTCTATCAACAGATCTATGACTCCTAACCTGAGGGTTCTCTGCTGGGATCCTCTCCTGAACAATGCTAATAAGATTCTGAATGGCTGCTAAGAGGTCTTGGTTAGGTTCATTTGGCTATTCGGGAGGTGCTTCTGGGTTCTCCTCTGGAACCGATGCCTCCCTCTCTACCTCATCGCGTGCTAAGCGCACACGTCTAGGACCCCGTCCGCGCTTGCGAGCTTGTCGCGTCGTCAGAGGCATCCTAAGAGGAAAATAAGGCAAAACAATTAATTTATTTCTTTTAGAATAAATTCAATTAAATTCAAAAATTATTTTAACAAAATAATTTTAAATATTCTAAGGCGAAACGTAAGTGAGTAAGGTTCCTAGTGTGGAAACCTCGCTCTGATACCAAAATATCATGCCCAAAATTTAGGGCAAAAACGGAATGATTTTTTTTTTATAAAATATTAATTAATTAACAAGTTCGCTCACACGACAAGCGTTAATGAAATTCCCCTAATTATATTCGAGCTAATTCTGAAACGAACCAAGCATCGATAATTTGTTTAATTCTAATTGCGGAAAACTAACTGGTTTAAATTTATCTCCACGAGATACCTAGTCATTAAGTTTATTAAAACAATCACGCTAAAGAAATAGGAGAGGAAAATTAATTCAATCTCCAATATGACCATATAGTCTAAACAACCATTTTAAAATTTTAATGCTCTAATTAAATTAACTAGGGCAATATTAAGCATTTAACTCGCTAAATACATTTGAATTTTATAAGACCAGGCTTTATTCATAAATTTGTATATTCTTTTTTTTCTTTTACTACCTATTAGAAACCAATTCAGAGGTATTTAAATATTTAAATCTCTATTAATTACTTACTCCAAATATAACCATAATTTTATATATATATATATATATATATATATTCATATATATATATATATATAGATATATATATTTACATATATTTATATATCTTAATTCTTCTAAAATAACTTTCCAAAATAATAAACAATATTTTTCCAACCCTAATTAGGGTTCTATTTTTTTTATAATATATTATCAACTCTAAACTATCATGTAAAATTTAATTCATCTACCCTAGCCCTACCCGGGCTAGGGCTTAATCCATATTTTTTTTGTTGCTTACCACTGAGTGTTTTTGACAGGGCCAAAACCCCAAGGCGGCGGCCATTTTCATTGCAGGTTCGAAGAAGGCGACAGGGAGGGCCGAGGCGCCACTGTGTGGGCGCACAGTGGGCGCTGCGACAGCACTGTGTGTCCGCACAGTGGGCGCCGCTAGCGGCTCACACCACTGTGTGGCCACACAGTGGTGGCCGCAGCCGTCCACTGTGTGTCCACACAGTGGGAGCCGAGCGGCCCGCACTGTGTGTTCACACAGTGGGCGCCGCGCGGCCCTCACTGTGCGTACACACAGTGGGCCCGTGTGGAACCCAAATCTAACTTTTTTTTTTTTAATTTATATTTTAAAAAAAAAAATATTATATATAAATATATATATATATATATATATGTATATATATATATATATATATATATGTATATATTTATATATATATATATATATATATTTATATTTATATAAATTTATATATATAAAAGTTTTAAGGGTGAATATATATAAAAATATATATATATATATTTTATTAAGATTTACATACAAAATTTTAAACAGAATAACAATGGGAAACACATTATGTAAATTCAAAATTACATGTGCACAAATAAACATTTAAGTATATATATATATATATATATATATATATATATATATATATATATATATATATATATATATATATATATATAATTGATATATAACTTAGGCTCTTTTATTTATTTATTCTAATTGCTGATAAAAGAAATAGAAGTAGATCTTTTGCTAAACTTTTATTCTAACACTTTTTAAAAAAAAATACATCATACTATTCTGAATAAAACACATTCATTGATTTTTTCACTAATAAAACAATTACTTAAAACATTCTTATTTTTTTTTAATACTTAGAATTCTTCAGCAAAATAACTCATACTTTTCAACAAGCAGAATATAGATAAAATTTATTTGAAACTAATTATTCCATAACACAAAAGAAGCTTTTACATGCAACTCAAAGAGGCTTTTCTTTTTCTGAAACCCAAACAGAAGTAGAAATAAAACAAACTTTTACAACTCTAAGATATTCTGCATATTTACAGGATGTTTCCTTGCTTAGCTACAACAATAAAACTCAAGTCTATTTTCAAGAATTACAACTTGCCTCTCATTTCTATGAATGAGGGCATACTTCTGAATCAAATTAAAACAAATATTTGCAACTGGATTTAAGTATCTTCAACAATAATCTTCTGTGTCTTTTCATGGTTCCTATTCTCTTTCTCCTGACTTTCCTGCATAATAGAAAACATAAATATGACCACGGAGTGCTCACCTCCCAGCCTAGGCTAACTGGTAGCCACCCCCGAGCTCGGAGAACCAATTCCTAGACGGGTAACATACAGGCAAACACATAGAAGGCAATGCATACAGATAATTAGACACACTCCCAACTTGGCTTCACAGCACCACACTTTGGTGATGATCTTTTCAAAGGGTGGTAGTGGACCAATACCCTGAGGAGAACTGCAAGTATGAAATAAACAAGAAGCCACCTCATGGCACAATAATTATATCAAGAATCTCAACCCCTTATTCCTTATGCCCCCCAAAGGCATTCTAGCCTTATTTCCCTCCTTATGACCCCCATTGCACAAACAGGCCATGCAACAAGGGTCACACAAAGATCCTTTGTGATCACTCTCAAAAGAGAGTCTCTCACTCGAGGGTTGTCACTGCTACCACCCACAAGATCCTCTTCTCTCCCAAGAGAAAGAGGTCTTGAGGAAACTCCCAAAACACAACACAAATCATAATGCAAAAATACCAAAAGATTTTTCAACAAATACATTCAAGAAACACAGATTTCTTACACCAACAAACTTCCAGACATAAGCAAGAAGAAGACATTATAATGAATAACTGAAACCAACCTTAATCTGCCCAAAGGTATTATGATATTTGATGAAGAGCTGCCCAATCCACGAATCTTTTTCCTTCTACCCTTAATCAATTTTTCTATTCCATAACATTATTTTCTTTTCAAAATTTCTCTTGTCTCCAAAAATGGAGAGTGGGTGATTACCCTTCAATTCCCAAAAATCTTGCTTAAGAAGCTCATTCTCTGAGTTCTCACAAGTTTCCAAAAAACCAACAGGGAAAGAAAGCAAAAATGCAAAAAGACTCCCATTCGAATAAGAAAAATCTAAATTAGATTTAAACTTCTAATTTTCAATTTTCGCACAACTCAAAAAAGCCAATTTTTAAAGCGTTAAAAAGATCATTATAAAGTAGAAACTTGCTTAAAATTACCCCTAACCCCTAGGTATACCTTATGGGCTTTAGGAAACCCTATTAAACTACCCCTAGGTGTTCATTTAACCCATTTTAAACCCCTCTGAAGTTTATTTTCGGGTCAAACATAAGTTGACCACCCCAAATATTATATGCCCAAAGTATTTATGACAACACATTATTTTATTTAAGAAGAACTATAATTTAAACACTTTCCCACCAAGAGACAAAATAAAACATTTAAATTTAAATCCACACATGTGTCAAGTGACACAAATAAAACACTTTTACAAAAATAAAACATGAAATTGTCTCTTGTGGTTTTTACACAATAAATTTAAATAACACTTAACACTCATGCAACATATACTGTTATGAATAAAATACAACACAAACGGGGTGTTGTCTCTCCAAATAGACAAACCCTGGCTTACGAACATACATAAATCTAGGTTTGGTTCTCCGTAATTTCCATGGTCACATGGTAAATTTCCTGCGCATCTCAATTTACACATTAGTACTTCCAAATATCCATATATAATATAATTCAATAATATAACAATACACATCATTACTTGCATACAATTTTCATCTGCACAGATTGAATACATCTTTATCAAGCAAATTCACATAAGCAATTTCATCCCAATTCACATAAACTAAACATACATCATAGTTCTATTTTCAGAGTAAAGTCCTGCAAATTCAATAACGACATCTATCATTGCAATATCATCCTATCTAACAATCATGTAGTGTTCTACCTCATAAAGCATATAAGTAAAATCATCAAATCATAGCAATGTTATCCAAATCCTGAAATCATGTAAGTTCTAAGTCTCAAAAAAAACATCAAAATAAAGTATCCATCATAGTCTAAATATAAAATCCACTGAATGTCAGACTGAGTCGAGGTGAGGCCTCACAGCTTAGTATTCTAGAGAAAGAATCTAAAGATGATATCAAGAATGGAGAATAAGTACGAGGGTCGCATCCAAATTCTGAAGGACATTATGTAGAAGATGCATCAGAAATTCCAAGGAATAGGTTGTACAAGTGAGCCAAAATACTATTCAGAATAATGCTAAAGGGCTTTGTACTCTTAATAAAAAAGTAAAAAACATGAATGTTTATTAGATGATGGGAAGTTAAAAGATGTGGATAAAATTTATAAGCTTATGATTAAAGGTAAACAAGAGTCTTTGGGGTAGTAGGGCCTGATTTCTCACACTTGTAGCCATTATAGGTAACCCTTGGGTGATTAGAAAAATATATTCAAGAGGTGATGAACTTACATGATCACCTTATGCAATAGGAGATCTATGTAGCAAGGGATCTTAATGAGTTATAGTAGTTTATTTATTTATTTTTTATCTTGTTTTGATTTGGTTTGATAATGGTTGGTTGTTGGTTGGATATGCTTATCTTTTAGGCAACACTTGTTGGCCATTTGGTGGAATTGATTGTGTTGCATTGATGTTTTGTCAATGATACCAACACTAGCTGTTTGGATGCTTTTCTGACACCCTTCTAGTCCTGGTAGGTTAAGTGGTTTTTGGTTAACTTGTAGCCGACATGATCTAGTAGGCTCTGATATAGTCTGGTGATGGAATTGGCTTGTTCATGATACTTATACTCATATTTGGTCAGTTGGTTTTGGTCTAGTGATCGGATGCAACTATCCTGCTTGCTTAGAAGATTGGTTTCTAAGTCCGATGAGGGTTTCACCGATAGAGCTCTTGATGGAGATCTTTGATGAATTACATAAGTGGTGTTGGTGTATCTTTTGGTGGAGTTTCAAGATGCTATTGGTGATCATGTTTGAGACTTGGTGGTTGGAGATCATTGCTATAGTGTATGGACCTATACTTGGTCCCGGTTGATCTAGGTTATAGACCGACTTTAATGTAACATGTGAACAGGACCTATGGATGTATTTACAAGATGTCTTATGAGTTGGATATTATTTGTTTGGTCTAAGGCCGACATGGTATGTAATTATGTAATCAGTTTATTATCTGGTGGCCGACCTAATTGTTTATGGTCTAGGGTTTTGTATAAATAGATGTAAGATCTCATTGTAGATCATGACAGTTATATGTAAGAGGTCATGGTCAATGAATGTAGTGTGCGAATAATGTAATATCATTCAGGCAGAGGAGTTGGTTGATCATTGGAGATCAAATTGGGTTTATGTAAGAGGATTTAGTCCTCAAGTATTGAGATTAACCGAAACTGTACTCAGGCATAGGGGATGCTATCTTTTGCAGTTCAACACTTCTCTGGATTGTAGTTTGGATTTATATGTAGTTAGTGAGGCTCCTTTTATGATGAGAAGTACACTCTAGGTTGTTGGCCTTCCTGCAAGGGCAAGCCCCTTCATTGTAACTCACATACTTACTGCAGAAGTATTATCTAACTGTGGGTAGGCTTCCCACCGTGGTTTTTCCCTTTACCAGGTTTTCCACATACAAATCTTGGTGTTATGTGGATGGATTTTACATTGTGATTATTGTTTATGCTTAATTTGTTTATCTTCTATTCCAGTATTATTGTTTTGGGTTCCGGTATTAAAGTTTAAATTGACAATGGCTCCTGTAATCTGTGACAACTGATTCAACCCCCCCCTCTCAGTTGTCTTCCGGTTATTTGAACTGTCTAACAATTGGTATCAGAACTTTGGTCATCTCTGCAAAAAGCTTAACTGCTTGAGGAAGATCCTATGGCGACTAACAATTCAAGTTCATCCAGTTCTTCTGGATTTATCTTTCAAAGGGAAATTTTGAGGCTTGATGGAACAAATTACACAGTTTGGGAGATTCAGAAGGAGACTCATCCGAGATATCTTGGCAAGGAGATTTGGGAGATCACACAGAATGGTGTCACACCCTATAATCCAGGATCTGGAAATCCTCCTCTAGAAAACCAAGACAAGGAGCTTGAGAATGATTGTAGAGCAAGAGAAGTCCTCTTGTGTGCACTTTGTGATCAACAAATAATGGGATTAACTGACAAATCATCTGGAAAGTCTATATGGGATAAGTTAGAGACTCTTAATGAAGATTGCTAAACTTGATGGTTATTGGGTGAGATATGAAAACCTAAAGATGGAAGAAGATGAAAGGATTATTGCATTCATGGAAAGGATAAATGGGATTGTTATGGGAATTCAATTTTATGGTCGAACTCTGAGTGAAGATGAAATTGTTTCTAAAGTCCTGAGAGCCCTACCATCAGCTTACAAAATGAAGGCTACTACTATTAATGAGTTGAGAACAATGGCTAATACATCTGTCAACCAAGATACCTTGGTTGGGAAATTATTTGCTTTTGAGCTTAAGAAATTTGGACCTTCTAGAGCTGTGAAGACTGAACCTGCTTTTCATGCATCCACATCTACAACTGGTAAGAAAGACTGGAAAGCTTCATATGCAAAGGAATTGGAAGATATGAAGAGAGAAGATGATGATTTTGAGCAACTTGAAGCACTATTTGCTAGAAGAGTACCTAAAGGACCAGTAGGGAGTAAGTATGAAGGAAAAACACCTTTTAAATGTTTTGCATGTAATAGGATTGGTCATTTTGCATCCAGATGTCCTGAAAGGAATTCAAGATTTGAAGAAAGAGTTAGAAGATAATTTAAGCCTAACCTTGGATATCAGAAAAAATATAAATATACGAAAAAACAAAGACAAATCATGTTACATAGCGAATGAGGAAGGCATTACTGATTCAGATGATGAACTAACAAAAGACTCTGTTAGTGGATCTGGAAATGGGTATTCCTGGCTATCAAGGAAGATGATCTGGCACTAGAAGAGAATGTACCTAAAGAGAAGGCAATTGCTGCTAAAATTGAATACAAGGATGAATGGGTAATTGACAATGGTTGTTCACATCATATGACTGGAGATAAAGGGAAGTTTCTATCTTTGCAAGAATTTAATGGTG
Organism: Cryptomeria japonica; assembly: GCF_030272615.1. Taxonomy (NCBI): domain Eukaryota; kingdom Viridiplantae; phylum Streptophyta; class Pinopsida; order Cupressales; family Cupressaceae; genus Cryptomeria; species Cryptomeria japonica. The sequence continues at coordinate 445,093,250 of NC_081408.1, forward strand.
GTCCAGTTAGATTTAGAGATGAAGGCATGTATGATCAAAGGAAAATGAACTATATCATTAGATGTTAAGAACAATATTGACAATGTTTATTATGTTGAAGGTTTGAGGCATAATATTTTGAGTGTAGGACAATTGGTAGACAAGGGATTTCAATTACAGTTCAAGGATGGAAAATTCAAAATCATTAACAGATCTGGCTTGGAGATTGCAACCAGTACACAAACAAAAGTTAAAATATTTTACTTAAACTTGGATGAGAAGATATGTTTGATTACACTGATTGATGAGAGTTGGCTATGGCATAAAAGGCCGTGCCATGTGAATTTTGATTGCATTGTAAAGATCAATTCAACTAAGGCAGTTAGAGATATACCTAAGATTATGAAGCCCTATAATCCGATATGTAAAGAATTTCAAATGGGTAAATAGGTCAGAACCTCTTTTAGGAGTATACAAGATAAATCAAATGATGTTCTTGATGTTATTCATACTGATTTGTGTGGTCCTGCTAGAGTTAAAAGTTTTCAAGGTGATAGATATTTTATGCTAATTATTGATGATTATTCTAAAATGATGTGGTTTACTTTTTTGAGAGAAAAATATGAAGCATTTGAAAAGTTTAAAATCTTTAAGGCTAAAGTGGAAATTGAGACAGGATTGAAGATCAAATGTTTGAGATCAGATCATGGTGGTGAATTCACATCCGGTGAGTTTAATAACTTTTGTGACAAACATGATATAAGAAGACAATTTTCTGCTTCCTAGACACCTTAGCAGAATGGAGTTGTGGAAAGGAAGAACAAAACTATATTGGATGTTGCTAGAACAATGATGATGGAAGCTAGTCTACCTCATATCTACTGGAGAGAAGCAGTGACTAAAATGGTTTATATTGGCGTATGATGAAGTGGTGATAATGTATGTTGTCATTGATGATAATAAGTGCTCAAGTAGGTAAACCACTATGAACTGGTATGAAGATCAGAAGTGGTTATGGTCAACTAGGATGGAGTGGACTGATGTCAGGGTTCACTAAGTGTGACTACCGGTTGGTAGTCTTAGTTCAGTTCTAGGGTTACCGGTTTGTCTTGTATGGTGCAACCGATGATGTTTTGTGACCAGTTAGTTAAGGAATAAGGATAAGGATCGATATTCCATGTTAGCTGTGTGCAAGTGAAGGATTTCTTTGTGGTTCTTGTGCGTAAAGATTGAATGCATTGAATGCCTACCTTGAGAATGAGCATTTTTCTTAGCAGTGTGTGAAGAGCGCGCGATGGGTTATTGTTTTCCAGATGTGGTGAAGATTGGACGATGTAGAATGTATTGAGATATGTTTTAGATCATTTCATTCTATGTAATGTGTTTGGACGGTCAGGATCAGAATGCTTGTAAGTGCAAACTTGAAATATTTAGGGTTTAGGGTTTATGCTACCGACCTAGTTGTTGTCTATAAGATCGATGAGTTTTGTTATTGTAGTGGTTGGCAAAATTTGTATTTGTGTATGCGTTTTGGAGGTTTGATACTTGCCGAACTAGAGTGAGGAATCTATAGAGTGTGATTGCAGAAGAGAGGAACTGAAAAGGATCTGCCTTAGCAAGAAGTGTTGTTATTAGATTGGTGTTTTACCTATTGTCTTCTAACCATTTCAATAGAAGGAAAATCCCTTGAGCGAGTAGCTTTAACATGATTTGTTGTAAATCCTCTAACTAGGTGGCTCAAGGTTATTGAGTTATTTAAATCCACTAGCAAGGTAACTCCTAACAAGGTTTCAACCTTTAACATGGTATATAGCCATCCCTTAACCAGGTGATCCCTAACAAGATCGGTTCCTAATTGGACCTTTATTGTAAAGTCTTTAACCGGACTAGGATCCTAATAGAGCGGACTTCAAAAGAGTTCACAAACAACTTGTGGGTATTCATTCCCACTGTGGTTTTTCCCATTTGGGTTTCCACATGAAAAATCTATGTGTTATGGGTTGTGAGATTTTCATGTGATGATTGTGTGGTTTTGATTAAGTTAGATATACATGCATTGTTAAATGGTTGTGGTATTATTGGTATAACTCATGCATGATTATATCAGTGAAGTAGTTATCAAGGTTTCAGATCTATTGAATGTTGTCTGAAGTATTTTTATTTAAACTAGTATAGCTATGGTCATGTTCAGTGGTGAAGACAACCGGTCAGCTGTCTTTTGATATGACAAAGTGTTGAAGCATTTTTTTTTGTACTGATTCATCCCCCCCTCTCATTACCGGTTAGGACCTTAGTAGTTCATCATTATTCATCAATTGGTATCAGAGCTCATCCAGGTCCTTGGTAATATAAGCTTAACCGCTTGAGGCAAAAGATCCTATTTCAATGATGAAGAGGGAAGGTCCTAAGTTCAACAAGGATAACTTTAAAATATGGAAGGATAAGATGAAGATATATATCAAGAGTTTGGGTGCACAACATTGTAACTACGTTGAGAATACCAATGTAATCCCCTCTGGAACTCTAACCAATGATCAAAATAGAGAGATACAAGAAAATGGGCAAGTCATGGAAGCCCTTATTAGTAGCTTATCCAATGTAGAGTTCATTGATGTACAAGATAAGGAAAATCCGAAAGAAGTATGGGAAAAACTAGAATGCATTTATGGTGGTGATGAACATGTCAAGCAAGCTAAGGAAGAAAGCCTTAGAGGAAAGTTTGAAGATATGAGGATGGTTTAAGAAGCGACCATTCAACAGTATGGCATAAGAATCAAGATAGTGGTTGGAGAGATCAAGAGAACTGGTGGGATAATTGATGATGCCACTATTGTCAGTAAAGTTCTGTGATCACTTTTACCAGTCTATGCAATCAGGGTTGCCGCTATTCAGGAGCTAAGGTCTATCGACAAAACCAAGGTATCTTTAGACTCTATTATTGCAAAGTTGATTGCATATGAATTGAATGGCTATGATGGTAGTGTTCAGAAGACCGAGTCAGCCTTTAGAGCCTCTACTTTCTCCGCATCAACCAGGAGAGGAAAAGAGGTCAGTACCAGTTATGAATCCAGGCCAAGAAGGGATATGGATGATGAGGAGATTCTGATGGAGTTTGAAGCTCTTCTTTCCAAGAGACTTCCAAAAGGCACTAGAAAATATAGAGGTAAGCTTCCTCTAAAGTGTTTTTCCTACAATAAGATAGGACATATAGCTGTCAACTGTCCTAACAATGACAATAAGGATAAACTAGAGAGGTTTAGGACGTATAAAGGAGTAGATAGGAGAAATTGTCTTGTTGTAGTGGATGAAGGTGTTATCGATGAGGAATCTGAGGATGAAGAGAATGAGGACATATTGTTTGTGGATGTCAAGGAAGAGTTGTCTGACCAGAAAGCCCTTGTCTCACATATTGACAACTCTAACGAGTGGATCATTGATAGAGGGTGTTCTCACCACATGACCGGTGACTGGAGAAAGGTTTTCTCTCTTGAAGAATATGATGGTGGTGTTGTCCGGTTTGGCAACAATGCACCTTGCATGGTGAAAGGAAAAGGATCCATCTTACTAAATGGAAAGAGAAGTGTGAATGATGTCTACTGGGTGGAAGGCCTTAAGCATAATATTTTGAGTGTTTCTCAATTGAATGACAAAGGAATCATACTGGAATTCAAAGGTGGAGTCTATAGAATAATTAGAAAGAGTGGTGAACTTATTGCCACTGGTAAGAAGACCAGAGGAAACCTATTTCAGCTAAATGTCAAGATTAGTCAGTGCTTGATGGCAAAATTTGATGATAGTTGGATATGGCATAAAAGACTTTGTCATATAAATTTTGACAATATTGTAAAGGCTAGTAAGATCAAGGTAGTAAGAGGATTTCCCTTGCTGAACAAACTAGAGAATGCCTTCTGCAAAGAATGCCAACTTGGGAAGATGTCTTCCTCAACATTCAAAGCTAAGTCTTTTTCCGTAGAAAACTTACTTGATCTAGTGCACATCAATCTGTGTGGTTTGATGAAAACTAGAATCATTCAGGGAGATCGGTACTCCATGATTCTTACCAATGATTGCTCAAGAATGATGTGGGTCACATTCTTGAAAGACAAATTTGAGGCATTTGGAAAGTTCAAAGGCTTTAGGGAATTGGTGGAAGGATAGTGGTAGAAGGATAAAATGCCCAAGGACCGATCAGGGAGGTGAATTTAGTTATGATGAATTCAATAAGTATTGCGAGGAGAATGAGATTAAGAGGCAATTGTCTGCCCCAAGGACACCACAACAGAATGACATAGTAGAAAGAAACACTAGGACTATGGTTGAAGTAGCCAGAACTATGTTGATCTAAGGAAATGTCCCTCACACATTTTAGAGAGAAGCGGTGAGCATTGCAGTCTATACCATGAACTGGGTACTCATTAAGAAAGGTAAAGACAAAACCCCCTATTAGTACTGGAACAAGAGAACTCCCAATGTGAGTTATTTCAAAGTGTTTGGGAGTAAATTCTATATCAGGAGAGGTGAGCACCTGAGTAAGTTTGATGCTAAGTGTGATGAAGGAATATTTCTGGGATATTCCACAAAAAGCAAAGCTCTCAAGTGCTACAACAACAGGACTCAGAAGATTGTTGAGAGTATCAATGTCAGGGTTGATGAATCCCTTGAGAAGCCTAAGGAAACTGAAAGCAAGCAAACAGAAGATGAACCGGGTTTATCCTTTTGGGAACCGGTTAAGAAAGAAACAAGTGACAAACACTACAAAGACCTCATTGTTTCTATACCGGCAGAAGCTTTAGTGGGTGAAGAAGAAGTTGAAGCGGAAAAAGAAAAGGAAAAGAAAGTTGAACCAACTACGGTCATTCCTAGGTATGTAAGACTACATCATGATCCGAAGCAGATCATAGGAGACAAAGATGTAGGAATAATTACAAGGAGAAAGGTGAAAGATAATTCTTGCATGATTTCAGAATTTGAGCCTAAGACTGATAGAGAGGCACTTACCGATGAAGACTAGATAAAGGCAATGGAAGAGGAGTTGGACCAGATAGAGAAGAATGCAACATGGTCCTTGGTACCCAGACTGTAACACAAGAATTTCATTGGTACCAAATGGGTTTTTAGGAATAATCTGAATGAAGAAGGCACAGTGGTAAGGAACAAGGCAAGACTTGTATGCAAAGGATATGCTCAAGAAGAAGGAGAAGACTATGGAGAAACCTTTGCTCCAGTGGATAGACTGGAATGTGTCTGAATGCTACTTGCATTTGCACCATTCAAGGGATTTAAGGTATACTATATGGATGTGAAGTCTACCTTCTTGAATGGAATCCTGGAGGAAGAAGTGTATATTGAGCAAATAGATGGGTTTGCTTTGTCAGAAGATAGTGACATGGTGTGCAGATTACACAAGGCCTCATATTGATTGAAACAGGCACCAAGGGCATAGTACGAACGGTTACACTCTCATCTTGTGAAGATAGGAATTCAGAGAACAAGTGAGGACAACAACATCTACCTGAAATTTGAAGGTGGTCAGATTTTGATATGTGAAGTATTTGTAGATGATATAATCTTCGCTGGAGATGATGATATGAGTCATGCATTTGCAGATGAGATGACAAAGGAGTTTGAGATGTCTCTGATTGGAGAGATAAAGTTTTTCATTTGTCTACAAATTCAGTAGATGAAAGAGGGTATCTTCATTACCCCGTCCAAGTATATCAAAGAGGTATTGAAGACCTTTGGCATGGAGGAGATAAAAATGGTTGGAACACCGATGGTGACTGGCTACAAACTAATAAAGAAGGATGATACGACATTGGTGGATGAGAAGGAGTACCGGTCAATGATTAGTAAGTTGCACTATGTGGTGCACAACATACCTGATATTGCTCATGCAATGGGCATAGTGGCCCATTTTTAGAAGAGTACAAGAGAATCCCACTTGGTAGCAGTAAAGAGGATTCTTAGATACCTAAAAGGGATAGTTGATTATTGATTGTGGTATCCATACAATGGAGACTTTGATATCAAAGTGTTTACTGATGCATATTGGGTAGGTAATGTGGATGACTGAAAGAGCATAACCGGTGGAGCGTTCTTCCTTGGTGGAAGACTCATGGACGAGCAAGAAGCAGAGCTGTATTTCCCAGTCTACAGCTGAAGCAGAGTATATGACAACATTTATGAACTGCACTCAGGCAATCTGGATGAAGCATGTATTGAATGGCTTCAAAGTGATTATATCTGAACCGGTGAGTATATTTTGTGATAATACTAGTGCAATAAATATTTCCAAAAATCCGGTATTGCATGCTAGGACCAAGCATATTGAGCTTAAGTATCATTTCTTGAGAGAAAAGGTTTAGAATAAAGAGGTTGTGTTAGAACATGTTTCCAGTAAGGAGAAGCTAGCAGACATATTCACTAAGCCCTTACCGAAGACTACATTTACCTATTTGAGAGGTGCATTGGGGTTCTACCCATTCATGAAGTAAATTAAAGATGTGTGCTCCACATCAGTCAGGTACTACTATGTCAGATCTTATAGGATTGATGTGTTGAAGGATGCTACTCCATAGGGGGAGCAACATAGTGGAGCCCAGAAGCTTGTGCCTCCACTTCGGCATTGCTGTCAAAGGAGGAGAATATATATGTTTGAAGGTCAATATGCAAAGGGGAGATGAAATAAGTGGTGTGAGAAGTGATTGAGTAAAGTGCACACTGACTAGTCCAGGTGGTGGTGGTGATTTTTTAAGTTGAACTAGTATATATTATTGAGAATGGTGTAGATACTGAGCAATGATACACTAAGTATTTCCATCAATGCCAAAGGGGAAGATTGTTGGCATATGATGAAGTGGTGATAATGTATGTTGTTATTGATGATAATAAGTGCTCAAGTAGGTGAACCGGTATGAATTGGTATGAAGATCATAAGTGGTTATGGTCAGCCGGAATGGAGTGGACCGGTGTCAGGGTTCACTAAGTGTGACTACCGGTTGGTAGTCTCAGTTCATCTCTAGGGTTACCGATCTGGCTTGTGCAGTGCAACCGATGATGTTTTGTGACCGGTTAGTTAAGGAATAAGGATAAGGATTGAGATTCCACATCAACTGTTTGCACATGAAGGATTTCTTTGTGGTTCTTGCACGTGAAGATTGAATGCATTGAATGCCTACCTCGAGAATGAGCATTTTTCTTAGTGGTGTGTGAAGAACACATGATGGGTTATTGATTTCCAGATGCAGTGAAGATTGGATGATGCAGAATGTCTTGAGATTTGTTTTAGATCATTTTATTCTATGTAATGTGTTTGGATGGTCAGGATTGGACCACTTGTAAGTGTAAACTTGAAATATTTAGGGTTTAGGGTTTATGCTACCAACCTAGTTGTTGTCTATAAGATCGATGAGTTTTGTTATTGCAGTGGTTGGAAAAATTTGTATTTGTGTCTGCGTGTTGGAGGTGTGATACTTGCAAAACCAGAGTTAGGAATCTACAGAGTGTGATTGTAGAAGAGAGGAACTGAAAAGGATCTACCTTAGCAAGAAGTGTTGTTATCAGATCAGTGTTTTACCTACCACCATTTTAACAGAAGGAAAATCCCTTGACCAGGTAGCTTTAATAGGATTTGTTGTAAATCCTCTAACTAGGTGGCTCAAGGTTATTGAGTTATTTAAATCCTCTAGCGAGGTAACTCCTAAGAGGGTTTCAATCTTTAACAAGGTATATAGCCATCCCTTAATCGAGTGATCCCTAACATGATCGGTTCCTAACAGGACCTTTATTGTAAAGTCTTTAACTAGACTAGGTTCCTAACAGAGCATACTTCAAAAGAGTTCACAAATAGCTTGTGGGTATTCATTCCCACCGTGGTTTTTCCCATTTGGGTTTCCACGTGAAAAATCTGTGTGTTATGGGTTGTGAGATTTTCATGTGATGATTGTGTGGTTTTGATTAAGTTAGATATGCATGCATTGTTAAAAGGTTGTGGTATTATTGGTACAACTCATGCACGATTATATAAGTGAAGTAGTTATCAAGGTTTGAGATCTATTGAATATTGTTTGAAGTATTTTTGTTTAAATCGGTATAGCTATGGTCAAGTTCAGTGGTAAAGATGACTGGTCAGCTGTGTTTTGATATGAAAAAGTGTTGAAGCAGTTTGTTTTGTACCGATTCATCCCCCCCTCTTAGTACCAGTTAGGACCTTAGTAGTTCATCATTATTTATCAGTTTATACATTCAACAGAGTACATATCAAAGGAGAAACCAATAAGACACCTTATGAATTATGGTTTGGAAATACATCTATAGTTAAGTATTTTAGAATTTTTGGTAGTAAATGTTATATCAGGAGAGATGATATTATTGGGAAATTTGATCCTAGATGTGATGAAGGCATATTTCTTGATTATTCTAATGAAAGCAAAGCATATAGATTTTATAACAAGAGATTGCATAGAATTGTGGAGAGTGCTAATGCCAAAGTAGATGAGCTGAACAAAAGTCAAATCAAAGTTTATGAGAAGGAACCGACAGTGGAAATGATCATATCTAAACTAGTAGCACCTTTACCAGAATAGAGAGTTGAACCAATTACTCTGGAAACATCAAAGAATTCTACAATAACTGAAGAACAGGGAAGAGGAACAAAAAGTTAGAAGACCCCTAAGTATGTGAGATTGAATTATTCAGAAGATCAAATAATTGGGGATAAGAGTAATGGTGTGATGATAAGAAGAAAAATGACAACTAATGAGGTATGTTTGATTTCACAAGATGAACCGGTATCAGTAATTGAGGCATGTAAAGATGAACATTGGTTGAAAGCTATGGAAGAAGAATTAGATCAGATTGAGAAAAATAACACATGGACCTTGGTTCGCCTACCTAAAAATAAAAATGTTATTGGAACTAAATGGGTTTTTAGAAATAAACTAAATGAGCATGGTCAAGTTATAAGGAATAAGGCTATATTGGTTTGTAAAGGATATTATCAGAAGGAAGGAATTGATTATGAAGAGACTTTTGTGCCTGTAGCTAGGATTGAAGCTGTAAGATTATTTCTTGCCTATGCTGCTTATAAAAACTACAAGGTTTATCAGATGGATGTTAAATGTGCATTATTGAATGGGGATCTTGATGAGGAAGTTTATATTGAGCAACCTGATGGTTTTTCACAATCAGATGATACAAATATGGTTTGCAGGTTAAGGAAAGCTTTATATGGATTGAAACAAGCACCTAGAGCTTGGTATGCAAGGTTGGATAAATATCTTTTGAAGCTTGGTTTTAGTAAAGGCAGTGTTGACAATAATTTATATTATAAAATCACTAATGATGATATGCTGATTATTGAAGTATTTGTTGATGACATTATTTTTAGAGGTGAAGATAAGTTATGCATAGAATTTTCTAAGAATATGGAGAAAGAATTTGAGATGTCTATGATTGGTGAGATGAATTTTTTCTTATGTTTGAAGATTACTCAGACTGAAAAAGGTATTTTTATTTGTCAAACTAAATATGCTAAGGAATTTTTGAAGAAATTTGGTATGGGAGACTCTAAACCGGTAAATACTCCTATGGTTACAAGTGAGAAATTGACAAGAAAAGATGTTTCTGCACTGGTAAATCCCACAAGATACAAATCTATGATTGTAGGTCTTCTTTATTTGACTCAGACTAGGCCTAACATTATGAATGTTATGGCGGTGAAAAGGATTTTTAGATACTTGCAAGGTACATCAGAATATGGCTTGTGGTACCCTAAGGATGATAACTTTACTTTATGTGCATATATAGATGCTGATTGGGCTGGAGATGTTGATGACCAGAAAAGTACTTCCAGTGGAGCTTTCTTTCTCGGAAAGAAGTTGGTTTCATGGATCAGCAAGAAACAATCATGTACTTCTTTATCTACTACTAAAGCTGAGCATGTTGTTGCTGCTACTAATTGTACACAATTTTTATGGATAAAGCAAATGTTGAAGGATATAAAGATGGATTGTGATGCACCGGTAGTTATTCATTGTGATAACTCTACTTCTATTCATATATCAAAGAATCCGATATTTCATTCTAAAACAAAGCACATATCTATCAAGTATAAATTTTTGAAGGAGAAGGTGGAATCAAATGAAGTTAGATTGGTTTATATGAACACTAAAGAGAAAATTGAAGATAAATTCACTAAACCTTTATCCAAGGAATCATTTGAGTACCTGAGAGACAGATTGGGAGTTTCTGCCCCTCTGGTAGAGACTTGATTGATGCGGTTTGGCATCAGTTCGACATGCATTATCAGAGATACTATTCATTCTGGCACTGTTGTGGGATGCTACTACTCAGGGGGAGTAGTTAGCTTTGTGATTCAGAGACTTATGTTTTTGCATTGATATTTCTGTCAGAATTCTGGAATTGATGTCAAAGGGGGAGTGATATTGACGTGTAAAAGAATGAGAAAAAGAAAAAGAAAGGGGAAGTGATATTGTTGTGAAAAAGGAAAAGATATTCAAAATGTTACAAAGATATTATTTACAGGGGAAGAGATATTGATATTCAGATCTATCTGTGGGAGATTGTTGGCTGTCTTCATTTGGGGGAGACTTGTTTGGCATTTCTTGGTACTTAGATGTTTTTCATATCTAGTATTTCCATCAATGCCAAAGGGGGAGATTGTTGGCTATTTGGTGGACTTGATTATGTGTTGCATTGATGTTTTGTCATTGATGCCAACTCTAGCTATTTGGATGCTTTGCCGACACCTTTCTGGTCTTGGTAGGTTAAGTGGTTTCTGGTTAACTTGGATCCGACATGATCTGGTAGGTTCCAATATAGTCTGGTGATGGAATTGGTTTGTTCATGATACTTATACTCATATTTGGTCAGTTGGTTTTGGTTTGGTGATCGAATGCTATCCTGCTTGCTTAGAAGATTGGTTTCTAGTTTTGGCGAGGGTTTCACCAATAGAGATTTTGATGGAGATCTTTGATGAATTACATAAGTGGTGTTGGTGCAGCTTTTGGTGGAGTTTCAGGATGCTTTTGGTGATTATGTTCGAGAATTGGCGGTTGGAGATCATTGTTGTACTGTATGGACCTATACTTGGTCCCGATTGATCTAGGTTTTGGACCAACTTTAATGTAACGTGTGGATAGGACCTATGGATGTATTTTTGGGATGCCTTATGAGTTGGATATTATTTTTTTGGTCTAAGGCCAACATGGTTTGTAATTATGTAATCGGTTTATTGTCTAGTGGCTAACCTGATTGTTTATGGTTTAGGGTTTTGTATAAATAGATGTAAGATCTCATTGTAGATCATGATGGTTATATGTAAGAGGTCATGGTCAAGGAATGTAATGTGCAAATAATGTAATATCATTCAAGAAGAGGAGTTGGTTGATCATTGGAGATCAAATTGGGTTTATGTAAGAGGATTTAGTCCTCCAGTATTGAACTTAACCAGAACTGTACTCAAGTGTAGGAGATGCTATCTTTTGTAGTTCAACACTTCTCCGGATTGTAGTTTGGATTTATATGTAGTCAGTGAGGTTCCTTTTGTGATGAGCTGTGCGCTCTAGGCTATTGGCTCTCCTGCAAGTACAGGCCCCTTCATTGTAATTCACATACTTATTGCAAAAGTATTATCTGACTGTGGGTAGGCTTCCCAGCGTGGTTTTTCCGTTTACTGGGTTTTCCACATACAAATCTTGGTGTTATGTGGATGGCTTTTACTCTATTATTATTGTTTATGCTTAATTTTTTTATCTGCTATTTCGGTATTACTGTTTTGGGTTCTGGTATTAAAGTTTAAATTGATAATGGTTCCAGTATTTTGTGACAACTAATTCACCCCCCTCCCCTCTCAGTTGTCTTCCGGATATTTGAACTGTCTAACAACACTTTGATGTAAATGGTTTTGGATCCCTAAAAAACTTTCTTTACCTTTAATAAAAAACAATCCTTCTCACTATGTTACAAAAATGCAAAAAATTCTTGAAAGTGACATGTTGCATTAGAGTCTAAAGTATTTTATTATTTACCTAATGACATTGATCAACTAAAAGGGAACAAGGAAATTGTATTTAAATAATTTCAGGGTTTAACCTCTCTTTAGGTCCATGTTGTGATGATTATTACAACTTAGTGCTTGAAAAATATATGACAAAATTACCATAGTATATATTTGAATGTTTCATAATTGTAATGCATATCCTTCCAAAAAGGATGTTTGTGTACACTTAGTTTAAGTTTAAAATTGTTATTTTTTATTGTTTATAAAAATAAAATTATATTAGCTTTGTTTAGACAAATACAAGCTAGCTAAGTGATTAAAATAAAGTACTAGTTTAGGAATTTAACAACACATTTAATTATTTTACAACAATCATGAACCAAATGGTAAGGTGATTAAAATAAAACTCTAGGGTGTTGTCAAGCTATCTAATCCCATACAGAGATAAAAGATCCTATTGGGTTACTAACCAATCCATCCAATTTGGATACAACAAGGGATCTATGTAAACCTCTCAAGGAAGGCACATGAGAAGAGTATTTGAGAAAGCTTTTCATGGAGCTAAAGAAGGCTTCTACCATCATTTCTACATGGAGATAAATAATCCTCCTATTGGGACTCAATCTTGCCATGCTACATTTTGCTTAAGTCTCAGTACTTTTGTGCACTTAGGTTTCATATAACCCATTACAAATAACTGATTTGAGGAATATTTGTATGAATATCCATTTTCTAATTTTTCTTGAGTGTTGTTTTTCATTTTCATATATGTGTCTACTTGTGTTGAATGCTTGTATGGTATCAAAATTCCAATTCTAGAGGTTTCTGGTATGAAATGATGCCCATTACGGATGCTCAATGATCTCGAGGCTAATGTTGTGAGGTGAAAATAATAATATAACACATCAGGTACAATAGAAGATTTAGGAATAGGGACCATGGATGTATGGTGATAGTTGGACCAATAAGAATCTAAAATTGTTGCAAATGATGATAGTTGAGTCACATTAAACTTATAATGATCTATAGAATTTGTTATAATATAAGACGATGTAGATGAGACAAGATAATATCCAAAGACGACAATGGAGTGACAACTATGGTGATATGACTATAATCAAATACAAGACCAATTCCCTTAATGGTGTCATCCAAATCTACAAGCTTAGATTCTACAAACAAAGATGTGATGTTTATGCATCTTAATGTGATAGTTGTATAACAATAATGTCAATGACCTAATGCAAAAAATGACTGCAACTCATGAATGAGTCAATAATGGATTTAGATGTAGCAAAAAGTATGTAAGGTATTTTAATCCTGGTTAGAAGTTGGAAGAGGTAATGTGATAAATAAGGATAAAATTCATCCACATCTTGATTACTCCCTCAATATGTGCACTTAATTTTATAATATTTAAACATGGTCTAACGATTAGAAAAATCAATGTGAAATGAAAGTATACTTCCTAGATGCAGTATTAGGGGTTCCCCCCAAATTTTGGTGATTCATAAATTAGTGCATTTTACAATTCAAATAAGCCCAATGCATAGGAAATAGGAAAATATGAACTTTTTCAAAAAAGTGAAACTCAATTTAGAGATACTGATAAAAAATTAAACAATCAATTTTTTATAAACTAGACTAATGCAAGAGGGACTCTCTGCACCTTCAGAACTCAAACATAAAAACAAATAGAGACTCTCTATTTTCAAATTAGACATAGATTACAATAAAGAAACATAACTTTTATTTACAATTGGGCCTTCTATTGACCTCTCTCTCTTCACAATATTCTTCTATACAAATATCAAACTATGCAACACTCATTTGCTCCTATCCTTACAACATTAATGCAATATGGAATGCTCTATATCTTTTGCTGGCTTCAAAAATCTTCCTCCCAATTTCAACCATGTTCCCCCTTCTTCACTTCTTAGGCTATTTTTGAATGCAGTCACTCTACTTGGGACAATACCCCAATTCTTCCTAGCCAGTCTTAAACCACACACACTAAGCAACGTATTAAGTCTAGAGGATGTTAGTCAATTCTTAGTGTGATAACATACATTAAGCAACATATTAAGCCTAGAAACTATCAATCAACTCTGAGTATTTAACACTTTTAAGCCTAGAAGTATAAGCTTAGTGTGTGTGATTTAGGTTGTTCCATTCTTTCCTTCAATGAGCCCCTTCTTCTCCTCATCACACATTTCCATCAATTATGTTCCTCTTTGTCTTTAACACAACCCTTGAATCATTCTAGACTTGTGTGTCCTCTTACCACTACATTCACCTCCTCATTTTATCCACTTCCTTGTGTAACCATAGCTTCCTTTTATTGAATATCATAACATCCTCTTGGTTGATACCTAGCTTACTCCTCTTTTGGGTTGCTAACACTCTACATCTTGTTCAACCCCCCTACTAACTCACCCCCTTGCATGATTTTTAAATCTGAACACTTGCCTTCTCATTTTCCATTCGATGGATGACTTTTTATAATCTATCAACCCCTACCCTTTCACTTCACTTTCATTCATCACTTTGTGTTTAGTACGAGAGTTGAATTGACTAGTTTGAAGGCATTACTTAATAAAATATAAGACTTGCATTTATAACTTGCAACCATTGCCATCCATGAGGCATTCTCTCAAATAATCTATGTGTCATATCTATGCTTCCAATTTTACATATATGTCAAGAAACAATATATGTTGTGAATTCTCTTGAGCATATGAGAAAATAAAAGACTTTAATTTAAGTCAGAATTTACTAGCAATTAAAGATGTTGTTAGTGATCAATTTCCAACTTACAAACATACCATAGTGCTGAAAAAAATAGAAAATATAGATGATAATGGATTCATATGGCTGCTTGAGATGCAAGTGAGGAACCCTTGTTGATATGAATGACAACTGGAAGGGCAAACTAGAAATGGAAGAATAAAAAAATTTGGACTAGTCCCTCAATGCTAGTGCAATTTACTAAATCAGGAACAAAATATTGGAATAAAATTTGGGCATAATTCCTCCATCTGGTATGGAGAAGAATTTGTAATTTACAACTAACAACAAGAGAGAGATCAACATACAAGAAATAAACTAGGCATAATTAATCCCATAAAGACATTGGGAAAATAAGCTATCTTGGTAGAATAGAGAGTAGGCATAACTAATACCATAAAGACATTGGACAAAGAAGCTATCTTGGTAGAATAGAGAGCTGTCAAAACAAACCAAAACAAAAATAAGAAAATAAACCAAGATTTTTGGTTGGTGTTGATCACCTATTTTCTTGAGTGCTATTACACTACAAACCTATTTTAAATACAAATGCATTGAAAGATAAAAAATAGTACTAAAATGAAAGCAAACCTAGACATATAACTAGTTGTTGGCATTAGAATAGAATGAGATTTTTGTCAATTATCTGCACTAAAAAAAGTGACCCCTCATTTACAATTTATATAAAAAAGAAAACAATATTCCCCTTTACAAGATTTTTAAATAAGTTGATAAATAGAAAAAACTCACTAATGGTTTGAATAAAGGGTTATTTGGACAGTTAGTTAATCATTAGTGGTTACAAATCTACAAACATAATTTTTTTGATAAAAAATTAAATGCAACCAAAAGCAAAGGTTACATTAAAATTCTATTGAGGAGGATGTTTCCTAGTTTTTTGTTTTTTGTGTCATTGAAGGCAGACTTGGTTACTAGAGAGTGAAAAAAGTTTGTAAAATCTTTTTAATAGTCCAAACAATTGTTGACCATGTTGTTTCCATTGGAAAACCCAAACTAGAGATAGTAGATAAATGTGATGTTGATAATTTACAAATACACTTATATGATGCAACAACTACAGTCTTTGATTGAGCTGTTGAAGTTGTGGGTGACTAGGCAAAGTGATTAATGCACCACTAACAGGGATAACTTTAAGAAACCACCCCCCGGGCAACTGTGTAAAATCCTGGCGAATCAAACATTATTTTCAGGAGAAAATTTTCATATTGATGGTGAATTTTTTTTCAAAATAGGGAAAAAATTTATTTTGTATTGCCGATTTTTTTCTAGGGTACGAAAATTCCATAGATTTTTGGTGAATAATACCTTGTTCTGTGGGGCAAATAATTTTTGTTAAAAGGAACAAATATGTAATTGTATGAGCAAAAAATTTTACTCCGAAGGAAAAATTATTTAAATGTATTGGCGATTTTTATCCACTGCTTGAAAATTATTTAAATGTATTGGCGATTTTTATCCATCGCTCAAAAATTATTTAAATTTGTTTGGAGAATACTTTGTTATTTATGGAAAAATATATAATTTATTGGCAATTTCATGAATTCATTGCCATTAATAGACAAGGCACATCACATCACATCAATACATCACATCACATAATACATTGAGTCCAGACTCTGCATGATGTATCAATAAGCGCGACCTCTTTGACACGTGAAGGGTGACACATACCTAAAATCTATCAATGGTTTTAAACCGTTCGATGATCGTAGATCAATGGCTGAAGTTTTATTTCAGCCCAATTTTCTCAAGAGAACATAGCTCACCAGAAAGTGCCCAGAATGGAATTGGATTCAATAGACACGTATCAAATGTCACGAATCACGATCGATAATTTCGTTCATTTAATATATATCTATTTACTTATTGCAATCCACTCTGTCCCCATGACTTCCAATGTGATACTTGTCAACTTGGTACTGGTTTATAGTTGTTTCCATTTTCGCACAATAGTGCATTTATGGGAAAGATTTACAGAGATATGAAAGATTTAAAAAAAATTAAAGCAATTAATACGGTTAGAGAAGTAATTATCACAATCAAGGGCTTAACTATTTATATACAATCTCTGTTTCTTTCATCTTCAATTAGCCTTTTCCATTTGGTAGATAAATCGTCGGAGCTCACTATATTTAAATTCTTCCTCTGGTTTAGGTTTATAGGCTTAGGTTGTTTAATTTGTTAATCTATTTTCTCAAGATGGACACTCCCGTCCACTTGAGAAGCATTTCTACAGAGGACTAGAGGGCCTTTCAGGCTTTGTTAGAGACCCAACCCTCCAATCAGTCTACAATGTGGTTGGGTTGTTCACCAATGAGGATGTGTGGATGGTGTTGGGTAGAGAGTTTTTGTGAAATGAAAATAGGTACCGTGTTAACACGGACATTACATCCTGCTTCTTAGCATCTCTTCTGGACCTCGGAGGAGACAAGGTGGATATGCTGATGCTGTTGAGGAAGGTCTTTAAGGAAGACTTCCTTGGAGATGACATTACTCTTGTTGTCCTTGCAGAAGTAGGCGTGGGGATCCCTTGGGTGAGTGAATTATCCAAGCTTCTCCTCCCTGACCAAATAGTGCCAGTGGCCAGGCAACCGTTTCTCCTGAACCTGAATGCGGAGCAATTGACGTGTCACAGGAAATGGGTGTGGATTGGTAGGGACTTCCTCCAGAAATGGTTGCTCCTGGATGACTTTCCAAACTACATGTGGCTTGAAGAATTCTCTCAGCTTATGCTGTCTGAAGAATTCTACATGGAAGGAGGGTCAGATTCTTAGGGCAAAATTGTAAACAATTCCACTACCTGTGCCCTAGCCCTGCCCCCTTGGGCCTCTAGTAGTTTTTTTTTCCTATGTCCTCGAACCCTAACAGGCTCAGTGTCAGTGACTTACTCATTTTGGATTTTAAGTTTTTGAGGGACTCAAGTCTTAGACATAAAAATTCTAAATTTCCAAAGCATAAATATTAATGATAATTTTTCAAATTCTAGTTTGTTTCAGTTTGCCTCTTAGAGTCTTATGGATATAAAAATGCTTTCTATAATTCTATTTTGTTTTTTGTACATGAGCTACGTTATTTCAATTATTTGTTAAACAATGGAAATAAATTTAATATTGTGATCTTTTTTATGTAGTGCTTCTTCCTCTATATTTAATATATATATATATATATATAAAATTCAGTTCATTCCATTAATTATTTGTACATTGATTATGGTTGATTATAATTTTATAAATATATAGTTAAGATTTGAACGAAAACTCCAACTTACTTATATTAAACTAAATTTAATTATATTAAATTTACTTTTTTTTTTTTGATCGGTAAATATTTTTTTCATTCTATTGATTTAGAGATTTTAAAATATAAAATTTGCAGTCCATCACCATGTGTAGCGTCGTAAATTGTACGCACTTGCTAGGGTGGTACAATTTCACACCTAGTTTAGCACCCGCCTTGGCGCATTTTTCATTTTTCATTGCATTTCCCCTTTAGCACTTAATTAATTAAATTAATTAGGTCTAAGGTTCTATTTTATCATCTCCTATATCATAAAGTTGGGCCCTTTTCATTAAAGTATGCCCCTTTTATTTTATTCTTCCAATACATCATTTAATCAAAAACCCTAATTAGGTCCTATTTTGAACTTGGGGGCTTGATTTCAGGGGTCAAAACATCTCGAAATCAATTGTAACTTTGGGATTCTCTCTAAAATCATCATATCCGACGGCCCTGAAAATTTGGTGAAAAGTTGTTGGGACCATGGCGCCCGGAGTGCACATGGTCCCGGACATTTTTCCCGAAATTTTAGGAGCGCGATCCAATCATAAAATAAAGCTTAACCCCAAGAAATTGGCGGGATATTCAATCTCTAGGTCGGCCAAAAGTCGAAATTAAGACCTAGGGTTTCATATATAAGAGCTCTCTTTCTTCATTTGAAAGGATCGGAATTTTGGCTTTGGAGGACCTTCTATGCAGCGAAAGAGCAGATCTTTGAAGACTTCAATAACATTCAACATCCAACCATCAAACATTCATCAATTTCATTCATTTAGGGCTTGGGAGACATTGAAGAACAATAGGAGATTACCGACTGAAGATTGGCTTGTACTCCTCCCTTGAGGGTTGGGTATGATTTCATGTTGTTTTCATGTCTTTGCATAAGCTTCAATATATCCTTTATTCATGCTTTAGATCACTTTGCATCTTGATTTAGAGCATTTACATTATCATTTACAAGCAATTAGGGTTTACTTTCTAGGTTGCTCTAGTTTGCTTTCTTGCATTTAAGGACCTTGCACACACACTAGGTCTGCACACACAATACATTTTACAATACAACTTGGCTATTCGTGGAGGTGGAAATCACCGAAGCGGGGGTTTGACTAAGGCAAAACCCTATATATCCGCCCATACCCTTTTCAGATATAAGTGCAGGTTTCGGGACTCGGACGACGCCGCAGGTGACAGATCCGGGAAAAGCAGGTCAAGATAGCACTCCACACCAAATTTCAGAGAAAAAGACCAGGACAGGGGCGTGGGGCACCCTGGTCCTACCAGGACAAGGGCGCTAGGTGCCCTGGTCCCTGGGACAGGGGCGCTGGGCGCCCTGGTCCTTCTGACAGCAGTTTTCAACATTTTTGACAACTTTGCAAAACAACAGTTTTCAGAGCAGTTTCAGGGGCAGAATCAGGACAGTGGCGCCCGCGCCCCCGTCCTGAACATTTTCTCTCAGATTTTAACACCGGGTACGCATTTACATTCTTGTCTTGTCCTTGTGTTTACAGCTTTCCGCTTTCCATTGTTTAAGTTCAATTCTGCAATCTTGTCATTAGTTCATACTTGCATTTTGGGGTTAGGAATTGAACTTGCATCATTTTATCTTTCAATTACAACAAAGGAATAGAAATCCTAATAGGTAGCCCATGGCTCTCTCTTTCACAAGAAGAAGTAGCCAATTGTGTGATACCTCTGGGCTCTTTCGTATTCCACAAGTGTGTGGTTGAAAGTGAGATTAGGGCATGTTTGCTTAGTGTCACTTTTTCCCCCACACATTTTGGTGAACCCGACGTGAATCTTATTATTGCTTCTTCTTGCATTGCATTTGTTAGATCTAGATCTAGATTTAGTGTGTTTTATTTAAGTTTCATTTTCATTAAAGAAAAATAAAAAATTAAAAAATTAAAAAAAAAAAGGAAAAGAAAAGAGTGTGTTTCTTTGTTTCTTTGCATTGTATGTTTAGGTTTTATGCAATTTTTATTTCAAAATGTCAGATTTCTATTTGCAAGATGTTCATATCTATGATGATTATGAATTAGATGAAGCTTTAGATGAGTTTTTGAATCCTAAAGATACCAAACCTTCATTTTACCAAAAACTCATAAACATTGTTACTATGCCATTTTGTTGTGATGAGAAAGATAAGTTGAATGATTCCTCTCAAGGGTACATTCCTATCAACTCTTCCACTAAATCTAGTAAAATGGTTGTTTTCAATGATCCCCTCTATGAAGAGATATCTCCTTTTGAATCAAAAGATAAACCTTTTAATAGATATGATCATGCTTTGTTGGATGATGCCCTTGATGACCTTGTGGCTCCTAAAAAACACTCCCTTCATGAGGATCCTTTTGTGCAAGAAGATGACATTATCCCTACATTTCCTAGTGATGGCATTTCCTTTTCCAACAAAATTCGCACTAGAGATGATGAATTAATGATAAATGCTTACCCTTCTCCTAAAGTTTGTCTTACCCATAAGCATCCGTTAGAGAAAGAAGATGAAATAATAAGAAATTTCCTTAATTCCCTCTCCCCTAAAGATCATATTGAACATATTTTGAGGAAAGAGGATGAGTTTAACACATCTATTGATTCTCTCCCTCCTAAGGATGAGGAATTAATAAACAATGTTATCTCCTCTCCCGAAATTGACAACACTTCAAACATTCCTTTCAACCACCTCACTATTTGGGATGAACCATTAGAAGAAGGTATAGATTATTCTCTACCCCTAGCCAAAGGGGATGAAATCAAGATTGGAAACTCCCTTGATAGTTTCTCTCCTTCCTTGAATCTCAATTATTCTCCCTCTAAAAATAAAGCATCTCCCTCTCCTCAACTTGGTTCTACTCATAAGGAAACCCTAGTTCAAAGCAAGATGGTTAACATTTCTTTCAAAGATCTCCCTCTCAAAAGTGAGACTTTAGAGAGTAGTATTGATCCTTCTCCTAGAGAGTTTATTCCCCATGTAGATCCTGTGATGATAAAGGATGATATGACCTTTCCTAGTATTACTCTTCCTACTAGAACATCAATGCCTATCCCTTGTCTCTCTCCTAAAATTGATTTGATCCGTGATAAGATTTTAGTGCAAGAGAAGACTATCAATAATTCTTCCAACACTTTTGTTCATTCCTCTAAACCATCCTCAATCAATTTGATACATGTGAATGAAACACCTAACAAACCTCTCTTCACTGTCCAAGGTGCTTGTCCTTCTCAAAATTCTCAACCTTTAAATAAGCCTATCTTAGTGGTTCAAGGTGGTTATGCT
Organism: Cryptomeria japonica; assembly: GCF_030272615.1. NCBI lineage: Eukaryota > Viridiplantae > Streptophyta > Pinopsida > Cupressales > Cupressaceae > Cryptomeria > Cryptomeria japonica. The sequence continues at coordinate 445,114,612 of NC_081408.1, forward strand.
AATGATTCTTTTTGCACTCCTAAGAAACCTATTATTACTGTGCAAGGAGGTTATTCTACTAAGAGCCCTTATGAGTATGCTAAGCAATTGACTAGAGAGAGTTATCATGCGGTTGCCCATACTTATAATACTAGAAACAATAGGCAACCTAATCCTCCTCCAGTTATCCCAACTTCACTTCCTCCTTCCCAACCTATTCTTCCCCAAGCTCCACGTATTTCACAAGTTCTTGGTAAGGAATATGATCTCATAGAACAACTTAAGGCTACCCCTGCTAAGATATCCCTTTGGGATTTGATCCAAACTTCTTCCGCTCATCATGGAATGTTACAAGATGCCTTGAAAGATTTGAATGTTCCTCCACCTAATACATCTAGTAATATAGTGTCTTTGGTTAACTCTATGATGAATCCTAAAGCTCAAATTGTGTTTACTCAAGATGAGTTGCCTACTAGTGAAATTCAACAACAATATGATCCCTTGATGATTGTGGTTATCATAAATGACACTGCTATAAGACAAACAATGGTAGATAATGGCTCTAGCCTTAATGTGTGTAGCATTAATCTATTGCATAAGATGAATGTGGATACATCCCTTATTGAGCCCAACTCTCATCCCATTCGAGGCTTTGATAATGTGGCTAAGTCTTCATTAGGTATTATCACCTTACCCGTCACAGTGGGACCTATTACTTTGCTTACTCCTATCCATGTTATGTAAGGAAATCTAACATACAACTTGTTATTAGGGAGGCCTTGGATTCACAGTATGCAAGCTGTCCCCTCTACATTGCATAGACAAGTTAAATTCATTTATAACAATAAGACATATACCTTGATAGGTGACACTAATCTTCAAGCTTGTTTGCAAACATCTAAGCCTTCCTCTTCTAGTAATGACTCTTTGAACAAGATACCTATGGATGAATCATCACCCTCTAATAATCGAAATTCTTTGGATGAGTCTGAAGCTCCTGAAGAAGATCCTTCTCGACTTGAATATACGCATGAAAAGGCTTTTGATCCTGAGAAGGTTCTCGCAGAAGATGATTGGGGATCTCTTGATTTTAATCCCACCTTTGTAGGTGAGTATAGGGTTCCTCCTAGAGAGTTTAAAGTTAAAAAGAAGGAAGACACTAAAAATCAATCAATCTTACCTGAACCTATGAGCAATAATTTTGTGGCCGCTTCTCAAACTTCTTCTCCTCACACCTCTAATTATGAAGAGTTTGATTCTTTGTCTTATGAAAAACCACCTTGTCTTCCTGAAATGGCTGATCATTATGGTCGTGGTTTTCGCATTTTTGCTAAGCATGGGTATCATGGAAATGGTTGTAGCGCTCATGAACAAGGGATAAAAGTTCCTCTAGAGACTAATTTTCACAATTATGCCTTTGGACTCGGCTATAATCCCTGCAAACGTACCAAAGCATATAAAAGACCATCTCTCAATGTGAATGCTATATTTAGTAGTGATGATGATCTCACTTCAACTAAATCATCTTCTACTTCTATCAACTCTCATTCCCCTCATAAGGAAATCTTGGCAATGAACAAATCTCTTTATGAATCCCCTCAAATTTCTAAATCCACTTATGAATCTTTATCTCCTATTCATCATAAAGTCCTTTCCTCTAGGGATAAGGCTCTAATAAATTACACTCATCCCTCTTCTAAGATTTCATGTGACTTTTCTTCTTCAATTTTTATCATTTTATACATGTTTTTGATCTCACTTATAGTTGAGCATTTAACATGTCATATTCAAATACCTCATTTAGTCTATCATGTCTTTACATAACATTAATGGCTATTATGTTGCTCATCATTATGTGACAATTGGTAGCTCATTTACTGGGGGCTCATTGTCATTCATGATGGTACAATTTCAAGTGCAATCATATTTTTTTTTGAAGCAACATAATAGCCTAATTTTCTTGTTCCTATGGGGACAAGAGTGATTTCATACATCTCTTCTTTTGCTTATGTCCAAATCTCTCCCTAGAAGATTGTGTAAGTCCTTCTCATTGTCCTTATCCTTGGGAGGCAATGATCTTTCCTTATTTTTATCTAAGGATCCACTTTTTCCTATTTTGTGGATGGTGTGGACTTTATTACTTGATGTTATGCCTTGTACGCATTTGTTGTTGTTTGTTCAAGGATTCTCTCTTACAAGAGGTGTAAGTCCTTGACTACAACCTCTTTTGCACTTGGTAAAATACATCCATAATGAATTCACTCTCCCGATTGGGTTAAAAAGAGCGTCATCCTTCATTAAGAATCACTTTCACCTCACAAAAGAAGGAAGTATTGCATTCTTATTCTCTTCTTTGTCTTATTCTAGAAGATGTTATATTTGTCTAAGACAATTCCTCTCGGGGATACGTGTCTTTTGTACAAAGATATCTTCTCCTCTAAGGATCTCCTTTACACATACTACAGGATATCCCTTTTCAACTATCTTATCCTTGCTTAAGGAGTGCAGAACTCTCTTGCTTGGATCTATGACATTGTTGCATTTTTGGGGTATCTTCTTGTGTGATGAAGGTAGGTATCCTTGTTCTACTTTTCTTATGACATAAAAATTACACTTTTTGAGCAATGGGGCATTCTCGGAACCAGAGCACAGACTCTTAGAGCAAGATGTCTCCATTTTTCTTTTATGCAAGGTGATTATTCTTAGAACCAGAGAACAGACTCTTAGAGCGAGATGTCATTCTTTTGTACTATACATATACAGGTTGTAGCATACTCGGGCATAGACTCCTATGAGGTGCTTCCAACCTCACTTACACACACATGCACGAGGTTGAGTGGAACTAGCGGCATAAGGCTAGACTTTCTCACTCTCCTCCCTTACATGGATCACCTAGACAGACTCTAGGGGCTAGTTTTCCATGTCCCTTTTTCCCATGGATCACCTAGACAAGATCTAGGGGCGAGAAGTCCATGTTTTCTCTCTCACTATTCTTCTCATGGATCACCAATGTGTGTATTCATGCTTTTTTCCTTTCTTTTCTTCTCTTTGCATTTTGTTTCCATTTACATCCTTCATCTTGTGTTAGAGAACTCTCAAAACCTCACACTCTTTGTTGTGTTGGAATTGAGAATTAGTCCTCTTTCTTACCAAATGATTCTCCATTAGTTTTTGATCTCATATCAAATCTTCTTGTGAGCATTTGTCATCAATATTCTTTAACAATTCGAAGTGGTAAACATGATACCTTGTTTCAACTCACTAAAATTAGTAAGCCGAAACAGGGGGGGGCATATAGCTACCCTTGAATTTTCATCACCTTCCTTAGTAAGCATTAGGTGATTTTGTGATCTAACGTGTGTTTTGTAGGGTGCGGTTCCTAACTGTGTACTGCAGATACCGCTGGGGGCTTCATTCGACAGACTTATGGATATATCCTTTTTCAAATAATGTTTACTTTTCTGTACTTTAGCTTGCATATGCACGTAGTGTTCATATGACCGCTAAAGTGGGGGCTAAATGTAGCGTCGTAAATTGTACGCACTTGCTAGGGTGGTACAATTTCACACCTAGTTTAGCACCCGCCTTGGCGCATTTTGCATTTTGCATTGCATTTCCCCTTTAGAACTTAATTAATTAAATTAATTAGGTCTAAGGTTCTATTTTATCATCTCCTATATCATAAAGTTGGGCCCTTTTCATTAAAGTATGCCCCTTTCATTTTATTCTTCCAATACATCATTTAATCAAAAACCCTAATTAGGTCCTATTTTGAACTTGGGGGCTTGATTTCGGGGGTCAAAACATCTTGAAATCAGCTGTAACTTCGGGATTCTCTCTAAAATCATCATATCCGACGGCCCTGAAAATTTGGTGAAAAGTTGTTGGGACCATGGCGCCCGGAGTGCACATGGTCCCGGACATTTTTCCCAAAATTTTAGGAGCGTGATCCAATCATAAAATAAAGCTTAACGCCAAGAAATTGGCGGGATATTCAATCTCTAGGTCGGCCAAAAGTCGAAATTAAGACCTAGGGTTTCATATATAAGAGCTCTCTTTCTTCATTTGAAAGGATCAGAATTTTGGCTTTGGAGGACCTTCTATGCAGCGAAAGAGCAGATCTTTGAAGACTTCAATAACATTCAACATCCAACCATCAAGCATTCATCAATTTCATTCATTTAGGGCTTGGGAGACATTGAAGAACAATAGGAGATTACCGACTGAAGATTGGCTTGTACTCCTCCCTTGAGGGTTGGGTATGATTTCATGTTGTTTTCATGTCTTTGCATAAGCTTCAATATATCCTTTATTCATGCTTTAGATCACTTTGCATCTTGATTTAGAGCATTTACATTATCATTTACAAGCAATTAGGGTTTACTTTCTAGGTTGCTCTAGTTTGCTTTCTTGCATTTAAGGACCTTGCACACACACTAGGTCTGCACACACAATACATTTTACAATACAACTTGGCTATTCGTGGAGGTGGAAATCACCGAAGCGGGGGTTTGACTAAGGCAAAACCCTATATAGCCGCCCATACCCTTTTCAGATATAAGTGCAGGTTTCGGGACTTGGACGACGCCGCAGGTGACAGATCCGGGAAAAGCAGGTCAAGATAGCACTCCACACCAAATTTCAGAGCAAAAGACCAGGACAGGGGCGTGGGGCGCCCTGGTCCTGCCAGGACAGGGGCGCTGGGCGCCCTGGTCCTTCTGACAGCAGTTTTCAGCATTTTTGACAACTTTGCAAAACAACAGTTTTCGGAGCAGTTTCAGGGGCAGAATCAGGACAGTGGCGCCCGCGCCCCCGTCCCGAACATTTTCACTCAGATTTTAACACCGGGTACGCATTTACATTCTTGTCTTGTCCTTGTGTTTACAGCTTTCCGCTTTCCATTGTTTAAGTTCAATTCTGCAATCTTGTCATTAGTTCATACTTGCATTTTGGGGTTAGGAATTGAACTTGCATCATTTTATCTTTCAATTACAACAAAGGAATAGAAATCCTAATAGGTAGCCCGTGGCTCTCTCTTTCACAAGAAGAAGTAGCCAATTGTGTGATACCTCTGGGCTCTTTCGTATTCCACAAGTGTGTGGTTGAAAGTGAGATTAGGGCATGTTTGCTTAGTGTCACTTTTTCCCCCACACACCATGCATAAACGTAGACAGTAAACAAAAAACCAGTTCGTGGCTGGTTATCCAACAAATGTTCCAACATTGATAAAAAGTTTTGGAATTAAAAAACTAACAGTTGAAAACATTTGGAAAAAAACTAAAAAGCACTGGTAGTAGCTGATAGGCCACTCACTTGCTATCCCCCTGGGTCGCCTCCTCTCTTCCTTCCTTAGAGGTTGATGCTTTCCCTTTTGCCGTTTCAACTTTCATTTTTGGAATGCAGTCTAGGCACCTGAAGTTGGGGTCGCCCTCCAAACTTTCCAATAGCTGTATGGCCCTACCTTCTTCAGATCTATCTCTCAATTCCCTACCAACCTCCATCCTTGCCACCACGTGTAGAGCCTTCAAGACTTCATCCACCCTGGTTAATTTCACCAAAAGTTTCATAGCTTCCCACCCCACACGAGCTCGTTCATGGCACTGGTATTTGATTTCATCCTCTTGGCCACGGATAAAAGGGAGCAATTCCTCCTAGTCGTCCCCTTCCCTAATTCGAATGCCAACTCATGACACCACCCACTCCAAAATTGAGTCCAGGTTGATCAAAAAAATTTCATCTATCAATTTGACCAAAGTGAGTTTCACCTTTTCGACATCCAGTTTGAATTCATAGGCCCACCCCAGAATCAAAGAGTATACCTCCATGTTGGTTCAATATCGGTGATGGATATGTGCTACCTCCTCCGCAAGCATCAGACGAGCTGCCGCCCACAGCTTCTCATCCTTAAACCAGAATAATCCTTGCATTTGTTTATCCGATACTTTTCCCAAAAAGGGCACCATTTTCTTTTTTGTTTGCAGCGTGAAATTGGCCTCCATGGTCACCTGCAATTTCAAAAAACACTTCCTCCAAAAATAATGTAATACAAAATCTACAAGATACAAATTTGGTCTTCTTCAAAACAAAATCTCGCACGCAGATCAAAAGGTAATAAATTTTGCCTCTGTCTAGGGTGGGTAATGAGTGTGGAGGATAAGGCATTAATGCCATGAGATCAAGAAAAATATTTCCTGCCATCCTCTCCTCCCTACATTCGTGCGACCTGCCGCAAACAACTTCCTTTTGCAACAAACATTCGCTACCTTGACAGTTGTACTTGCCACATTTATTCGCTTAACAAGTTGAGAACTACACATTTTTGAAAAGACTGCACATATTTACTTATTTTAATTATATTAAACTTTAAATTAATATTTTAGATTTAATATTGAATGTTTTCTTTTTTATATTAATCTTTTACCTTTCAAATTGTATATCAAAATTTATATTTTTATTTAGTTATTTGTTTTATTCTAGAAACTAAGTTTCATGTTTTATACTATTTTTCAATTTCGTATTTTTACAAATAATATTAACAATTTAACATTAGATTTAATAGTTATCTCAAACTATTGCACATCTTTAAAATTTAAATCTCTTATTATGGGACCAACGACATCTAACAACACTCAAAAGGTACCATCGTCCATTGGATGAGCAAAGATCAATGACTTAGGGTGGATTTTGGCCCAAATGTGGGAAGTGAACACATTTGTGAGAACTTTGCCTGGAATTTAACATTTTAAATTTAATTAAATATAATTAAGTCTATAAAGCTCGAGCGGAATTTTAAAATGATTAAATAGACTTAAAAAATAGACCCAAAAATTTACACAAGTATGGTGACGTGCCAGAAAAATGGCAGAAGTCATGGGACCCACGACATCTGACAATAGGTACAATCATCCGTTGGATGAGCAAAGATCAACGACTTAGGGTGGATTTCGGCCCGAATGTGGGAAGTGAACACATTTGTGAGAACTTCACCCAGAATTTAACATTTTGAATTTAATTAAATATAATTAAGTCTATAAAGCTCTTTTTCGGGCGGAATTTTAAAATGATTAAATAGAATTAAAAAACAAACCCGAAAAGTGACACGAGTATGGTGACGTGCCAGAAAAATGGCAGAATTCATGGGACCCATGATATCTGACAACATGTACAATTGTCTGTTGGATGAGCAAAGATCAACGGCTTAGGGTGGATTTCGACCCGAATGTGGGAAGTGAACACATTTGTGAGAACTTCGCCTAGAAATTGGAATTGACCATTTTAAATTTAATTAAAAATTTAAATATAATTAAGTCTATAAAGCTCTTTTTTGGGTGGAAGTTTAAAATGATTAAATAGACTTAAAAAATAGACCCGAAAAGTGACACGAGTATGGTGATGTGTCAGAAAAATGGTAGAAGTCATGGGACCCACGGGCCACGACATCTGACAATAGGTACCATCATGGATCATTGGATGAGCAAAGATCAACGACTTAGGATGGATTTCAGCCCGAATGTGGGAAATGAATACATTTGTGAGAACTTTGCCCAGAATTGAAACATTTTAAATTTAATTAAATATAATTAAGTCTAATGTCCTCAGAGGCTCAGAATTTATACTGAAGTAATGAATGTTTTGTCCTTCGGCATGGAATATTTATTAATAATAATTAATAAAATTACAACATGATTCTAGATATTTTTCCATCGTCTGTTGGATGGGTTAAGATCAATGGCTTGGGGTGGATTTCAGCCCGAATGTGGGAAGTGAACACATTTGTGAGAACTTCGCCCGGAATTGAACGTTTTACATTTAATGTCCTCAGAATTTATACCGAAGTAATGAATGTTTTGTCCTTTGGCATGGAATAGTTATTAATAATAATTAATAAATTTACAACTTGATTCTAGATATTTTGCCCTTTAGGTATTACTTTTGTACTTTTCAGAGTTTTCAATATAAGAGACTCATAAATCATAATCGTATTTCATTTCATGGACAAACCTGTAAATCGAGGGAGATTCAAAAACAACTACTAGATTGAGGAATGCAAGTTGCAACAGAGACTGTCTGCACCAATCTCGTGAAATATAAATTCTGGGTAAAATCTACAACACCTACATCCCGCCTTTTTGCTTTTTTTAATCTCGTGATCCAATTTGAGGGTTAGCATTTTCAGGTTTTTATCTAGCATTATTTTGTATTATTTACAATAACAATGATGGGGAAAACGAGAAGTAGTAGTTCAACAGGAAGCCAAGTGAAAAACAAAATTTACCTAACCGAACTGGTTAAAACACCAGGTTTCACTGATGAATACCATGATATGTATGACCCTGCTATCCATGGTGAAAAGCATATCATAGATATTAGATATGCATTGTCTAGTAAGGTGACAGATGCATGCAGGGAAAAATTTAATGTTTTCAACCCAATGTTACAACAAAAAATAAATAAAATCGCATCGTGGGATGCTGGATTGGGAAGCATGGTGTTACCTGAAGTATTCCCTTGCCTTGATTTTGTCATGGTCTGCGCTGAAAATTATGATGAAGATAAAAAAGAAATTGTCAATAAAAATACAAAAGAGGAAATTCTATCCATAAACGAGGGAGAATTTGCTTGTTTGTTGAACCTAGGATTTGAAGCCCAAAACTCAAATGTCTAAATTGACCTTGGAAAGCTGGCAGGGAATTATGAGAGTCTCAATTCAAGTCGCAAAGATTCATTTACCAAAGCTCTAATAAAGAGTGGTACTGGTATTGTGTTGGATCAGAATCATAAGCCTCCTTATGATTCTAACATTTTTGTTCCATGGGTTGGGGATACTATTTCCTTGCTGTCGTTTTGCCTGGGATTGGAAAATAATAGGGAAGTGGGTGCAAGCCTTCTTGAAATGATTTATAATATCCATTGTGTAGGTCAGCCAGTAAGATATAATTTTATTGAGCACATTGTTCAATCTATGCAAAAACAATTACTAATTATCAAAAAAGGTTCCTATAAGACATTTAAGTTCTCATCCTACTTGTGCTGTCTCCTTCTATCCAAGTATCATGCAATATTCGAGACCAACAAGCTTCAAATTGTGAACTATAAGATTGATGAGAAGACTGGGAACAGAACAAAGTGTCCAATATATGAATGGATACCAAAGATAAGGATGCATGATAACAGAAATAACTACAACCATTTTGTAGACTTCTTTTTGGCACCAATGTATAATGAAATTACAAGCACTCCAATGCCTAGGTTGCCTGTGTCTTGTAGAGATTACATTCAACTCGGAAGTCAAATAGAATTGGCTGACTAGTTCTTCATGGAATAATTCATTGTGTTAAGGTTTTACAGATCGGCAGTAAAACCATACAGACTTCCAATACATGTGACAGAGAGGGTATTTGCATTGGAGTATGTACGACAATTGGAGAGCATAGATAGGAACTTCCATGGCTAGCAAAATAACAGCATATTTCCTTCCTTGCCTTTCTCATGTGGAGGGTTCACATTTGAGAGAAAAACATTCAATGTGGCACATGATTTTTTGACACTTTTTAACTTTGGTGATGAGGGTCTCTAGCAGTATGATCTAATCGGTGTAGTTCAAGCAAGGCTTAAGAAAAATGGGAACTCTTCAACGTTCTATCAACATGAAAGTAAACCATTGCTAGAGAAGCTTAGAAACATGGACTCCTGGGATGAGGTTAAAAAAGAGACAGAGAAAATTGCAGCTGACAATAACATTTCAACAGAAGAAATTTCATCACAAATTATGGCATTGCACACACAGAGGACAATAGAGGAGGGCCAGGGCATCCAAAATAGGAGGTCCTACAATTTCTACTTAAAATCTACTAATCCATCTAAGAAATCTATTCCCAAATCAATTCTGCAAGAATGTAAAGAGATTTTTTGGACTCAAACCAAAATAAATGATTTTTGGGCTATGAGGAAGAATCTCGGTGAACCAAAGACTAGTGAAAAATTTGAGACCATCAACGAGGATGAAGAGTTTAGCAAATTGTGGAATATGGAGCATCCCACAATAGCACATGACAGGAGTGAAAATGATGATGAGTATGAGGTTGAGCCCACTCCAACATAATTATAGTCCCTAAAATATTAGGTGCAGTCCATGAGTCCATGAAAGAAAAATATAGCAAAGGGGCAAGCATTGTGGAAAAAATGAGTTTTGAAGGTGGTGGTCTAGATGCCAAAGGAGAGGGCATTTGGTATCCACTTCAGGTACAACTTTCATTAGGGTCAAAATAAAAATCTCTTGTTAAACCAGTCATTGGACTTGATTCTTCAGATTCATCACGGATAGGTACTACTCATTACCCTTAGGGTCCACCTACATTTATTTCAGGTTCAAATCCACAACCACCACCACATCATGGTATTCCCATTGGTGGTGAATCAAGTGTTACTACTTATGAAGTTGCCATTAGTTTTATGATTCAAATTTATTCTATACACTCTAGTTGGTTATCTCTACCAAGACAATTAGTCGGTATGCACAATCTAGTCGGTTATAGAAGAAAGTAGTCTTAGAGCGTAGTATACAGCGAGCTGTCTATCGAGTATCATTTCATGTCTACCGAGTATCATTTATGACACACCGAGTTGATATACACTGAGTGAAACATGTTACCAGATTCATTAAACCTGGACATGCATATGAAAACGTGTTACAAGATCAAGGCACATCTAACCGTTATCACATTGGAAATTGCACGTAAAGATTGTGTATGATTTTGAGGTCATCTAACCAATGAAATCATTTGCATGGTTATTCATTCGATAAATCATATTTGTAAGATCGAAGCAATGAATGGATCACTATCATAAGAGATCTATTTATATAGCTTGAGTGAAGAATTAATTAATAAGTGAGTGTGTGTGCATGAGTGTAAGAAGACTGTTACAGAGACACAGAGGTCACCGAGAAGGTTTTCAGAGAATAGTCAAAGAATAGAGTAAATAGAAGGGTTTACCGAGTTACTATATGGGTTACTGAGGTATGCTATAAGCAAGGTAACTTATTCTGAGCACATAGAATCTGCTATAACATTCCAGATGTAAAGTAGCAGATATTTGTAATGATTTTATTGTAATATTTTGAAGTTGAAAGAGAAACCTTTAACAGGGTAAAAGACTCTAATCAAGTCTATAAATTGTAAAGCCTCTAACTAGGTGCAACATTTAGTTTAAGTGTTGTGAAGTCCTTTAGCAAGGTAGATCTAATATATCTTGATACTCCTAACAGGGTAAGCTATCAGAAATAGCTAAACATGTAGCTCTAATCGAGCACTCTTTATTATTACAGTAGTGAAGTTGTGGGTGCCATCCCCACCGCTGTTTTTCTCTCTAACCAAGAGTTTATGCGTAACCAAAATATATGTGTTATGGAGTGAATCATGTATGATTGTTATCTATTTGTTTTAGCTTTATATTATGTTACTGCACTATTCGGTTTATGCATAATAGTAAAGTTAGTATTGAAGAAAAGTTTTGGAGTACTGATTCACCCCTCCCCTCTCAGTACATTAGCTTTCCATATTGGGCCTAACAATTGGTATCAGAGCTTGAATCTTGGAAAAGGGTTTAACTGCCTAAAGAGAAAGATCTTATCAATGGAAGGCTATAAACAATCTCGAAGGATTGTGTATCTGCAAGAAGAACTGGATCATGCTAATCAAGTGATTGCAGACATGCAAAGACAAATGCAAAAATCTTTGAAAGTAAGAAGAAGATTATCTGATGATTTGCAGGACTCTCAAGAGTTAGTGGAACAAATTGAGACATCATCTGAGAATAGTATATCTGAAGAAACTAAAGAAATGATTGGAGTATTGAAAGAAAAGAACAAAGCACTGGCTGATCAACTGAAAGCAATGAAAAGAGAACATGGACATTTCAACACACAGATGACTGAAAATCTTGATACATTGAGGACAACCGAGGATAAAGTAAGAGATCTAGAAAGAGAGAAATAACAACTTGAAGTCTTAGTATTTGATAAGAATGATGAAATCACAAGGTTGACTGGAATTCAACAAAACCTATCAGATCAACTAGGTTATGCACATCATGAAGCAATTCTGAAAGATGATGAGAATCAAGCATTGAAACTTGAAGTATCAAGGTTGACCGATGAACTTGAATCTAAGAAGAAATCCAAAGAAACACTGAAGAAGAGTTATGAAGCATCAAAGATGTTGGATGAGCAACTAAATACAAGAAGACCCAACAAAGATGCAGGACTCGGTTACAAAGGAAAAGACTCTACCGAGAAGGGAATTCATACTACTGAGAGAGGAGAATCATCAAAGCAAGCTGGAAACAAGAATAACATCAAAAGAAAGAAGCCTATTTGCAACTACTGTGGAAATCAAGGTCACACTGCCAACATGTGTCAAATCAGAAAAGGTAAGCAACTGAATGTCACTAAGTCCAAAGGTTATTGTTACAATTGCAATAAATATGGTCACACATCTAATCAATGTAGGACAAAGTCTGTTAACAATTATCAGAAGGCAAAATTCAAAGGATTTTGTAAAAACTGCAATAGATATGGACATAGTACCGAGAAGTGCTGGCTTAAGAAAAAGAACTATATGTGGTCTACACACTGAGCAAATGCTAGAGGTTACCGAACTCACACACATCCTTACTGACAGTATTCTGCAATACCATGGGATTACAATACAAGGATATGATGTGAATATTGTGGAAGATATGGACATATAAGTGCCAACTGCTTTATAAGGTTTGGAATGAACAACCAAAGATCATGGAGAAATCCTGGTATGGCATGTTTTCATTGTCACAAAGTTGGACACTTAGCTGAAGATTGCAGAGATCAACCTAGAAAAGACACTGAAGAAATAAAAGACAAATTAAAGATGATTTGGAAAAAGAAGGAAATTGTGTCAAATGAAGAAAGCACCTTACCTATCGAGTTAGGTGCACCTATTCCAAATTAATCGGTAAAGGTATGAAGGGACTGCATTCTCTCAAGGTTAAATCTTAACAGTTCCTATTTTATCATGTACTTAATTCAAATCTGCATAATTAAGATGTAATAGTAAGTTTGAAATTCTATCAAGGTCTTTTGAAGCACTATACAGGAAACTTGTCAAGTCGGTGTATACAAGAAGCTTATCTAGTCGATAAATGAAGGAAGTTTGGTTACTTGGTTAAAATGGAAAAAGGAGAGTAAATTGGTTAAAGAGGAACCAAGTGCATTTAATGTTTTTGACCTAACCCACATGGAGCCCGATAAGGCATATGGTGTACTTAAAAGCATATTTCGTGGTCATTTACACTTACCAAGTTTTCGAGAGAGAAGAGCAAAGCGAATCCAAGGCGATCAAAACCTCCTACAAAGCAAATTCAAGGTATTTACATCAATCTCAATGCATTATTAAGCTGGTTTACCGATCTTATCTAGGTGCCATTATTTGCTAAGTATAAAGCATCAGTCATTTGATAATCCTGAAACCCTAAGGATTCTTTGTTAGCTTTTATCTGAAATCTACAATAGTGCCCAAGATCCAAGATCCCATAGTTGTCAAGAATGTAGAGAAGGCCTCACTAAAATACTCTTTGACTCCCAAAGTTGCATATGAACTAGATGACAAAACCACCTTTTCACTGATCTCGGACAAAGTGTTGTTAGTCGAGGATGTGAGATTCTTCACCAAATGTCGTGTTGAAGAACTTGATCATGTTGAAATTAAAGACACCTATGATGAGCTATGCACCGATGGTAAACTGAATAGCAAGTATGAACACATCAAGATCAAGGGATTAACTGAAGCCCTAACCTATCCCTGTGTGTTCAAACCCTAGTGGGTTAAGTTTTTTCTAAGAAGAGTTCACGATGATTTCATGTGGCTAGAAGAGAAACCATTTAAGATTACCAAGGAAATCATTCATCTGATTACTGGTTACCCCATTTATGATCATGCCCGAGCCCAAAAGATGATATCACAGAAGGAATTGATCAGTTTAATCGGAGTGGAATTTGATTGTAGAGGATTGAAACTGAATAATGTCACAGATGAAGAACTAAAATTTGCCATTAGGGTAATGGGCTACTGTTTCTTCCAATCGGCAAGGGAAAATAGTGTACGCTATGCAGCAGTAGACCTAGCCTACAAAATTGTGAAAAAGGGAATGAAGATTTGCCTATGTGAGGTGTTGCTGAAGAACCTATTTGAAAATCTGAACACCCTCAGGAAGCCAAAGAAGAACAACTCAGCTAATACATTAAAGTTTGGATCATTACTGGTATGCATGTTTTTCTATTTTGAAAAATTCTTTCCATAAGTCGGTAAAGTTGTTTGGGAACTACACCGACCAATCACCCATCAGATTAATGACTTCATCAAGAAGTTAGGAGATAATTTCAATGATATTATGGATGATTACTTTAGTAAATTTTAGGAGGAAATGCATAACAGATATAGGATTCCACCCTAGCTAGTAGAGAAATACAAAAATGATATATGTTTTGAAGTTGACACCGATTACTGTTATGTGAATGTTGTGGAACCGAGGACTCAATCTTTGTCACTGATGGGTTACAGGATTGACTTTGAGATCACACAACAGAAAATTGATGCATTTCTCACATTACCGAGGCATGCTACCGATCTAAGGTATGGAACCTATGAGGAAGTAAAGGAAAAGGTAAAAATGAGCATTGTAGTACCCAAAGCTACAAGAAAGGCAACAAAAATGATAAAGGCATTGTCAGAGAAATTTGGAGAAGACTCTTCCTCTACACCTGTCAAAGGCACCATTGCCATTACTAAAGAGGAATTTGAAGCCCAAGAGGCAACTATAACATTTAACACTGAATTGCCTAAGGGAAAAGTGTTGAAGAGAAAGAAATAGGACACATCAAAGGCCTCACCGACTCCACCTCCAGTAAAGCGACCTAACACTAGAGCATCTGCAACCTCACTGAGTAAGAAAACAAAAAGTGTTACTACTCCCAAGGTAACAAAGACCTACAAGAAATCTACTCGGAGACTCATTCTGGCAAAAGAGTCTAGTGATACCGAATCAGAGGATGCAAGCAAATTCCAGATTGTCAAGAGCAAGAAGGTAAATATACATAGTGTTGAAAACTTCTGTGCTAATCTGAAAGAATATGGAGGATTTGGTTCATTTAGATATGTGAAGTATGAAACTAGGAATAATGATGAGAAGAGACAAATTGAAGAAGCTATCATCTGCACACTTCTAAAATTTTGGTTAGCTCCATTGGAACTAGCTAAGTCACTTCTGAATGAACTTTACTTGCATATTGATAATAGGTGGAAGTATGCAATGGACTTAGAGAAATAGATCAGAGAGAGAAGTCTGATTCATCTATTTCCTGACATGTCAATATCTGAAATAAAGGAACATCTGACAACCTACAACTCAAAGTTTCTTGTCAAGCAAAGAGCCTTAAAACTGATGAATGGGCTATATATTGAAGTAGAAAATGAGACAAAAGCAAAGTGGCAGGAAATATTTAAAGTCAAGGATGCCGATGAGCAAGCTATAGTTGAAATTGTTGATGTCATCGAGCAAGATCCTGAAGTTACCAAGAAAGACCCTATTGACACCATTCAAATAGATGAAGATGTCATGGATACAGAGGTACCGAAATAGGAAATGATAGAAGGCAATGCATATGCAAAACTTGTATCTAGTGAATCAGTCTTGGAACAAGTTCAACCTTATCCACTGATCAAGCAACCTATCTCAACCGAAACCCCTCATGACATGGAGCAAGGCACTGAAGGTCACAAGTCTACAACAGGAGAAGGTACTACTCAAAAATAGACATCTCAAGCACCTTCTAGCACTACAGATGTTGAAACTGAGACACCGAGTACCAAGGCAACAAAGGACTCTACAGAGGCCAAGGAAACCAATCAAAGTGTTGCCTCTACTGAGCAACCTATCAAGGGTCATCAAGCCTCACAAGCCCTTGTCTTAGTTCCATCGGTGAAAGGTAAAGAAAAGAAGATGAAAAAGCATAGTTTTAAAGTTGATTTGTCAAAACCAATAGTGTTGCCCAATGTAGACATATCAAAATTAAAGGGGCAAGCACTCATTGATTTCGGTGAACTATGTAAAGAAAAGGCCGAACAAGAGAAGCAAATGGCCATTCAAAAAAAAAAAAGGTACTTCAGAAGGTGAAAGCACTCTTAATAGATATGCTACCTGAAGCTATAGTATCAACAGATGCATCAATCCACATTCAACTAGATGAACTCCTAACAACGATAGAAACATCTGGAGTAGATGCATCGAAATATTTGAGCAAGCTAAAAGACAAAGAGCTCACTGCAAAAATGATAGAAGAGGTACAAAAAGCTATAGCTATTGGCAAAGTTAAACTTGTCAAATTTATTGCTGAGTTGACTCCTCAACTCAAGCACATTCTTTATTTATTTCAGAAACTCTACACATTTTCTTTATTCATTAAAGACATTAAGAATAAAACAAAGGCAATTGAGAAAGAGATCACCAATCTCTCAAGCAAGTTGACCACAAAGCCAAATTCAATTCAGAATTTTTACACAAAGCTACAACAGCTCATGGCTCAACAATTGGACCTAAGAAATGAAGAACACAAGATCCGGATGGACATAATGACACTTCAGACATTATTGCTTCCTCATCTTTCATCCATCCAAGAACAGATCAATCGAGCCACCTCCTTATCTACTACACAAGCGGGAAGTACTCTAGATGGCTTAATATCATTATTGGCTGATATTCAAGCACATAATTCTTTAATGGACAGTGTAAAGAATGCACTCTCTGTCGCTCTCACCGAAGCCCGGACCAAGTACAAATCCATTTTTGACTAGTTACCACCCCCGAATGGTAATTAAGTTTTGATGTTTGTCAAAAAGGGGGAGTAATATGTTCAAAGCATCAAAGTGTCAAATCAAACAACCAGAGTATAGTATATAGGGGGAGTATACCGAGCAGAGCAACCAGAGTATCCAAGAGTAGTGGACTGAGCAGTAAATAGAACAGTAAGTAAAGCACACAGAACAAATCAACAAGCATGCAAAATATGGATATATTATATTATTGACTATTGTATATACTGTCAGCATAGTCAAATTTTGCAAGTATATAGATTTTTTGAGTTATAACTTTGAAAGTAGTTTTTGTCAAACATCTCAACTAATGTCAAAAGGGGAGATTGCTACTACTTATCAAGTTGCCATTATTTTTATGATTCAAAGTTATTCTATACACTCTAGTTGGTTATCTCTACTGAGACAATCAGTCGGTATGCACGGTCTAGTCGGTTACAGAAGAAAGTAGTCTCAGAGTGTAGTATACACCGAGTTGTCTACCGAGTATCATTTCATGTCTACCAAGCAGCAAAGATGACACACCAAGTTGATATACACTGAGTGAAACATGTTACCAGATTCATTGAACCTGGACATGCATATGAAAACGTGTTACAAGATCGAGGCACATCTAACCGTTATCACATTGGAAATTGCACTTAAAGATTGTTTATGATTTTAAGGTCATCTAACCAATGAAATAATTTGCATGGTTATTCATTTGATAAATCATATTTGTAAGATCGAAGAAATGAATGGATCACCGTCATAAGAGATCTATTTATATAGCATGAGTGAAGAATTAATTAATAAGTGAGTGTGTGTGCATGAGTGTAAGAAGACTGTTACAGAGACGCAGAGGAGTGACAAGTTGTGTTAATGGTTTTAATTGACTGAAAGTCTGAGACTAATTTATATGAAAATCAAAGGGCACTTTGAGAAGAGCACACATGTTTATTCAAAAGAGGATATGGCAAAAATGATTTTGAAAGTAGTCTACAGTTCCAGTGATAGGTACTTGGCAGCCAAGGGAATTAAGAGCCGCATTGATGCCACAATTAAGACATCATCTATCACTCAAAAATGCCAGAAGCTAAGGG
This sequence comes from Cryptomeria japonica, assembly GCF_030272615.1. Taxonomy (NCBI): domain Eukaryota; kingdom Viridiplantae; phylum Streptophyta; class Pinopsida; order Cupressales; family Cupressaceae; genus Cryptomeria; species Cryptomeria japonica. The sequence goes on from NC_081408.1 coordinate 445,132,574, forward strand.
AAACATCAAAAGTTATGGAAAATTGTGGAAAAAAGATATTGAAGTTGCAAGAAAAGAAAAATAATTTGATTAAACTTGGTTTGCCTAAGACCGTTGACCCATCAAATAAATTCATTGGAGAAGAAGCTTACAAAAAAAGCATGGAGATAAAAATGAAGTCTGATTTAGACTTGCTTCCAAAGGATACAACTCCCCAAAGCTTTTTGGAATTCATCCAACCATTTACAACTCTAAATTCGGTGTTGGATGAAACAGTGATGTCAATTCAATCTTCTAAATATGGAATGTTGATGAAGTTGGAGTTGACTTTCCATAATTTACAAAATATTGACCTTCCATCAGATGAAGAGTGGAGCACCCTACAAAAACTGGCATAAAAAACTTAAGAATCATAGTATGTATTGCACAATTTTCTTCTTTTACTCTTAATTTCAAGGTTTTATGTTTTTTCTGTTTGCTATTTTGCTAATCCAGCCTATGAATCTATAATGCACTCGCTATCGCTATTTTGCTAATCCAGCATATGAATCTATTTTATGAATAGGAAAAAACCAGCACTCGCTATTGCTATTTTGCTAATCTAGCCTATGAATCTATGATGCATAGTGCAAAACTTCAGCCAGTAAATTTGTATTCTCAAAATATCTCTTGCTTTAACATTTATGCATTTATGTATTTCTGATTAGTAGGTTTTAGGCACTGCTATTATCTATGTTTAATTTGTCATGGCATGAATTAATATTTAATTTTGAACTCTATTTTTTGAACAGGAGACATCAAACATGTAGCAGATGTTAAATTGCTAATATGGCCTGTGATGGCCATATAAATCTATGTTGAGTTTGTGATTTTGATGTTCGGTCTTCACATGTTGCAAACTTGTAATTCAACCTGAAGCTATTGTTGCTCCCTTGTTTCTATAAAAGGGAATTCAGGGTCATTTGCAAAGGGTTCTAAAACTTTGTATTCACTTTTGCATGGACATTGGAGAATCACACAGGAGTTGTTGTTGCTCTCTTGTTTCTATAAAAGGGAATTCAGGATCATTTGCAAAGGGTTCTGAAACTTTGTATTCACTTTTGCAATTTGCATGGAGAATCACACATATTGGTGTATTACTATTGAATGAATTGTATCATATGGCTATATTTTGAAGAATTAATGAAAATCTAAGTTCTCGATTCTCGACATGCATATTACCATTGAATGAATTGTATCATATGGTTCTGAAATGTATCACACAAATTTGAGAATCAAACATGTATAAATAAACAATAAACATCTCTGTATCAATAAACACATTATGGTTTTTTTTTATTATGCTATTTTAAATCTAGAAATAGAAAGTTGAAAAATACAATTACAAATCAATATTAAATTCTAATTGCAAAAACTAATATGCTTTTGTAATATGAATGATGAGATACAATAATAAGATTAATAAATACCAATCTCTTACAGTTGCCATTCATCCTCATCAAATTCAGAGCTTTCTTGATTCTTGTCCGTGGTTTCTTCACTCTGAGTCTTAGTCTGCATACCTTCACTGAACTGCATCTCAATGCTACCAGTAGGTCCAATACATGAGTCAATAGTCCCACTGGCACTTTGGTTTGAAGTGTTGCCCAAACCTCTTCTTTCACATTTGGACCTCCAGATTTGCAGTGCCCTATCATAAAGAAAAGTGTGGACATCATACCTAGATGTATAGAGCCTCAAGCAATTTTCCAAATTTTTGTCTAGTTTGTTTCTTAGCTTTGATTTTAGGAACCCCAAAGCACTGAAAACTCTCTCATCTTCCACCAAACCCAATATCATGGTAAGACATAAATCAGCAAGCTTCACATATTTTGGCATTGAATCACACAACGTTGAGTTCTCAGCTATAGTTTTCCAAAGCCTTGTTACTGATCCCTCTTCGTGGGGGTTCTCCATTTTGCCAGATTGTTCTTTCATAGTGTATGAAAAATAAGATGATTGCTCTCGAAGATGAGTTTCATCTAATATTCCATTTATAGTTACTCCATTCAATTCTCTGGATATGCAAAATTGTTTTATCAAAGTCAGTAGCTTACTTTGAAAATCAGTTGCACTATTGAAGCTTCAATATTGAGCAAACACAATAGACATGGCTTCGAGTAGGTTGTCAGGAGGGAATCTGCTTCTAATTTGTGAGGAAAGATCATATGCAATTTTCTTCACAGAAGTAGTTACAGTCTCAACAATCTTGTCAAAATCTTCCCTTTTAACTCTTGCTAGTTGCTTCCTGGGGTGCTTTCCTGGTTCCTCGGGGTCGACCGTGGCATAGAAGTGCATTGGTATCTCAACTCCCCATACATTGACACATACCTCCCCATCTACACCAATTTGTAAAACATTATCAAGATTGTTCAAATTTGTGAGTGTCTGCCACTTAACAAATTTTTCATTAGATAGTGTTGGTTGATTTTGATAGAGATTATCAAGGGTCATGCATGTCATCTTACGCAACGTAGCATATTCTACAATATACAGAGCTCTTTTTTCGGAAGCCTTCATAATATTCCTAATTTCCTCTAGCATGGGCAAAAGAGCTACTAAAGTTAAGAGTGTCTCTAAATTACTTAACCTGCAAAGAAGTTCAGGAAATTTCGGTTGATCTGATTCGTCGCGAGTTGTGTGAAATAGTCCAATCAAGGATGGATATTCTGAAAACACTCAATGTGCTAGACCATCCAAAGAGATCCATCTGTATCATTATCCTTGAGAAGCTTGTTCCCATCAGTTATTCCATCAACAAAGTGTTGAAATCCATAAATCGCTTGGGACTTCGACAGAAGTGTGAGTAGAGCTCTCTGATTAAAATTTCAATTTTTTTAATGGAAGCAAACTTGCTCACAATTCCAAAAGCTAGATTCATTATGTGAGCCATGTAGTGAATTGCAGTAATGTATGATGCAAATGAAGTTTCAATCTGTGTACAAAGACCGTTCCTGTGACCTTGCATTACTGAACCTCCATTTGCTCCAACACAAACCAATTTTTTGGCTATTGTCATGTCATCCATACCTCCTTATTCAATTAAACTTCTCTTTACTAGTTGAAATAAATTTTCTGCTGTCGCACTCTCCTTCATTTTAGCAACAAATAGTAGATGAGGTTGGTAGGTATGATTCTCTACAGTATAAACATGCATGCATACCCATGACGTATTGTCTACTGCTGTAACTTCATCTAAAAAAAATGCAATAAAGTTTGACTCTCTTATTTTTTCCTTTACATCTTCTTTTTCAACCTCAACAAGACAACTTGCCCATTCCCATCCACTATTTACTAACCAACGTCTATTAGGATAGTTAGGAACTTTCAAAAAGTGTAATAAACCACTAATTGATGGGAAATCTGTCATAGCACGCCCTCTGCTCAAAATATAAAAAACAACGCTTAACTGGACAACTTTTCCCAGTTGTTCTATTTGCATTGCTTTTCCAAAAATAGCTTCAATAGAACCTTTAACTTCAACAGGCTTCGTCTGTATTTTCTCATGAAAATAATACTCTTCGGCATTCCTCACATGCTTACATTCCTCCTTTGTTTTCCATCTTATCACTAATTTTTCAACCCCGTCTATCATTTGTTTTTCATAAACTTTACCCATATGCTTTTCTATGGTGTCAAATTTTAGCTGCAACCTAATTTCGTTGTTATGTTTCCAAGTGCAAATCTTACACCTGCATTCTATTGGAGGCTTGCCTTCAATTGGATTATCCACTGGTTCAATGAATGAATACTTTGATGCCCAATTAATTTGAAAATTCCTCACTGACATATCCCACTCCCAATCCTTTTTTCATTATGGTTCACCCTTTTTTGATATGGCTTTTCTTTTCCCCTTCCGTGCATTATCATCAGTGGCATTATCACCCAAGTCGATTATATCATTCCGGCTAACTTGGGTATCTACTAGATAATCTTCTTCAAGATCATCTTGATTTGAGATATCAGGTTCGCCGCTATCTTCAACATGCGGTGTAGGTGGCAAATTTTGTACTTGTACTTGTGATGATGTACCTTCCTGATTTTCACCACAATCTTTTCCAATGCCAAAGTACGAAGACAACGTTCTTCTTTTTGTTGGCCTCTCCTGGCCTTCCCCACATTTGGGTTTCCTACCCCTCTTCTTGTTCGACATCTCCAACGAAATAAAGGCTGGCAAAAAAAAAAAAATATGTTGAAGAAGAAATAATAGACTATAATGTATAATATACCACTTTAAAAATATGATCACTCACCTTTAGGTCACTAGCAGTCACCAATGTAGTCAACAACAATGATTTTCCTTGGTCTAAAACTTTTCTATTGATCAGAATTTAGAGCCTAGAACCCACCAGATTGTGTTGAGATAGATCTGATCTTTGCATGTATTTATACCAATCCTTATATGGCGAATTCCGCAGAAATTTTATATGGTATACAAATATTTGGCGAATCCTGCATAACTATAACACGACTTATGTAATTTTTGAGGCAATTATAGCTCATCCAAATATGACTTATGTAATTTTTGAGGCGATTATAGGTCATCCAAATAATTGGAAAATACAATATAGTTGGTGAAAGTTGGGGTGAATGGAGACATGCGTCAGCAAGATGTCGGGCGAATTGGGTCCGCCTGGCTAACAAATCTTCACATGCCTATAGGCGAATTAAGGTCATCTATTAAGGCAACCTCGGAGAGTGTAGGCAAAAAAATTAAATTTACCATGTGTCCACCATATATTGTATTGGCGAAATCATCGCATAGAAACATTTAATTGCATAAAACATATGGCGATCGGGCCGTGACTTTGACGGAAATTGATAATATTCTGGCGACATGGCCACCCCCACTTAGTACAAAAGATTCGCCACTAAAGTAATCTCTGACCACTAACAACAAGAATTAGATTGAGCACATGAATCAAATAACATCATGTATTGTGTAAATTATTGGAGGAGGTGGTAGTTCATAATGAAGGCAAGCATGATATATGGTGCTGAGTGTGGATTCAAACCCCTATTGTGGAGGGGAATTCTGTTGCCTTGTGGTGGAACCAAACGTAACATAATTATGTGTGAATATATATGTTGACACAACCGGAGTATTTTAACCAGGTCAATATTTGAGTAAGCCTTATAATCACCTCAAAGATGAATCTTAGAGGCTATGTTGATTGATATATGGAGGCACTGATAGGAAAGACCACCTACATGAAAGTCATGCACTATATAAGAAAAAACAATGATGGTCTTGCACAAAATAGGGATGACTTCAATTTAGGTTGAACAACCTGTTGGAATAATGTGGTGGGTTGATGACAATGTGAAGAGGGCCTATGTAGGCCTACAAGACTATGGGTTGATGAAAGAATTGCTTGTTATGCCTTAAGAAATAATGCACATATTTCTAAAAACCATGCCAAAGGTACAAAATAAAATCATACAAAAATATTGCCAATGATTGTTGAGTGAAAATGTATTATACGATGTCACCCAAGCAATGCATAGTGCATAAAATATATGTGTGTAGATACAAATGGCAGGTCCTTGTGTAGGGTGTGGGGTTTTGTGTTAGAATAATTTACCAACAATTCTTCTCAACACAAGCCAAATACCACTTAGCATATCCAAACTATAAAAAATTAAAGCAACAACCATAAGAGAGTGCAACAAATGGGCACTCTATATGGTGGTGTGGTATTGATGAGTTCCTTTCTTGCCTTTTGATTTAAACATTGGAAGCCACAAAACATCTACTCATAATAAAACCACAAAATCCTCCAAGAGGATATATACATTAATACTTGTGCAATTTGATCCAAAATTGTAGATGGGAAAATGGGTAGAGGGCAGATAGGCCCTGTTAGCACATATTTTTACAAAATACTTTGAGCTATAGTAGATGCCCCTTTTTCTTATCATTCAAGCATTTACTGCGGGTGTTTTATATGCAGGAGCATACTGAAGAAACTTTCAAGTGTGTTGCGCTAGCAGAGGGAAAGCCTTTATCCCACATTGTTTGTGGGATAAGCTCATTTAATGTTTATGTCCAAAGTGGCCTGTATGATAATTGTCAAAAGACAAAAGGCTTTTTGCGTGAAGAAGGCTGAAGCCGGTGGACCCCACATGCACGTGTATCCTGAGGAAACCAAATTTTTACAACAAACTGGCAAAACTGGAGGCTAAAGCTCGAGCAAGTTTGACTGATCGGACAGTGATCACGGAGGATCTGACGACCATCGCTATGTCGCAAGATAGAGATGCATGCTGATTTATCCCCGTGGTTTGGCGACTAAGCATGTGTTGAAAATGATGATTAACGAGCATGCAGGTTTGGATGGATCAACGAAGATCGGGGAAGATCTAACGGTGGTCGCTATACCGTGATAGAAACTTGTATGACCCATATTCCTTGCGACATAGCGATTGCCAAGCTGGCAAATGAGGTGTCATCCCGGTGGATCTGCAAGCGAATCAGGATGTGCCATGTGGCAGAGCACAGAAGAAGAACCCAGGTCCAGGGGCAGATGAAATGGCAAGACAAATGGTGTCCAGTGGCGGTCGAGTTGGATCCACGGGCGAACCAAAGAGTGACACGCAGCACAGATAGACAAAGAGAAGAGAAAGCCACTCTGGCAAGGTTAAAGGCTGAGCAGATAAGGAAGATCAGATGGTTGGATGAATCGATCCAATGGTGGTTGCTATTGTAGACACTTAAAAATAATTATTTTAATTATTTTTAATTCCTCACATAATTAATTAATTATGTTAATTAAAATCTTTCTCAATATTAATTAAATATAATTAATATTGTCACTATAGCATATGATTGATTTATTTAATAAATCAATCCCTTTCTTTATTCTTCTAAAAAATCAAATCCTCACAAATCTTCCTCTTAGCTAATTAATTTCAATTAATTAGTTAACCTACATGATTCCTACAAATCATCTTCTTAATTCATCATTAACGTAATAAATTCTTCTAGAAACTCCCTAAACTCACTTAACATTATTCTTCTAATTTTTTATTCCCTCCACTCATTCTCTCTCCTAGTCAAATTCTCCTACAAATATAAATCCCACCTAACATTTCCTCTAATCCCCCTCCTAATGAGTCGTTAATGGCTAATCATCATGATTAGCCACAAAGTCAACTCTTTGTCCTTTCATCCAGCCACTAGCTTTAAATGCTCTTTTTCTAGACGAATATAAGATTTTCGAAATCTCACATTCCTCTAGGCATTTCCCTCTCCCAAGGAATTTTTAATTCCTTTTTATTCTTCTAATCCCCATAATATCCATTTTTGGAGAATTTTTAATTCCTCCAATTCATCTTGTAGAGTGTGGACATACGAAATGCCTTTAGGGCATATTTCTTGGTCTCCACACTCACTCTTGGAGCCTGTGTGAGCTCACAAGTAAATCATAGCCCTTCATCTCGAATTCATCCTAGCCATTCATTTTCCTCTCCTCTTCCTATAAAATAGGGCTCCATCCCTTCATTCAAAACATCTTGAAATCTAGTAAGCTTATGCTGCCCTTTTGAGCCCAGGAAATCATCTTGGCAACTTGATCATCTCATCCTTATCATTTGTGCACAATATTGGAGAGTCATCCACATCCAACAATCAAAGGAGCACATCAAGTGGAGCATTATCAAGGGGCACCTTCACTTCATCAAGCTCAATCTGAAGGAGAAGGTAAAATAGCAAGGTAAAATGGTCTTTTATGATATTTTAGCATTCTGCATGTTTATTTCATTATGTTTTGATCAGTTTACCTTTCAAATCTGTTTTCTCCTCTTCAGCTATACCACGATCGGAAGGTGATCGGTGTATATTCAACGCGACATGGTGACTAAGTGGTGGGGCCCACTAAGGAAGCAATTCAAAAAGCCTCATTTTGGGGGCGAGTCCAAGCCGTACTGAGGTGGTAGGATAAAGAACCCAAAGCCAATCAAAAGCAGATACATGGCACGAATGGATGCGCAGCAAAGGGAAAAAATTAAAGTTAAATGTATAGTTCAGACTGTAGGGTTTAAAATGCGGCTGGAATATTGATTCACATATGTCATCTTTAAAAGGGAAGTATTTTATTTTACTTGTCATATAAAATCTTTTACCTTAGGTTATGAAAAAACTATCATTTGGGTAAATTATTTTATAATAATTACAAGTGTTTAATACTTTGATTTAAATGAATTATTTTAATAAGTATTTGTATAAGGGAATAAATATTGTTGATCCTTCCAATTAAGACCTGATTGAAGGTGAAATATTTTAATTTTCAAACCAAGGAATTTGATTGGCTTATCTTTGTGTGCAGAAAATAATGAGAAGATAATGAATATTTGCTGTCGAGATGGAGAATAGAAGACACATTATTAAAGCATCATTTAGCACTTTTTAAGGGTTCTCATTTGTAATTTTTTATTAAACCAAAGGGTGTGTCCTTTGGAGGGAAACTGTCTGTAGCTCCCTTTTGCGTATAAAAGGGCATGTCCTTTCATATATGCCTTTTGATTCACATACTTATAGGGAGTCATTTTTTATATAAAAAGGGGGGAAGTCATAAGAATGACATGCTATAGGGATTGAATATAATTCTGTATCAGAGAAGTCTATAGGAAGAAGAAGTATCATTTTGTGCAAGCAATCTATAATGAAGTATTTACAAGTGCAACTTATTTATGCAATTAGTTCCTAAAGATTAATATACAAGGTTCATTGTCTCTTTTCCAAATATTATGTACACTTTTGTGTTTATGAGTTATCTTTTTCCTCTTGATAAATCTATTTATAGACTTTCTATGATGTGAATCACATGCCGTTGCATTAAGTGAAATAATGAGTTCTTATTGTTTGTGTAACGCATACTGAACCTTCATAGTTGATGAGAAATCGTCTCTTAAGTTGATAAGATATTTTGTCCACAAAGTGTCATATATATTCCTGGATAGAGGCACTGGTTTGTTATTGATCTTTTAAGGTTTTGATCTGTATGCATTCAAGGTCCTTGATAGAGAAACATTCTTCCCAAATCCTGTATGAATTGGTCTATGCAGATTTTATTTAAGTCCTGAAAGCAATCTCATTTCCAATATACATTTACAATCATTTCTTTTCAAAGCATTCAGTTGAAGCACATAATAAAGCATAGTTGCAGAACAATAATTTTCCAGTTGTGTAAACTTTCTAGAAGGTTTAAATCCACTATAAATAACCTCTTTTGTGCTTGAGAGGAAGAGGCACACCCACCTAGGTTTAGTGGAGCCTAAAGTGCAGAGGGATTTGGTCTTTGACCATCCCTGTTCGTTGGCCAAGGCCCATTGAACTACTTAAGGATTTGGCAAGTCTTTTTGTTTTCCAATCTGTGGTTTTGGGCACCAACAAGCCCTTTCCTAATTTTTTTTCAAATTTTTACTTTTTGTAGAATGCAAAAAAATCACAAAAATTAAAATTACCAAATATGAAACAAAATGTATTTTTAAATTTTTTTTATTAAACCCTTTGAACTCAATAGTGGTATGTTTGGCTCTTTACACTTCAATGATATGGATTTTTGTAGGAATTGTTGGAAGTATGTGTTGTTGTGGTTGTCATTGATGTCAAATTTGTTGTTCCAAATTGGTCTGAAATGTTTGTGGTGGAGAGTCATCTTTCTATGATGACGTTGCAATTGTTCTATTGGTTGTTTTGGAAGTGTTCAAGTCTAGAAAGTTTTTTTGATGTTTTTTATTATGGTTATCTTTGTTGGATATAATTTTGATATCATGGATATGGTAGTTTTATGGTCTAGAAATATCTTTGTGTTCTCTAGGTGTTGTAGCATTGTTCATTGCTAGTCATGATATTCTATGTTAGACCTATTCTTAGGTCTATATATGATTTGTTAGAGATTGTTTGATGTGTTATGGGTCTCACCATAACATGTGAAGATCCATATTTAAGTTATTTGCATTGGAGAGTATGTTTTGATTGTTAATTACTTATATGGATGCGTAGCATGTGGATATACTATTGGTTATGTGCTGGTGATTTAGGATAGATGAATTGATCTTTAGAAGACGTTTTTTAGTCCCCTCTTTGTCATAGAGTGGATCAACATTTGTGTTTTTGGTCCAGGAAGTATATTTTGGTTCAGGCCAACTTGGTTCAAGCTTTGATGATCTATCTTATATATAAGGATGAGTGTGATTAAGTGTGTGAGGATGAGGTGTGGAGTGTGTTGGCAATTGACACTCATTCGAGTTATAGGTGTTGTCATTGATGGCAACACACTTCATGGGAGATCTGACATTCACTTCACCGACATTTAGGGATCGACATGCATGTAACCGACAAACTTGGAACCAGTATTCTAAGGCCAACATAGGAGATTGATTTGGCAAGCGTGGAAGCGGAAACGGTCATATTGTTTTATGTTTATATTTTATTTGGGCTGACATGTGTCTTCTCATTTGAAATATGGTTGTAAGCCGACATAAGACATTTGTGTTTATTCATGTAATTGGGTATATAAGTCAATCTGCGTTAGGTCATTTTGTAGATATGGCAGATAAGAGATGTGATAGGTTATGTGATGGTATGTGAGCGATATCTTGATCGATAGAATGCGAACAAAGATCTCTAATCGGTCTTGATTACTTGTCTAGAGGTTTGGGAAGCGATCTAAGCTACCTAAAAGGGAGGTTACACTATAATCGGTACAGATAATGCTTTAGTTGAAACTCATCTAGCATAGTAGATGCTCATTCTGAGTTCATTTTTTGTTTGTAATCCAGTACTTTGGATCTATAGTCAGCGAGGCTCCTTTTGTGATGAGCAGTGTGCTCTAGGCAGTATGCCTTCCTTCATGTGCAGGCCCCTCTTATAATATTTATTTAGTTGGCCAGTGGATAGATATTGTGGGTCTTCAATCCTACCGTGGTTTTTTCTCTTTGATTTTTTCCATGTATAAATCTCTGGGTTATGGTGTTGATTCATGTGGTTGCATTAATATTACTTGTTGTTACTTTCTTTTATGCATATCGATTATTAAGTGGATTTGTTAATAAGGTTAAAAATAGTATATTCAGTAGAACACTGATTCACCCCCCCCTCTCAGTGTTCTTGGATTCCAATATAGTGTATATGTATGATGTGAAAATAGTTAGCGAGGTTCGGTAAAGAGCGGTGAAGAAGAGTTATGTTGAGACCGTGAGAGAGATTATGATACAGTGTTGGTAGTTGAGGTTTGAGTTGTGTATGTTGATGCTGGTTGCTTGTTGTAGAGTTCAAGGACAACTTCATGACCAAGAGATCCTTCTTTTCATATCAAATTTGTTTCTTGCCCTATTACAGTTAGCTTCAAATTTTGTAAGTCCTCTTTTGTATATTGCCCCATGAGTAGTTAGCCTTGGTTTACAAGTTTGAAGTAGTGAGGTCTTTTTGTAATTCGATATACATAGTGTATATATTTTTGTGGGTAGGTGCTCACTATGGTTTTTCTCTGTTTGAGTTTTCCACATATAAAATATCGATGTTAATGTTTTGAATTTGTGTTATTGTTTAATTTTTCATGTGTTGTATTTTATGTTTTAGATTTATTCACCCCCCTCTCAGTCCTACCTTGGGTTTAACTATTGGTATCAGAGCAAGGTTCCTCTTGAGTAAGCTTAACCACTTGAGTTAGATCTGATATGGCATAGGAAACGTATTATAAAATTCCAATCTTCGATGGTAGAATTTTTTCTTATTGGGAGGAGAGAATGGATTCACATTTGGAGACATTGCAGAATGGAATTTGGGAAATCATTTAGACTAGATATACACCTCTGTAGGGTGGTGCTTAGACTTTGGATGAGATAAAGTTGAAGGAGACTAATGCAAAGGCTAAAGCTATAGACTTCAATTGTATAAGTGATTCAGTGTTTGGAAGGGTAAAAGGATTGAAGGAAGCCGAATTTATGTTTAACATGCTATGTTTGGCATCTGAAGGAGATCCGAAGACAAATTAGGCTAGGCTGATGAATTTGAAGCAGAGGTATGAGTATATGAGAATTCTGAAAGATGAAAATGTTGATAACTATATACATAGAGTGACTGATCTTGCTGATGGCATTAGAGTTGTCGATGGACATTTGGAAGAATGCAATATTGTGCATAAAATCTTGGCAAATTTTCTTAAATTATAAAGCCACAAAGATGTACTATACAAGAGAGAAATGATTTGAGTAATTATATTATTGATCAACTTATTAATACTTTATCAACTTTTGAGATTTCAGATATAGAGGAAGAGAAAAGAGAAAATAAAGAAGCAACAATGTTTCAAGACATGATGATCTGAAATGCAGTGGAGATCTAGATGAAGCTAAAACAAATTTTGTGAGAATATTATAGCCAGGCACTAGAAAATACAAAGGTAAATTACATATGAAGTTCTTTTCTTGTGGTAGAATTGGACATTATGCTTCTAATTGCACTTACAAAGAAGACTATAAGAGACTAGATGATGAGAAGAAAGAAAGGTTTAGAAGATGCAACTTTAACAAAAGAGAGAAGAAGGGCTTATGTTCTATTGAGGAACATACATCTGAAGATGAATTTTATGATGACTCGAATGAAGAATCCCTCTTTCTATCAATTGAAGAGAAGGATGATGCCTTGAAGGAACCAAAAGAAGAGAGAACAATCAAGGTTGCATTACATGCTAAGATAGAACCGAATACATGGATTATAGACTCTAGATGTTCAAATAATATGACTGGTGGTAAAGACAGGTTTATTAATCTCAAGAAATATGATGGAGGATCATTAAAGTTTTCCGCAGAAGATGGTGCAACTATTTGAGGTATTGGATTTTTTTTATTGATGATAAGCATAAAACTGATGATGTTTATTATGTCAAAGGATTAAGACATAGTTTGTTAAGTGTTAGTCAGATGTGTAGAAAAGACTATGAAGTTTTGTTTAGTAGAACCAGATGTGTGATAAAAAAAAGAGATTAAAAAAAGAGTTGTAGAAGGAGTTAGAATAGGTGGAAATGTATACTACATCATGTATAGAAAGGAGAGTAATTTTTTTCTAACATAGATTCATGAATGTTGGTTGTGGCACAAAAGAATGGGACATATAAATTTTGATAATATAATCAAGATTTGAGATCTAAAGTAGTTAGAGATTTACCTAGACTTGTGAAAACTATTGACTATGTGCAGAGAGTGTCAATTGGGAAAGAAAACAAAGAGGAGATTCAAGAGTAAGGAGTACTCTACTACTAAACCACTGGAGCTTATTCATACATATTTGTGTGGACATACAAGGACAAGAGGATTAAATGGTGAAAGGTATTTCATGTTACTAATTGATTATTTTTCTAGAATGACTTGGTTTACATTTCTAAAGGATAAATCTTAGGCTTTTGATAGATTTAAAGTTTTCAAATTCATGGTTGAGAATCAAGTAGATGCTAAGATTAAGTGTTTAAGATCAAATAGAGGAGGAAAATTCACTTCATGGGAATTTGATCTTTTGTGAAATTCATTGGAGTAGAAGGCATTTTTCTGCTCCGAGAACTCCTCAACAAAACGATATTGTGGAAAGGAAGAATATGACTGTTATTGAGATGGCTAGGAAATTGTTAAAATATTCTAATCTGGCTAATGTGTATTATAAATAAGTAATATATACTATTGTGTATCTTCTTAGTAACATGAAAATAAGAGTATATAATACTAAAATACCTTATGAACTATGGAATGGAAGGTCACCTACTATGAAATACTTCAAAATATTTGGAAGCAAATTCTATATTAGAAGAGATGAAGACAATCTTGGGAAATTTGTCTCTAGAGAAGATGAAGGAATTATTCTAGGATATGGTACAAATGACATGACATACTGATGTTTTCACAAAAGGCTAAACAAAATAGTAGAAAGTACAAATGTGAAGATGTGCAGAAAATGGAATTAGATTGAACCTAATACTGAGACCGAAGTTGATATTTTTCTAGCAGTTTTAGAAAAGACAAGTGATCTGAAAGAGAAAAAAGAGAAGGAATCAGAAGATGATCAAGAAGAAGAAGAGGAAGACTTAGTAAAAGTTCCTACCAAGTATGTTTAGAAGCATCATTTAGAAAATCAGATAATTGGAGATAAGACAAAAGGTGTTCAAACAAGAAAGAATATTTTAGAAGCTCAAGAACAAGTTGATTACTGTTTTCTATCTATGACTGAGCCGAAGACTTATGAGGAAGCAAGTAAAGATGAAATTTGGGTAAAAGAAATGACTTAGGAGTTGGTGCCTAGAACGATGGACAAGAATGTACTAGGAACTAAGTGGGTATTCAGAAAGAAGATAAATTAGTAAGGACAAGTGACAAGGAATAAAGAAAGACTAGTACATGGGGGTTTCACTTCGTGAACCTGGGTTATTGCACATGCGTTCATGACATACTAAAGAATCCCCCTATTTTCAAAAAATATTGCCCTAAACTCCTTTTTTGTCTCCCTCTCCCAATACACAACATGAATTAAAAACCCCCATATTTTTGCCAAATATTGTATTTTTCATAGCCCAAATTAAAAAACCCCCTATTTTTATTGATAGGTAATATATTATACCCTCATTATTGGGATATTAAACCTCCCAATATGAATGCATGTGATATAATATTGCATAGTTAGTGAAGCCCTCATGAACTAGTATGTAAAGGATACTCTCAAGTGGAAGGTATAAAATTTGAAGAAATTTTTTCTTTGGTAGCAAGGTGATAAACTTATAAGGCACTGAGATGGGGAGGTGAATCGGTGCAAGCAAAAATAATATGAATCTGATCACCAACTTAAACACCTTAAAACTTATCACTCATAAGAGGAATATAACCACATAAGCTATTCCCCAATAAAACAATTCCATATAACACAAGAGATTATACATGGAAACCCAAAAGAGAAAAACCACGGTGGGAGTTAATGGCTACAAGATTCACTATTTGCAAAATAGAAATCTTGACCGGTTAAGGTCTTACAAATATGCCCTATTAGGAACAGACTTGGTTAGAAGTCACCCAGTTAAGGGATTTAAATGATAAGCCCTGTTAGGAGCTATGACCTATTAGGATCAACCTCAAAAGAGGATTTAACACTCTAATATAGAGCTACTCTGTTAGGGGATTTACAAGTTAAGGCCTATTAGGACCTACCCGGTTAGGGGATTTTATTGTTGTAACTGTTAGGATAAAAACAATCAAATGATCTTCATATAACACCTCTGTGTCTAATAAGACCTGCTTCATATCCTCAAAACATCAATAACACATCAATACTGAGCTTCACTAATCACCGCACAATCAGAATCACAATATTTGCCTTTGATCTCATCAACATACTTGTTGTTGGCATATGTGTAGAGCATGATGGCATGATGATATTGTATGTTGTCATTGATGTCAATATGCTGAAGTATGAACTGGTATGTTGTAGTAAGCAAACTGGCAAGAGAACCAGTATGATGATGTAAACCGGTATTTATGAAAAAGTGAAGCGATATGTTTGTTCAAGGTGAACCGGTATGTTGGAATAAGAACTGGTAAATGGAAGTTTAGTATTGGGGTTTCATTTGGCATGACTACTGGTTGGTAGTCTCAGCTTTAGGGTTTCCAGTTGATGCATTCCAAGATTGTGCGATTCAACCGATGACATCTTGTGATGAGTTAGCATTGTAATGAAAACCAGATAAGTGTTGCCACGTCAGCCTTGTGCGCGTAAAGGATTTCCTTGAGGATCTTGCATGGAGATTGATCCTATCTACCTTGAGAATGTGCAAAGTCTCTGTAAACGGTGGAGAGCGCGTGATGAGTTATCGGCTTCCTGAAGTGGAAAAGAATGAACATTGGAGAACATCTTGAGATCTGTTCAAGACTGTTGTATTTGATGTAGTGTGATTAACGGTCAGTATTGAACCGACTAGATTGTAAAACCTAAATGTTTAGGGTTTAGGGTTTATGCTACCAACCTATCTATTTCCTATAAGGTCGATGATCTTTTTCATTTTGAAGTTGTTGGCAAATGTTATGTGTGTATCCCAGTGAGTGATACTTGATACCTACGGAGTGTGATTGTAGATGAAAAGGAGCTAAAGTGGATCTACCTTGGCATTGAGTGCTGTTATCAGATCAGTGTATTACCTGTTGACTTCTAACCATTTCAACAGTTGGAAAATCCCTTAACTGGGTAGCTTTAATAGGTTTTGTGTAAATCCTTTAAGAGGGTGACTCAATTCAATGAGTTCTTCAAATCCTCTTGTGAGGTAACCTTTAACAGGGTTCTAACCTTTAATCGGGTATTTAGCCATCCCTTAACCAAGTGATCCCTAGTAAGATAGGTTCCTAGCAGAACCTATTGTAAAAGTATCTAACCGGACTAGGCTCCTAATAGAGAGGACTTCAAAATAGCTCAAAGAATAGCTTGTGGGTATTCATCCCCACCATGGTTTTTCCTAGTTGGGTTTCCACATGAAAAATTAGTGTGTTATGTGTGATGCCTTTCATGTGATGGTTTAGTGTTTTATGCCAAACTGGTAAAATATGTTGAACTAGCAGTCATTATATTTTTGATGATAGATTACTTGTGTAATGCCCTGCCAGGAAACCCCTAAGGGTTTAAGTTAAAAACACTCAAATAGAGTGTAAATATTTTTTTTTATAATAATAGTTAAGAGTATTATTGACTAGTTACAACATTAAGATAATTTGGAGTTATCTGAAACTTAGATAGCACAGCGGAAGGCTAAACTATCCTAAGGAGCTTCCCAACGCGATTACATAACCTAACACCTAACTCAACTTGCGTCAATTGATCCAATAACCTAGATGACTTAGTTACGAGATAATGCATTCGACATGGTCATATGTATGTTCAATGAATTGATGTCTTAGAATTTTAGGACGCGTTCATTTATATCAGGAGGATAGGAGACCATCGTGAGGTTATTTACTCAATGCACATTAACACCTATTTAATTCAAGAGACCTCCCTTAAGGTTCAATGTGAAAGATATAACAAAGTTCATTTATTGGTTTTAAGATAACCACCCACATTTGATTTCTTTCTTAAATATTAAAAGTATGGTTAATAAGGTGGGATTCGTTCATTAAGGATTATCTCCCATTAATAGAGTGAGGTTCCCTCATTAAAGTTTAAGCATAACCAAACTAAAGAGTCGTAGTTTCTTTATGGAGGATAGAATGCAAGTAGCCATAGAGTTCATTCATTGAAGTTTTAATAACGCAAATAGACGGAGCTCAATTCTTTAAGGTGAGAATGTATTAGGACCACAAGAGTTATTCCTTTAAATTAAAATATAGTTAGCAAGATGATATTCAACACTATAGGATAAAAAAAAACAAGTTCATAGTGACGTTCTCCCTTTAGGATTAGAATATGACTATCTTATTGCATGCCACTCCTTTTAGTTAAATGAAGTTTATATGGAAAGATACATTTACTAAGATTGAGATAAAATCAACTATACAAATACTTCCCATTTTAGTTCAATTTTAGCAAGCATAAGGGATTCTTTATTTAAGGTTACAAGTATGGATAAATAGTTGAGTTAACCCAATATTCAAGTTAATTTTGGTAAGGGTTATTTGTTGAGATTAAAACTTGCAATAACTAAACAAATTCATCCAATATAGTGAAACATAATTAACATGGCGTTACTCATTTACTAAGGTAAAAAGGTAAATATCTATATGAGGTTCATCCTTTAAATTTCACTTAGAATTTATAACATTAATTCAAACTTTGTTTCCCATTTCACATTCATTCCATTTATATGCTTAATAACAAGTTAATCCAATAATGTAACCCAGCAAGATTCTTTCCACTAATACTACTTTTAATTCACAATTTCAAAATACTTTTCCATAATCTTAATTTCAATCTTTCATGAACCTGATTACTACCTTTGTCAAGATGAATAATTTTATGCACTTAGATTTAAATTCGTTAATTTCCCATTGCACACTTATGAAAAATAACCATACATGATAACTTAAAGCATGAAACAAAGGAAGCTGAAACATCGCATAACACAAATATGATCTCGGAGTTCACCCCTAAAGGGCTACATCTCCGGGTCTGCTCAACTGCAAGACCCCTCTGGCATTTAATATAGTTAGGATTACATAAGTTTTCAAGTCTATTACATCACTGCCGTTTAGGCGAACACAACTACTCTACAATGACCTCTTCGGTAAAAAAAAAAAATCCAAAATGATTCCTACATAGAGACGGAACCAACTGTACAAATTAAAAGAAAGTTACAAATGTCCATGCCCGACGGCACACTAGCTCGGGACTTGACCAACTAGACGACAGGGTCCTAACCAGCATCTCCTTTGAGTTTTCAGAACATCCCAAAAACGAACATTTCATTTATTTATTTATTTATTTTTTTTGGGTAAAGTACCTATATATTTGGTATTCTAATTGTAATGTTTTCGGTATGATCAAATCAAAGAACAAGGTGTACCTGCATATCGTAATATTTTTTTAAAAAAAATCACCAATTGTTAATACTATTCAACTTATATATATATATATATATGCATATAAATTTCCTTCAAAAAATATATATATATACATATTAATCATATTATTTAATAACGTTCAAATTTCAAATTTATTATTTATTAATACATATATTAACCTCCATATTAAATATATATTAATAAAAATCAATTATTATTTAAAAACTTTATTTTTAAAAAAAACTATTATTAAAACCAACTTATTTATTTTATTATATCGTATTTTTTTTTTTTAAAATAAAAATAAAATAAAATAAAAAAACTAAAATAACAATGGGGGGGGGTTCCACGTGGACCCCACGTGGCCCCCTTGGTAGCTCACGCTACCATTGGTAGCGCTGCTACCAAATGGTAGCAAGCGGCTGCCATGGGCAGCGCTGCTACCATTTGGTAGCAGTCCGCTACCATGGTAGCAGATGCTACACCCCGTGGTGGGGGTTTATCCCTGCCACGAGGGTTCTTGTTATTATATTTTTTTTTTGTTTTATTTTTTTTTTATAAAATTTATCTACTGTCAAAAAGTCACACAGCAAAAAAAAATACAGTCTCCCAGAGACTTTAAAATTTCATCTTCTAGCAACATGGTTTTCTCATATTTAATTTTTTTTTTCTTCTTTTTTTAAAAATCAAACACCATCATGGTTAGGGAGATTGATTTACACAAATCAATAACAAATCAAAACCCCCATAAAAGTAAAACAGTAATAAATTAAAAACCCCCAAATTTCTTTTCATTCACAGTCACTATTATATTTTTTTTTTCCAGAATGTTTAAAATAGCAGTATGAGAAATTTTATTGCAAGAACATGATTTTCTAAATACCCAAAACATACTTCCAGATGGATTTATTCAAAACCCGTAAACCTTTTAAACATTCATGATCCAAAAACAACCAATATGGATTTTTTTTTTTAAAACAAACAGAATTTCATGAGGAAGAAACAAACACATTTTTTTTTGATTCACAATGAAATAAGGAATAAACAAGAAACCTACCTCCTTTAGCTTTCCTGGCAATAAATTTGAAGAAGAGCCCACCTGTAGATCAATCCATGCTTCCAAAATCTTTCCATCTTCCTTCCCTAAAACCCTTTTTTTTTTTTTCCAAAAAAAACATCCCCCAAGGAAAGAACCCCCAAAAACATTTCAAAACTAGGTTAAAAATGAGAAACCCTATTTTTGCCCTAATTTTCAATTTCGAATTTAGGCATTTTTTTATTTTATTTTTAAAATAAAAGAGAATGAAAAATGGAAATCATTCCTTTCCATTATTCAATATTTCTTATTCGTTCTTCTTTTAAAATTAAAAAGCTTCCATTTCTTATTTAACTCTAATTTTAAATTTCTTCATATTACTTTAGCCAACACTTTATATTTTGAACTGTTAACGAGGATAACGCATTTTGATTAATTTAAATTTCCAAAAATCAATCTTTTATACTATATCAACTTTACACGTAAAAAGAATAATTTCTTTTTTAAATAATAAAATTTACCCTTTCTTTCCAAAATGCGAAAATGATTAATCTATTTCTATTTCTCAAATGACTTTAAATTTTTCCTTTCTAATATGCATAACTCATTAAATTCGTTGTTATTAAAATTAACTATTAAATTAACTCGCTACAACATAATAAAGCGACCTTTTAAATAAATGACTAATCTAATGAAAGAAATCTGTTTACTCTAATTTTCTCAACTAATAATGCATAAATGAACACATTAATTCAAGTTAACTACTTTAAGCTTGCTACAATTATAATTAAAACGATCTCTTTAAATTAACGATTAATCATATAAAAGAAGCTACCTATTTAAATTTCTATATCACTAATGTGTACGTCTACTCATTAAATTGAATTTAATACTTAGGACAACAAACTCCACTTACCCTGCGCAAGGCATGCAAATCGAGGAAGTCCACCAAATCACATGACACACAACCCAATGCAAGGAAATCCCCACGAATCCACACACGATGCTCACCTGACCATGGCTAAGGCAAGATGAAAGTTTAATGACCCCCAAATCCGAATTCTAAGGATGGAGGAGGTTTACTCAAACCTGCGAACCCCGAAGGAGATGAACCTCGCCTTAGGCGGTGTCGTACCTGCAATCTTCTGCACCCATGAATCACGCAAGCATACATATATACATATACATATTCAATGAAGGTGTTAACTCAAGATTTATCACAAGGGTTAGGAACAATTACATTACACAAGAATCGATGCAAAAGCACAATAATAAGTATGCACAATTATTTATATTATCTAAACTACACATTGCATCACGGTTAACCTACCATTCAAGAATGCCACATAGGAAGTCAACCAAGGTCAAACGAGTTTTACAAGTCCACCTAGGGTAGGGGCATTACAACTTGTTTATGCATTAGGGTGAAGTGGAAATGAGGTATTAGATTTTATGGAAAGTTAAGGGTTACCGGTTTATGTCTTTCACATTCTCACTATGTTTTATAGGTAGTAATCTGGTTTAGACTGGTGTTAGTGCTTGCCAGTCAAATGCACTGTTTGCAGTCAAACCGGTTCAGGAAAAGTGTTTTTGTTTGTACTGATTCACCCCCCCCTCTCAGTACTAGTTTGGTACTAACTATTCATCATTTATTCATCAATTGGTATCAGAGCATCTTCCAGGTTCTCTGTGTTGTAAGCTTAACTGCTTGAGGAAAATATCCTACTCTAATGATGAAGAGGGAAGGTCCAAAGTTCAACAGAGACAACTTTAAAATATGGAAGGACATAATGAAGATATACATCAGAAGCATGGGTGCTCAACACTGGAGCTATATTGAGAATGCTTATGTTATCCCTATCGGTACTCTCACCGATGATCAAAAGAGAGAGATTCAGGAGAATGGGCAAGTCATGGAAGCCCTAATCAATAGTCTATCTGACATTGAGTTTATTGATGTTAAGGATAAAGACAATCCCAAAGAAGTATAGGATGCTCTTGAGAATATCTATGGCGGTGATGAGAATGTGAAACAAGCTAAGGAAGAGAGCCTTAGGGGAAAGTTTCATGACATGCAGATGATTGAAGGAGATACCATTCAACAATATGGAATAAGAATCAAAATTGTTGTTGGAGACATCAAGAGTGCAGGTGGTACAATAGATGATTCCACTGTTGTTAGCAAAGTCTTGAGATCCTTATTACCGGTCTATGCAATAAGGGTTGCTGATATTCAGGAGTTGATATCTATAGACAAGACAAAGGTATCCCTAGACACCATCATTGCTAAATTGACGACTTATGAGCTAAATAATTATGATGGCAGTATTCAAAAGACTGAATTAGCCTTTAGAGCATCTGCCGCACCATCTAGAAAGGGAAAAGAAGCTAGTACCAGTGGTGAACCAAGACAAAGTAGAGAAATGGATGATGAGGAGATCCTGGTGGAATTTGAAGCTCTTCTTGCCAAGAGACTTCCTAAGGGAACCGGTAAATACAGAGGTAAGCTCCCTTTGAAATGCTTTTCATGCAATAGGATATGACACATTGCCGTAAACTATCCTAATGGTGATAACAAGGACAAACCATAGAAGTTCAAGAAGTTCAAAGAAGTAAACAGGAGAAACTATTTTATAGCAGTTAATGAAGGTGTCACTGATGAGGAATCAGAAGATGAAGATAGTGAAGACATTGTGTTTGTAGTAGTTAAGGAAGATGTGTCAGACAAGAAAGCTCTTGTCTCCCACTTTGATAATTCTAATGAGTGGATTATTGACAGTGGCTGCTCTCACCATATGACTGGTGACTAGAGTAAGTTTCTATCTCTAGAAGAGTATGATGGTGGTGTGGTTCATTTTGGTAATGATGCACCATGTATGGTAAAAGGTAGAGGGTCCATCTCTTTGAATAGAAAAAGCAGTGCTAATAATGTGTACTGGGTAGAAGGTCTCAGACACAACCTTTTGAGTGTTGCCCAGTTGAATGATAATGGACTCACTCTAGAATTCAGAGATGGAGTGTGTAAAATAAAAGGTAAGAGTGGTGAACTAATGGCCACAAGTATGCAGACCAAAGGTAACCTATTTCAGTTGAATGCAAATATCAGTACATGTCTAATGGCTAAGTTTGATGATAGCTGGATATGGCATAGGAGACCTTGCCATGTAAACTTTGATAATATTGTGAAGGCTAGTAAGATCAAGGCAGTTAGAGGATTTCCTATGTTGAGCAAACTGGAGAATCCTTTGTGCAGAGAGTGTCAACTGGGGAAAATGTCTTCCTCAACCTTCAGAGGTAAATCTTTCACTGCAGACAATTTACTTGATCTTGTGCATACTGATTTGTGTAGTCCTATGCAAACTAGGAGTGTGTAGGGAGATAGGTATTTTATGATTCTTATTGATGATTTCTCAAGAATGATGGGGGTCACATTCTTGAAGGACAAGTTTGAAGCCTTTGGAAATTTCAAAGCCTTCAGAGCACTGGTTGAAAAAGAAAGCAGTAAGAGGATTAAGTGTCTGAGAACTGATCAAGGAGGAGAATTCACTTCCGGTGAATTCAACAAGTACTGTGAAGAGAACGACATCAAGAGGCAACTTTCTGCCCCCCAGACTCCACAACAGAATGGCTTAGTAGAGAGAAACAACCAGACTATGGTTGAAGCAGCTAGAACTATGTTGATCCAAGGAAAAGTTTCTCACACCTTTTGGAGAGAAGCGGTGAGCACTGCAGTCTACACAATGAACTGGGTACTCATCAAGAAAGGAAAGGATAAGACTCCTTATGAGTATTGGACTGGTAAGACACCCATGGTATGATACTTTAGAATGTTTGGTAGTAGATGTTATATCAAGAGAAGTGAACATCAGAGCAAGTTTGATGCTAAATGTGATGAGAGAATATTCCTAGGGTATTCCACAAAGAGCAAAGCTCTCAAATGTTTCAACAATAGGACTCAGAGAATTGTTGAAAGCATCAATGTCAGAGTTGATGAAACCTCTGAGAAACCTAAGGAAACTGACAGTGAGCAAGTAGGAGATGAACCAGTAGTAACCTTTTGGGAACCGGTTGCAAAATAGCCTACCACCAGTAACAGTGCTCCTACACCAGTAGATGCTGATGCTGATGAAGATGAGGATGAAGAAGAAAAGCATGAGGAAACAACTAAGATCATTCCTAGGTATGTAAAGTTGAATCATGATCCAAAGTAGATCATAGGAGACAAAGATGCAAGAATTCTTAGAAGAAGAAAGGTCAGAGAAAACTCTTGCATGATCTCTGAATTTGAGCCTAAAACATTCAAAGAGGCACATAAAGATGAAGACTGGATCAAGGCAATGGAAGAGGAACTTGACCAGATAGAAAAGAATGGTACATGGTCTTTGGTACCCAGACCTGAGCATAAAAATGTCATAGGCACCAAATGGGTTTTTAGAAATAAGCTGAATGAACATGGCTCAGTGGCTAGAAACAAAGCCAGACTGGTGTGTAAAGGATATGCTCAAGAAAAAGGAGAAGACTATGGAGAAACCTTTTCTCCAGTAGCCAGATTGGAAGGAGTTTGTATGCTTCTTGCATATGCAGCCTTCAAGGGATTCAAAGTATATCAAATGGATGTAAAATTTGCATTCCTGAATGGAATACTAGAAGAGGAGGTGTATATAGAGCAACCGGATGGGTTTTCCCTATCAGAAGATAGTGACATGGTGTGTAGGCTACATAAAGCCTTGTATGGACTAAAGCAGGCACCTAGAGCATGGTATGAATGTTTGCACTCCCATCTTGTGAAGATTGGATTTGAGAGAACAAGTGAAGATAGCAATATCTATATGAAGTTAGAAGGAGATAAGATTCTAATCTGTGAGGTATTTGTTGATGACATAATTTTTGGAGGAGATGACAAGATGAGTCATGATTTTGCAGATGAGATGAAAAAGGAATTTGAGATGTCACTTATAGGGGAGATTAAGTTCTTCATTGGACTATAGATTCAACAAATGAAAGATGGAATCTTTATCACTTAGTCCAAGTATGTCAAAGAGGTGTTGAAGACCTTTGGCATGGAAGACAACAAACCAGTTGGTACACCGATGGTGACCGGTTGTAAACTATCAAAGGAGGATGACTCAGCATTGGTAAATGAGAAGGAATACTTATCAATGATTGGTAAATTGTACTATGTAGTACATAGCAGACCGGACATTGCACATGCAGTGGGCATTACTGCATGGTTCCAGAAAAGCCCAAGAGAATCCCACTTGGTAGCAGTCAAACGGATTCTGAGATATTTGAAGGGAACTATTGACTATGGATTATGGTATCCATATAGTAATGATTTCAACCTGAAAGTGTTTATAGATGCTGATTGGGCTGGTAATGTGGATGACTAAAAGAGCACAACCGGTGGTGCATTCTTTCTTGGTGGTAGACTAGTATCATGGATGAGTAAGAAGCAAAGTTGTATCTCTCAGTCTACAACAAAAGCAGAGTATGTTGCAGCATTTATGAACTGCACCCAGACAATTTGGATGAAGCATGTATTAAATGTCTTCAAAGTTCTTGTATTTGAACCGATAAGTATATTTTGTGACAACACAAGTGCAATTAACATCTCCACGAATCTGGTTTTACATGCTAGAACCAAACACTTTGAGCTCAAGTATCATTTCTTGAGGGAGAAGGTTTAGAACAAAGAGGTTGTACTGGAACATGTTTCTAGTAAGGAGCAGTTAGTAGACATATTCACCAAGCCTCTACCAAAGGCTACCTTTACCTATTTGAGAGGTGAATTAGGGGTGCTTCCCCTTTAAGAGGTGAACTAAAGGTGTGTGCTCCACATCAGTTAGGTCTTACATTGATATATCTTTTTCAGGATTGGTGTGTTTATGGATGCTACTCCTTAGGGGGAGCAACATAGTGGAACATAGATGTGTATGCCTCCACTTTAGCATTGTTGTCAAAGGGGGAGAAGATGTGAAGCGGAGAAGATATCTGCAGTATTAGGGAGAAGATGTGAAGTAGAAGCAGAAAGATATCTTTGTATATTGCCATCAATGCCAAAGGGGGAGATTGTTGGCATATGTGTAGAGCATGATGACATGATGATATTGTATGTTGTCACTGATGTCAATATGCTGAAGTATGAACTGGTATGTTGTAGTAAGCAAACTGGCAAGAGAACCGATATGATGATGTAAACCGGTATTTGTGAAAAAGTGAACCAGTATGTTGGAATAAGAACCAGTAAATGGAAGTTTAGTATTGGGGTTTCATTTGGAATGACTACCAGTTGGTAGTCTCGGCTTTAGGGTTTTCGGTTGATGCATTCCAAGATTGTCCGATTCAACCAATGACATCTTGTGATGAGTTAGCATTGTAATGAAAACCAGATAAGTGTTGCCACATCAACCTTGTGCACGTGAAGGATTTCCTTGAGGATCTTGCATGGAGATTGATCCTATCTACCTCAGGAATGTGCGAAGTCTCTATAAACGGTGGAGAGCACGTGATGAGTTATCAGCTTTTTGAAGCGGCAAAGAATGAACGTTGGAGAACGTCTTGAGATCTGTTCAAGACTATTGTATTCGATGTAGTGTGATTAACAGTCAGGATTGAACTGACTAGATTGTAAAACCTAAATGTTTATGGTTTAGGGTTTATGCTACCGACCTATCTGTTTCCTATAAGGTCAATGATGTTTTTCATTTTGAAGTTGTTGGCAAATGTTATGTGTGTATCCCAATGAGTGATACTTGATTCTTTCTAGACCGGATAAGTGTGTTGATACTTGTAGAGTGTGATTGCAGATGAAAAGGAGCTAAAGTGGATCTACTTTGGCATTGAGTGCTATTATCAGATCAGTGTATTACCTGTTGACTTCTAACCATTTCAGCAGTTGGAAAATCCCTTAATCGGGTAGCTTTAATAGGCTTTTGTGTAAATCCTTTAATAGGGTGACTCAATTCAATGAGTTCTTCAAATCCTCTTGTGAGGTAACCTTTAACAGGGTTCTAACCTTTAATCGAGTATTTAGCCATCCCTTAATCAGGTGATCCCTAATAGGATTGGTTCCTAGCAGAACCTATT
The DNA here is from genome assembly GCF_030272615.1 of Cryptomeria japonica. Classification (NCBI taxonomy): domain Eukaryota; kingdom Viridiplantae; phylum Streptophyta; class Pinopsida; order Cupressales; family Cupressaceae; genus Cryptomeria; species Cryptomeria japonica. Next base: position 445,159,236 of record NC_081408.1, read on the forward strand.
GTAAAAGTCTCTAATCGGACTAGGCTCCTAATAGAGTGGACTTCAAAAGAGTTCAAAGAACAACTTGTGGGTATTCATCCCCACTGTGGTTTTTCCCAGTTGGGTTTCCACGTGAAAAATCAGTGTGTCATGTGTGATGTATTTCATGTCATGGTTTAGTGTTTTATGTCAAACTGGTAAAATATGTTGAACTAACAGTCATTATATTTTTGATGATAGATTACTTGTTTATGCATTAGGGTGAAGTGGAAATGAGGTATTAGATTGTATGGAAAGCTAAGGGTTACCGGTTTATGTCTTTCACATTCTCACTATGTTTTACCGGTAGTAATCTGGTTTAGACCGATGTTAGTGCTTTCCAGTGAAGTGCACTGTTTGCAGTCAAATCGGTTCAGGAAAAGTGTTTTTGTCTATACTGATTCACCGTCATTTATTCATCACTTGTGTCTATCTCATAACTCATCACACTTTTTATATACATCAACTTAGTCGGCTACAACCTTGGAACAATTTCCTAGGTTCAATTATTCTAGACATTCATACAATGTATGCTTTACTTATGTCGGCCACTGACATAAGAAATAAAAAACTTGTGTTGTTTTATTGATTTAAGTGACTATAACACTACTGGTTGAGTGTTCATTAGAATGTCTTCTTTGTACATTAAATCTCACTTGTCCAGTTGAATCTGCCAATGCGGTTATGACCATAGCTCCAAATACCTGTCTCCATCATCGTTGTAAAACCACATCATCCAACTCTTCATGAATCGCCTATACCGGTTGTCAGAATGCAACTCTATTCATAGTTTACCAGTTGAGATCCTAATTACCGGTTCTCTACTAAACTAACTTTTGTACTGGTTAGACCTTACTAGTTGGATTCTAGGACTTAGATGACCACAAAACATTGTTGCCATCAATGACAACACAAGACTTAGTCATCAAACATGAATCTCAATCTCTTCATCACATTCACCAATTAATCATTTACTAGTTGCAAATCACCAACAATCTTTACCGGTTCAGTCAAATGCCAACATTCTCCCCCTTTGGCATTGATGGCAACACTTGGAAAAATTTGTCAACTATGTGTGCAAAACAAAAAATGACTTCATGACATATACTCCCCCTTAGCAATTACATGCTATTACAATTTTTTTAAAAAAAACTTATACTACTACTCCCCAAAATAATTACATCAAAATTTTGACTCTACAACTACTCCCTCTTTGACAACAATGGAAAAGGAAAGTAAATACATACAATTACATTAAAAAATATATCAAAATTGCATAGCATATATATAGATGTAAGAGTTCAAAATGTTTTTACATTGCAATCTTAGAAAAAGCATCACTAAAATGTGATTTCAACTGCTTCAGATCATTATGTCAGGGTTCCAAAATAGTGTCAATAATCTCCACAAGTGTATTGATTTGTCCAACAAAATCCTCCATGGCATCTATGGTACTCATCTTTGGGGTTGCAAGAATAGCTTCAGATTCTTTATAGGCTCTATGTAAGATTTCCACCTTTAGTATCAGTTGTGTCTATAATTCCTATAGTGATCTGATCCTCTTAACCTATTTATTCTCATAAGCTTTCAACTTATGTTAAAGTTAAACAACCGATTTTCCAAAATTGATAGCAAAGTAATTAAGGGGCTTGAATAAATCACTAAGAACTTCAAGTTCTTGCTCAGATTCCTCCTCCTCCTCCTCCTCCTCCTCCTCCTCCTTCTTCTTCTTCTTCAAATCAGCACAAAATAATGAAAATTTGGCAATAGTGGAGAGTATTTTGCCTCCAGTCTCAAGTGCTTCTTTCAAATAGTCCTTATTGATAGTAAGAGAAAATTTTCCTTTATCAATATTAGTCATTAAGTGCTTTGTTCTCTTCTTCTTGTAATCCTTTTCAACACTAACATAAACTACATCCTCAAAATATTTCATCAGTTATGTGGCATTATTAACAAGTTGTCTGAGCTTGTCAATAGGAGTAACAAATATATCACTACCAGTCTCTGGTAGGAGACTTGACAAAATCTCAACAACACTTCTTATTGTTTTGGCCTCCTTCTGCTGTTCTTTCATCCTCTTCTTCTTGGCCTGGGATTGCATGATAGTTGCAATATCCATCATCTCAGTTGAGCCCAGTATATCCATATTAATGGGTCCTTGAATACTTATTGCATCATCGTCATCTTCATCCATAATTTTCTTTTTAGAATCAAGTGACAAAGGTGTCACTTTAGGTTCTATCTTCACTGTCTTCTTCTCCTCTTTCTTTTTAGTTTCCTCATCCTTTGCAGTTTCCTATACTGGTGGGGGTTGTGTATCAATAGTTTGAGTTACTACCCATGGCTCCTTATCCTTCTTTTCTTCTTCATTCTTCCTTTCTCCCCATCCCTATTCCTATTCATGTTGCTCAGACATTTCAACATCAATATCATGTACATTTACATTGTCAGGAGCATCAACATCATCATCATCAAGGATAATCTCAGGTTCAGTTTGTGTTTTCATCGGTTGATTATCCATCACACTTTCATTAGGCTTAAAATCAGTTATTTTAACACCATCAGGAAGATCTTCAACCTCAAACTTCTCTGGTTCAACTTACTTAACTTCTTCCTCTTCATCCGGAATGAAACCCAGTACCTTCTTCAAAATTTGTTCAGTCTCCTCATGGACTGATTGGGTCTCTCTGATTTACATTCTTGTCAACCTTTTCTTCGACCTGAAAGATGACTTTGCCTTAGCAAGAATTTCATCTAGCTCTTCCTTAGTAGCTTCAGGTTGCAAGTGTTTTAGAACATATTCAATGAATTCCTTGTCTTGTTTTATGGCTGCCTGCCATCTGTAATACCCTAAAAATGGTCATCTAAACCATGGGCCCCTAATCTCAACAACATCACCAAGGTCCTAACCAAAGCCAATTAAATCAATCTTGAGCACATTATTAATTCTTTAATCATCAAATATCACATGACAAATCAATTACTCAGTATTAATTAAATATTTATTTAATTAATTGAATCATTTCCAAGAATATCATTTTGATCAATTATCCTATTTTAATTTATTAAATATCCTTGCATATTTAATTAATTAATAAATTTGCCATTTAATCATGCAAAAGGAATTAATTTATTACAAAAGAGGAATTAATCACAAAGAAAGAGTTGAATTGAAATTAAACAAAAAGAATTGAATTGAGAGAGAAATCAAACTTGAGATATTATTTCTTTTTCTAAATTTAGAACTTGAAATCATAAAAGCAATTAATTGAATTATTGATTATTCTCTAAAATTGGAACTCAAAGCTTTTCAGAAAAAGAAGTTCAGTTGCATTGAAAAGACTCTTTTCTTGAATAAATCAAAGAATTATCTATTTTTATCACAAATGCATGGAATTAATTTATTATTATTTTCTAATGCAACTTGAACTTCTTATCTAAATGCATTTCAATTAAACTATAATTGGAATCTATCTCAAGGTTAACTGAACCCGATTTCTCAATTATCTTCAATTAATCCTAAATTGAGTTTTTTTGTAATTCTCTATAAAGTTAGCCTTCAGCTCTCATTCCAATTTACCCCAAAGATTTTTGAGAACACGCTTGGAGATTAATTATTATTATTACACTGATTTTTGCTCTGGAGTCATTGAATACATTGTGCTTTTTTCAATTATTTGCATCCATCATTGCTTGAATCCATATTTGCTTGAATCCATCATTGCTTGAATTATTCATCCATCTTGCATCCATATAGTTAAATATCATATAGATTAAATCCTTCATCTTGGTGTAGTTTAGTCACTGATATTGCTTATAAAAATCTGAGAGCAATCTTATAATCGCATCTTTTAGAAGGCAATTAGTCACTTTGTTATGGTTTATTACTTATTGATTATTGATTACTAACCATACATGTAATGACTTAATTGAAGTGTTGTGCTTGCAGCTACACACCCTTTTTCACACACACACCATCTAGCATCAATTCTATTATATAGTGAATTTGGAATTTTCCCTTGCAACTCAATTAGAGCCTTGCTGTATTTATTCATCATATAAGAAATCGCATAGATTCTATCTATCTTTGTTCATCTACATTAAACTTATCATGCAGTTTCTTCACACCAGTCAATAAACCATACTCTTTAATGTTTATCATTAAATTTTCAAGAGGTTTGAGCTTTGTTACCTGTTTACTCAAAGATTTCACAGTACAAGTACCAATACCCTTTGACCTTTTGCCACTGGCCCTTAGGGATTTCTTTTCTCCTTCGGACTCAGTCACTTCTTCATCAGTATCTACCAGTTTCTATGCTTGTTGCTTTTTCCTTTAACCAATCTTAATTGATTCAGTAGGAGGTTCAACAATCTTACCTTTCCTTTGAAACATAATCTTAGAAGGTTTTTCCTTATTTGTTTCTACTAGTTTCTCCTTCTTAACAACTATTGGTTTCTCTTTCTCTGCAACTTTCTCCTTTCTAGGTCTATTCTTTACACCAGTGGAGGTACCGGTTGAAACACTTGATGTTCTGACCTATTTAGCAACATGCTTTTCTCTTGCTTCAGCAATGGCTTCCTTTGTGAATCCCGCTTGCTCTACAAATTCTTCAACTTCCTTTCTAACCTTCTTTGCAATTACTAGTTGGTTAAGTTCTGAGTGCACTTGAAGGGATTTTTCCTTGTAAGTTCCAAAATGTTCTGCTGTTGTATCTACCGGTTGGGCAAGAAAATGATTAGCATATGCAACCAAAATATCTTTGTCTAATTCATATCCCAAGGGAATCAAGTATGTAGTCTGGGGCTCAATCGCCTCCATCATGCAAGTATCTGTATCAACCATAAAACAAATTGTGTTTTCATATCGGTTGACAACCTCTACCGGTATCCTTTCCCTTGCATGCATTTTCTTCTAAAAATATTTAAAGTATCCCCATGAAATCTTGTCAAAATCATTACCAATCATTCTGATGTTGTACTTCATCTACATGAACGTAGGAGTTCCATCTATCCATTGGATATCACCAATATCAAGAAAACATTTCTGAAAATAAAAGAATAGACCAAGGATTAATTGACCAAATTTAAACCTTAACCTTTTATCATTCTTGATGGATTCTATGTTTAGCACACTTTGACTCCTCAATGCCTCTGACAAGTCATAGTCAACATCTTCTTTGATCATCCGGTAAGCTGTATGAATAGCTGTGGCAGGGATGCTGTTCATCCTACTAGAATAATGGATATGGTAACCGATCACAATAGAAGCATACTTTACTATTGGATGATTGATATTATTCACTGTCATTTCTCTTCCATCTCATTTAGATCCTCTTGAATTTTCTACATCATTTTTAGGAATGGATCTCAAAATAGGAACCTCACCGATGGTACAAAATCTGGTGACTGCGTGCATAGCTTCCTTAGAAATTTTATGTGGTCGGTCGAGCCACATAAACTGGTCATAAATCCTGCTAAGCACAAATCTCACAAGTTCATCATCAAAATCATTAATGAAATTTAGGGCATGGTGAAACCCTTTCTTGGTAACCCTTTTGAACTATTCCTTTATTACACCATTCTTATCACACAATGCTTTATAATGATAAAAAATAGCAGTGACACCAAGATCCTGTAGTTTGCAATGGTAGAAAGGTCTAATATATTTAACATGTAAGATGCCATAAGGAACTCCAGATAGGGCTCCGACGGGATCAGTTTCCTTAGATTTAAATGGGTGCCTCTTAAATTCAGGATGGGTTCTATCAGTAACATCAACTAAATATGGGGTGTCCATCTTCAATGATTCAGAAAGATAAGAAGATAATAATATATCTAGATAAATACCTTTTACCACTTTTGCACTAGTTCCAAACACCAACAAAACTTCTTCACTGATTCCTGATCGCAGATCACACCAAAACACTTCAATCTCTGTTAAATAAGTTAAATGCTGCAAACACAAACTCTTCTCTACTCACTCTTCGTGTGCTCTCAAGTATGAAATGTGACAAATGACATTCAAATAGTTCCTTTTATTTTCCCATTATCTACCGCATTAAATTCCATTACCAATAAAACCCTAAAATATCTTATTAACACAATACCGGTTCACATAACACATCAAACCTACTATTTTGATCACATAATCACTTCTTAACATCATAATACATCAAAGTATGGAGATTCAACATACCTCATGGTCCTTCAGGGGTTCTAAAATGGATCTAACATTAAGTTCCCCCTAAGCTTTTAAACAACTTAGTTTGTCGGTGAAGGGTTCTCCACACTAGGTGAAGAAATAGGATCTTCAGATGGTTTGACTTCAATTATCTCATCATCCTTCTTTTTCTAGATTTTGTTCATTTCAGCTTTGGTCTCCTCCACATCAACTTTAATCTTCCCTTCTTGATCAGCAAATTGATTCACGTTTGCTTTGCAAAACTTTGAAACATGTCCTAGTTTATGACAATGATAATAGGTCATACCAGATGCTCTCCAAGGTCCAACATTGCCTCTACCAGTCCTTCTTCTATAGTTCATAGCTATATGACCATAGTTATGACAAATGGTGCAAACCACATTCATCCTCTTTTCCATCTCATAGGGATAGACCGGTTAGCATAGGGTATTTTCCAGTTAAGGCTTCTCTGATCATCAAAGGTTCTTTGCCAACCACCACCAGACCTCTAACTCATATGAGTAGGATTATTTGCTCCATACCTGCACTCAATAGCTCTATGTCCATGCATGTTGCAAGTGAAAAAATAACCATTAAAGGTTCTAGGCTTATATCCTTGATAAACATTGGTTCTATAACCATTAGCAACATCAAATCTGCTTCTACAAACATTAGCAGTATGTTCTGGCTTATGACAATTGAAACAAAAAGGCTTATATGATTTCTTACCGATGGGTTTCTGAGTCTTAGGAGTAATTTTACCTTCATGCATATTGTCCTTAGTACCAAAAGGCTCACCTTTCTCAAATGTATTATAACCCAATCTAGTTGTATCATCGTTCATCCTTTGAGATTGGATCTATTCATCAAGCATGGTAGAACTTTTGTTAGACTTTGCAAGCTTCTCATTAGCATCAACAAGTTCTTTTGTAAGGTCTTTATTCCTTTTCATGAGAGTCTCTTGAAGAGACATTTCCATATCTAGTTCTACCTTTATCTCTTATTTTTCTTCTTTTTCCTCATGCCAGTGTACATATAGAGTGCCATTTTCCCGATTTATCTTGAAGATCTTGTGTTCTTTCTCTTTGATTTTGTCTTCTGCTGCCCTCCTTGATTCAAGTTCTTGACTCATCTAGATAGTTAGAGCTTCTATCTCTCTCCTCAAGTTAGTCTTCTCATCATTCAGTTTCTCCACCTCATCAACCAATGCACATATATTTACTTCATCAGAAGAACTTCTCTTAGAAACCTTCAATAGTTGGTCAGCTAGCTCTCTTCTCTTAGCAAGTGAAGTTTTATACTTGGCTCTCAATGTTTCTAGGGTTTCCTCAGTCTCTACAAGTTTATGAGACATCTCTTTATAACTCATATCCCCCATGTCTACCTTAGGATTCCTTCTCAAGCAGTTAAGACACAAAGAAGGTTGGCTCTGATACCAATTGATAAACTTATAAGGCACTAAGAGGGGGGGTGAATTAGTGCAAGCAAAAACAATATGAATCTGATCACCAACTTAAACACCTTAAAACTTATCAAGTATAAGAGGAATATCACCACATAAGCTATTGCACAATAAAACAAATTGCACATAACACAAGAGATTATACGTGGAAACCCAAAAGGGAAAAACCATGGTGGGAGTTAATACCCACAAGATTAACTATCTGCATAATAGAAATCTTGAATGGTTAAGGTCTTACAAATATGCCCTATTAGGAGTAGACCCAGTTAGGAGTCACCCAGTTAAGGGATTTAAATGATAAACCCTATTAGGAGATATGACTTGTTAGGATCAACCTCACAAGAGGATTTAACACTCTGATATAGTGCTACCTTGTTAGGGGATTTATAAGTTAAGGCCTATTAGGACCTACCCGATTAGGGGATTTTACTGTTGTAACTGTTAGGATAACAATAGTCCAATGATCTTCATATAATACCTCTGTGTCTGATAAAATATGCTTCATATCCTCAAAAAATCAATAACACATCAATACAGAGCTTCACTAATCACCACACAATTAGAATCGCAATATTCACCTTCGATCTCATCAACATACTCATGTCTATCTCATAACTCATCACACTTTTTATAGGCATCAACTTAGTCGGCTACAACCTTGGAACAATTTCCTATGTTTAATGAATCTAGACATTCATGCAATATACGCTTTACCTATGTTGGCCACCGACATAAGAAATAAAAAACCTATGCCATTTTACCAATTTAAGTGACTATAACACTATCGAGTGAGTGTTCATTAGAATGTCTTCTCTACATTAAATCTCACTTGTCTGGTTGAATCTGCCAATGCGGTTATGACCATAGCTCCAAATACCTGTCTCCATCATTGCTATAAAATCACATCATCCAACTCTTTATGAATCGCTTGTACCAGTTGTCAGAATGCAACTCTGTTCATACTTTACCAGTTGAGATCTCGATTACTAGTTCTTTGCTAAACTGACTTCTATACCGGTTAGACCTTACTAGTTGGCTTCCAAGACTTAGATGACCTCAAAAACATTGTTTCCATTAATGACAACACAAGACTTAGTCATCAAACATGAATCTCAATCTCTTCATCACATTCACCAATTAATCATTTACCGGTTCTAAATCACCAACAGTCTTTACCGGTTCAGTCAAATGCCAACACAAGGATGGAATCTATTTGTATGTTACTTGCATTTTCTACATACAAGAACTTTAGAGTTTATCAGATGGATGTCAAATCAATTTTTTTGAATGGAGATCTAGAAGAAGTTGACATTGAGAAACCAGATGGTTTCATCATGACAGAAGATTCAGATATGGTGTGTAGATTGAAGAAATAATTGTATGGACTCAAACATGCACCTAGGGCCTGACATGTGAGATTGGACAAGTATTTGTTTCAATAGAATTTCAAGAAAGGTACAACAAAAAATAATCTTTTTTTCAAGATTGATGGAGATAAGTTGTTGATTGTTATAGTTTATGTTGATAATATTACATTTGGAAGAAATGATAGATTATGTAAAGAATGTGAGATGTCAATGATTGGTGAGCTATCTTTCTTTCTTGGGTTGGAAGTTATTCAATCAAAAAATTGAATTTTTTTCTCTAAGAGAAAGTATGTGAAGGAAATGTTGAAGAAATTTGGTTTTGATGATTGCAAATTGGTTACAACTCCTTTAACCATTGGATGCAAGTTGAGAAAAGATGACGAGCCTCTGGAAGTGAAACAAAAGAAGTATAGGTCAATGATTGGTGGATTGTTGTATTTGACTACATCTAGACCAAATATCACGCAGGCTATGTTTTTGGTAGCTATATTTTAAGCAAATCCAAAGGTGACATATGAGCAAGCTATGAAAATATTTTTTAGATGTTTAGAAAGTACTGTGGATTTTGGACTTTGGTACAAAAAAGGTGGAGATTTTATGTTGAAATCCTATACTGATGCCAATTGGGTTGGAAGTACTGGTGACTGAAAGAGTACTAGTGGTGGTGCATTCTTTTTAGGGGAGAAATTTGTCTCTTGGTTCAATAAGAAATAAGATTTTGTTTCCTTATCTATTGTTGAAGCAGAGTATATTGTAGCGATATCTTGTTGCACTTAAATAATATGGATGCGACACTCTTAAGGATATCAAGGTAGCATATGATGAAGAAATCCCTAATATGCATGAAAATACAAGTGCAATAAACATTTAAAATAATATAGTTATACATTCAAGAACAAAGCATATTTCAATCAAATATCACTACTTAAGGGAGAAAGTTGTTGAGAAGGAAGTTCGATTAGAGTATATTTCTATAAAAGAGCAAGTTGCAAATATTTTAACTAAGGCATTGGCAAAAGAAACATTTGAATTTCTTTAGGAGAGTCTTGGGGTCATTGCCTCTCCTTCTTCTAGCTAGGTGTATTATGGGGAGCCTGCATGCCTATTTATTTTCTTGGATTGATGTTGTGGTTCTCGCAGAGGAAGCAGTGGGGTGCGTAGTGTTGTGGAGGCCTTTTTCCTTGATGACAATGATAAAATTATAAGGCACTGAGAGGGGGGGGGGAGTGAATCAATGCAAGAAAAAACTTAATAAATCTAATAACACCTTTCACCAATTTGAAAATCAATATGCATGTAAGAAATTTAACCACATAAGTAAACATCCAATAAAGAATGCAAACCATAACACAATGATTTTTCACATGGAAACCCAAATGGGAAAAACCACAAAGGGAATTAGTACCCACAAATATCAACTATCTATAGTATAGAGATCTGACCAGTTAAGGTCATACAACACCTTGTTAGGGGTACACCTGGTTAAGATTGTTTTAGCTTGATTAAGAGCTATACAATAAGGCCTATTAGGACCTAGCCCTGTTAGGAGCTACCCGGTTAAGGGATTTCAAAACACAAGATAATGTGTCACCTTGTTATAGGATTTCACATTCGGACTTGTTAGGATCCTACTACACCCTGTTAGGAGTGACCTTGTTAGAGGATTTTCTTGCTACAACTGTTAGGAAGAAATAAGTTCAACTGATCTGAAGTTATCACCTCTATGCCTGATTAGATCCACTTCTGCTATGCTTCTATCACTGAATAAACATCAAACCCTAACTTCTCCTTCAACCACATGATCAAATTCTCACTCTTGATCCATCAAGTATACAATTTACATCTCCTTATAATGACTCTGTTAGGTCGGCTAAAAACCTTGGAACAATTCCCTAGATTCATTGAATCTAGTCACCTTTTACATTTTCCCACTCATTACACTTTTCTCATGTCGGCCAAACAATTAATAACTTAAAAACATAGCAATAAGTCTATCGATTACCCATCAATGTAACTCTTCTTTATCGGTTTCTATTCTTCTTGACTCTAATTGTTCTTCCGATCATAACTTGCTCAATACATTGAATCTGCTGATGCGGTTTGGAACATAGGTGCATGTTCCCATCTCCAACACTCCTATAAAACTACAATGTCTAACTCTTCTCCAATCAACAATACTAGATAATCACATTTTTCCTGCTTACCAGTTGACAAAGACTTAGCAGTTTTGCTGTCTAACAAATTCCACTAGGTTAGGCTATATCAGTTGGTCTAGATGACTTAGATGACTGAACAAAACATGGTTGCCATCAATGACAACACAAATAAAGTCACCGAACAACCTACTACAAGAATAGCATCATCATCAAGCCAACAGACAAAGGGGGAGAAACTGAGTAGTTTGAGATAGAGATTTTTTTCATTTCATTTCTTTTGGGGGAGATATTTCTTTCTCTTGAGGAGAGACGATGAAATTTGGGAGAGATAGAGATGTGGTATGTTTGATAAAAAAATTTCATTGAGATATTGAGTAGTATTTCTGACAGAGCAATATTGTTTTGTAGTTTGGTCAAGTTTTGGTTGCAGGTTGAGTTTTTGTTGAGTGTTGTCAAGTGTTACCATCAATGATAAAGGGGGAGATCAATGGAAGTATGTGTTGTTGTGGTTGTCATTGATATCAAACTTGTTGTTCCAAATTGGTTTGGAATGTCTATGGTCAAGAGTTATCTTGCTATGATGATGTTGTAGTTGCTCTATCGGTTGTTCTAGAAGTGTTCAAGTTTGAAAAGTGTTGCTAATGTTGTTTCTTATGGTAATCTTTGTTGGATATAGTTTTGGTATCATGGATATGTTAGTTTTGTTGTTCAAAAATATCTTTGTGTTCTCCGGGTGTTGTGGCATTTTTCTTTGTTGGTCATGATATTCTATGATAGACCTATCCTTAGGTCAAGATATGATTTATAGGAGATTGTTTGATGTCTTATGGGTCTCACCATAGCATACATGGAGATCCAAGTTTAAGTTATTTGCATTGGAGAGTATGTTTTGAACATTAATTTCTTATATGGATATGTAGCACTTGGATATGATGTTGGTTATGTTCTAGTGATTGTGAATCAATGAATTGATCTTTGGAATATTTGTTTTGGTCCCCTCTTTCTCCCAGAGTGGATCAGTATGTGTTTTTTTGGTCTAAGAAGTATATTTTGGTTTAGGCCGACTTGGTTCAAGCTTTTATGTTCTATCATGTATACAAGGATGAGTGTGATAGATTTAAGTGTGTGAGGATGAGGTGTGGAGTGTAGATGTATGATGCGAAGATAGTCAGTGAGGTTTGGTGAAGAGCAGTGAAGAAGTGTTGTGTTCAAATGATATGCAAGTTATGTTGAGACTGTGATAGATATTTTGAGATAAAGTGTTGGTAGTTGAGGTCTGTGTTGTGTGTGTTGATGTCAGTCGACTGATATAGAGTTCAAGGTAAACTTCATAACTAAGAGATCTTTCTTTTCATATCATTTTTGTATCTTTCCCTGTTGTAGTTAGCTTCGGGTTTTTCAAGTCCTCTTTTGTATCTTGCCCCATGAGCAATTAGCCTTGGTTTGCAAGTCCGGAGTAGTTGTTACCTATTTTTGCTCATTAAGTCAAAAATCCCCCCCCCCACATTCAGTCTAGGTCTCATATAAAGGTTTGTAAAAAGAGGACTTAGAGCATTAAAAGAGGTTCAAGCAATTTTAAGCACTTTTGGTTGATTTCATAATGTCTTAAAAAATTAAAATTTCCCCTTATTTTAAGTAAAAGTTCTCAAAGCCACATGATCCCATGTTGCATGATGACACATGTCAAGATTTGGGCCTAATATTTGAAAGGGAAACTCTCTTCAAGTGAAAAAATACTCCTTAACTATAGTTCCTATTGAAGTTAGCCTTTGGTTTGAGCCACAACCTAAAGATGAAAGCTCCACAAAGAAGAGAAATCCTAGTTCTCTATGATGACCAAAACTTTGATGAAGTAGTTTGACGATTTTTTAGTCTTATAAGGAGCTATAAAGGGGTCTTAACAACATGGTTTCTTAGACTTCTCATCTTAATACATGTGAAAGAGGAAGGTATGCCATGTTTTTCTCAAACACATTTGCTATTCTCTATCACTATAAAAACTCTTAGTTTGACAATCCAAGAACATTCCATGCATTTTTTTAAGAGTTTGTTCTTTTATGTTTACTCATGAAAACACATATAATGGGTGAGAAATATCAAGATAGAGAAAGATGAACTTCCATAAAGCCACAAAGGCAGCATAGGTAGATCATTAATGAATTTCTAGTGGGCATGTCTCAAGTAATGATAGAGAGAAAAGTATAATATTTCTAGGTCTTTTCTTTCTGAATCAAATTAACTTTAAGAGCAACCCAATAAGACTATCACTCAAGCTCCCTTTATAGTAGGCTTTGTGCTTGGCTTGGTTCTTTTTTTTGAAACACTACTCCTATTACTATAATACCTCTGAGGTTCTTTGATGATTGGGATCATAATAGAGATAAGGAGGTCTACAATAACATGCCACTATCACAATAAGTAAAAGAATACACTATGAGTAGTGCGTTGAAGATATGGGAACAATGCCAAATGACTGTCTGGAGGAGTAATATAGAAAGGGTAAGAATAGAAGAGTTTTAGAGAGCAACAGATGAAATGAAGGAGAGTCTCATAAAAGGCAAGAGGACCCTTTCAAGTGAAATCCAAGCCCAAGAGATAAGTATTTAAGACTGAAGCAACATATTTCAAAGTACTCATAAGATACATATCAGTATAAAAGGGAAAATTACACCCTCAAGCTAGAGAAAAAGACAGTCTAATGTAAAGGATAGTGAATGCAATTGGCCTTGGTGCAGTTAAAGATTAATGGAAATTGCCTCAAAAAAAGGAAAGATTGTAGGAATCATAATAAATAGAGGCATTGAATGAATGGAGAAGTCCAAACAAATGAAAGAGACCATAAAGGAATATACCATAGAAAGATACCTTAAAATAGATCCTAAAAGTAGTACACATCAAAGATAAAGGACCATATGACAATGAAGAGGGAAAATCAAAAGCAAAATTATGAGATGAATGACAGTCCCAAGTCAAATTGGTGACAGTCAAATGTATTCATTGAACAATAAGGAATGAGGATTTGTTGTGATTTTAATAGAGGCAAATTTATAGTCATTGAGATAAATAGGAAGCCACTACTGTGAGCAAATCATTTCCTTGCATGGATAGGTTCACAAAGTCAGATAAATCAACTTTCAGTGATCAAGAGAAAAGCACAAAGGTATTATTCAAACAAGTGCTATGTGCCATGGTAAAAATAGTATGAGATCATGAATAGGATAGAGAAATCAATCAAGGTCATTGTCCTAAGGACAAGGTCATAGTATCAAAGGTTGCATCAGTCCATGGCAATAGAGAACAAGCATGGCTACTATCTAATAAGACAAAGGTTTCAATAGAAAAATCAATCAATCAAGGTCACTATCCTAAAGAAAAGATACACTGCAGAGGCATAGATTGAAAATGAATAGTAGTGATAGGGTTTTGATGCCAAGACATAGGTCAGACACAAGAAAGGAGGACCATATAGGGTTTTTGTTCTTTTGTCCTTATCATGGTTTATTCATGATGACATTGATATCTTACTGCTACAACAAGAAGAGAAGAACATTTATTCTTTGCTTGAATATCACCTCATAGTCTTGAAAGATATTATAGATAGTTATAATAGTGGAACTGATCACTGTCAAATAGGATAGTATGCAATCCCTAGCTAAGGGCAGTAAGAATAATAAAATAGGTGTATTTGCACAAAGATATAATAATGGGAAAAGCAGCGAGTCATAGACCAGATCAAAGGGATCCCAGATTAGTAAATGCCAGTTAATAAGATTTAAGTCAGAGATTCCAATAAGAAAAGTCACAATGACCATTAGAATCACTCATAGACATGAAGGTGTATTTTTAATTCATAAAGACAATGAGGTGTGAATAAGATTCCCTCAAACCCTCTTAGTTATCATGAAGGTCATCAACATAGCTAATAGACAAATTTCTCAGCCCTAGAGTAGTCATCATAATCAATAAAAGGAAATGTAATTGTTATCAAAGGTACAAGACTGTGACAAGAGCCAAAAAAATAGTCCAAAAGGGATAATGGAAGTGAAGAAAAATAAAAATAGAGGTTCAATAGCACCAAAGATAGTGACATAAAGGACATTAGGAGTCATAAATGAGCACAAGCGTAACCACATAGAGCAGTCCTAATGATCAAGGGTAAATGATCAAGCAAGCAAACCTACTACAAAATAGTTTGGGTGAAGGGTTTTGAAAGGATAGTTAGAAGAGCATTTACAAAAGAATTCATACATGATTAGCAACCACAGTTCAAAAGCAACATCAAATGCCATGAGAGACTCCATAGTAGAAGACATAGAACTAGCAGAGCTCGAAGTCATCAAAAAGTCAAAAGGTTTTAATATTGTTTTAATGCAATGACAATCAACATATAGTGAGAATATATCTCAATGAACAATCACAGTGTTGTAAAGCAACACAAGTTTGTGACAATACAATTATGATAGTCTAAGAGGCTTATAGGACAAGGATGAGAAGATCAGTAAACAATGAAAGTTAAAGATATAGAGTAGTGTATAATGATTCATGAAAAATGTCATGAGATCATTAGCATCAAGGACAACCAAAGGTTTTTTGAAGAGGGGTCATATTAAAAGGTAAGGAGATCAAAGCTGTGATATATTCAAAGGGCTTCAAAGCCCAAGGAAATAAAGACAAAATAAAAATAATAAAACTTTGACAAAACAACCTTAAGTCTTGAAGATACCATGGAGAGCATAACAGTGGGGTAACAGAGCCTAAATATAAAAGGTTTATTCATATAATGAAGATATATCCTTTGTTAAAGGACCTTCATAATGCTAATTCAAAATAAACAAAGAGAAGATTCAACACCAAATACAATCTTCAATAAAGGTCATACAAAACAATCATTGCAAATATGCACCATGAAGTCAAAATAGAGCATGATCAGAGTTAAGATGATAATATTTCCAAGATAGTTGTAGGTTGAGGACAAGATGAAAAGATATTCATTACAAAATATAGAACACTCAATCATGAGTGTTAAAGGTCCAAGACAATCTCTTTCATAAAATAAATGAGCAGAGATACATTACATACCCTAGTCATAAACACAACAAAGAACAATGATATCTTGTGGAGTTATGGAGCATTCAAGGGACCAAACATGATACCAACAAATACAGTGATCAAAGAAAATACAAGATGACTGTCAAGGTGCAAACAAAATAGATCTAAGATATTACATATGATCCCTAAAGGAGAAGACCTACAATGAGGATATTCATTAATGAGTTGAAATAATGAGAGCAAATTGTATGATAGAGAGCCAAGCAAAAAGATAAATCAAACTCTTTAGGTTTCCCATTACTATCCTAGGGAAAGATAATTGTATCCTACACCAGTTAGGTTTCATAAATATAGCTAATTCGGTGTGTTTTCTAGCCTGAAATCCTAGAGAATAGCATTAAATCCCTTGAAATTTAAAAGAACCAAGTATGTGCTCAGTAAATTTTCTAACCCAACAACTAAAGAGCCACCATGCATTATAATTCTCAATTATCTCCATTTCACAGAGCTCCACCCTTATTATAAAAAGTCTCTTGTGAAACAACGAAAAGGGGTATAAGATACATCAAGTGCAACTATTTCACCAAAAACAAATTTTACTAAATGAAGCATGTCGCGAAATAGCGAAGAAGGAAGTAAAGAGTATGCGGGCTTTGCCATTTTGTGAGCCTTGTGACATATCATACTAAGAAGTCTGCGAAACACCAATTGAAGGAAAATGAAGCATTATGATATCATCATTTTGTGGGTTACATGACTTCTTATATCTGGCTAATAGAGAAATAGTGATGAGGAAGGCAGTCTCGTAAAGTGTCATCACTATTTCACTAGGAGAAAATATTGAGGATTTTAGAATGTTACAATTTAGAGATAACTCAATAGAATATCTCTATATCATGGAGAAGATATGAATAGCGAAAAGGTGTGTTGCGCTATAGCAATAACAACACAAGACAATTTCACCATTTCACGGGGGGCCGAAATAAGAGGAAAGAAGGTATAGTGACATAGTGATAAGTGTTGTCGCTATTTCGTAGAAACAAGATAGAGATGGAGACACTTATTTACAAAACAATGAAGATTATAGGCCGAAGCAAGTTGGCAGTGGCATCATCATGATTTTAATAAAACGTGGCAAAGTGCTAAATCACACAAAGGAATTAAATGTAGAAAAGACCCCGAAGGTTGTCATTAAAAGTCAAATTTTAGCTTATAATTTTCATTCCAAGCTCAAGAATTGTGAGGGTTGAGCTCTATGATAGGAAGGGATGAGCCAAAATCAAGTTCTGCAAATTGCAAGTAAGTACTAAATTGCTTGCCAAGTCCTCAATGTTGTAGAAGTATTTAAGTTTTTTGTAAAAATAGAATGCCTAAGAGAAAACAAGAAACTAAGGAAGGGGAACGCTCTAGGAGGGATGAGGGTACAAAAAAAAGCCTAGGGTAGTAAACCTAGCTAAGAGACCTATGTAAAAATCACTACTAGATGCATTACCAGGCTCGATAGATATAGGGGCCAAAAATATTTTCAACAATAAAATGGAGAGTTGTAGGGATGCTATAATTCCCATCGCAAGGAGAGATTTGTTTTGGTATTTCTACAAAAATAGAAATGAGAAGGTTCCCGTGTCAAATCCCTGGAGCTATGACATTGGAAAGTTAGTCCTTCCAAATATTTTTGTGTATGTTGAGTTGATTCAACTACAGGTAGAGAATTACCACGCCATTACCAAGATTGTTCAAATGCCAAACAAGAACCCTCAGTTAGTAATTTCAAAATCAACTATTATCAACTCTTTTATGTTGAACAAGCAGGCCCTCAGTGGGGTTGACCTTGAACAATTTGTAATTGATTATAATAGGTTGTATAGGACATTTCAAAAGGATGAGCTCCCATTTTACAGGAGGAGGGGAGTAAATAATTAGCCTTTGGTAGTAACAAACACTAAACCCTTCCCTATAGATGATTTCCTTTGGTATTTCCAGAGAACATAATTCGCTCTGTGTCAAGTATTAGGAGAGGATGCCAGGGCTAGAATGTCCATTTTAATTATGTAGATGGCAACAAGAATACATAACCTTGAGGTGAACCTTGAGTATGACTTTGCTTCTATGATTGAGAAGAAGATACATTAACAATTATTAGCATGGAAGGAGAAGAAGAGTAATGATTACTCTTTGTTATGTCACTTTATATTATTACAACATAAGCAAGCTTTTACTTAAAAAGTGAAGTTAGGAATAGTGGATGACAAAGGAAACAGGCTACCAGTACAACTCTGGTGTTATTTGTGGGATAAGAGGTGTAGAGATGTTGATTACAAAGTCTTCTATGACTCTTTTGTTGTTACTATTTTTGGTGCCTTTAATCATCTAGTGGAGAGATTGTCACCTGATATAAGAAAAGTATTGTGGCCACTAGCCCATGACCCTGAGAAGGGTCATACTCATAACTCTATTGATTGGTAATACATGGGAGAAAATACCATTATCAGGGTATACGGTTACCCTCAACCCCCTATTTATTGTCAATGTTTATACCAGATAGGCTCGATTTCTTGTAATTTATGTGGCAAATGCTTTGGTTAGATAAGGAGTTAATTGTACCAAGAAGGAAGGGAACATATCTACCACATCATTTTTAATTTGCAGGATTTTCTATTGGATCCAACATGCTAGAAAAGTTGGAGAATTATATGAAAACCAATTACTTATTGAAATCTAGTAAGGAAAGAATGTGGGATCATGAAAACCACATTGGTTCAGTCGTTAAATTAGTTTCACATGAAATATTGAGAGAGGAAGACCTTATAAAAAATCTCACATCATATGGAGAGATTGTGCAAAGAAGGAAAAAGTGGGATATAATAAAAAGGGTAGAAGAAGAAAAGAGGAAGAAAGATCTAGCCTTTCCTAGGCTTTACCATGAAGAGGTTGATGAGTTGAAAAGAATTGAACTATGTTTGAGTAACCTAGAGAAGATATATGGTAAATTAGGAGGATGTGGATCTCCACCAAAATAGGCTACTATTCTACAAAAGAAACCCATGGGGATTGTAATTCATGAAGTATCAGATGATGAATCTATGAAGAAAGATTCTCCTCCTTCTCCCACCAATGAACAACAGGTGAATTTTTTAGACCCCTTGGTACCCTATGATGTATCAGAAGGAGAGAGTGATACAAAGGAAGCTTCGAGTGCTTTAAGGACCTTGAGAGGAGATGAAACCAAATAGTCACAAGCTGATTCCCCTGAGTACTACAAAGAGACACATGGCTATGAAGCTCAAGTGACAAATGAAGCTGTGAACATTGTTGATGAAAGGCCAACTATGTCCATGAGATTCCTAGATGATGATAAATTCATCAATACACCATAGTTTAAAGATGTTTGGTTGAAAATGAAAATGAAAGAATTTGAGGAGGGGAAGCAGATGAACCTCATGGGAGCGGATAAATCCAAGCATGAGAAGATCATAGCTCATACTTTTAAGGAAATGAAGATTGTCGAGGTGCACATTAGTCCTAATGAAGCTAGAGAGATGGTATTGAAAAGCAACATGTTGATTGTACTAGGTCTAGCTTTAAAACATATATTTTTGCTAGATCAAGTATGGCAAGAAGAAGATCTAATGCTAGTTTCAGAGTTTGACTCAGAGGAAGGGGTGAGTGGGACTGTTAGTTAAGATGAGAGGGGGGGTGAATCATAAAACTTCACTATATAATATATTTACTAGATTCAACCTCGGTAGCCTTTACTGATATGCAACTATGACTGTAAATCATTCAATATTCATAAACAGATACACTTAAAACATCATAACACATTTAACACTAGATTTAACGTGGAAACCCAAATAGGGAAAAACCATTGTGGGATTTCAGACCCACTAAGAAATATACCCTTCTAGAGTATGCTCGGTTAAAAGCTAATCCAGTTACAGATTACAAAAACACATTGTTAGATGTGACTCGGTTAAGGGATTTTCCTCAGACTTGTTAGATTCTTGCACTTTGTTAGAAGTGACCTTGTCAAAGGATTTAAAACACTCATTTAGAATGTTACCTTGCTAGAGGGTTTACAAATAAGGCTATTAAGTCCACTCGGTTAAGAGATTTCCTGTCACTTACAAAATAAATAACAGTAATAAAATATATCTGCAACTTCACATCTGAAATACTAAAGCAGATTCTATATGCTCAAAACAATCTTGTCATAAGACTTATCTTTCTTCTTACTGGGCTTCTCAATTTGTTCTTCAATTAGATCTTCAATCTTCTGTGCTCGATGATCACTACTGTCATGTCACTTTTCTTCTATTTTGCTCGCATCCATTATTCATCAACAGTTTCTTATTTATGAACAATACCTAACCACTTAATCTCCTTGATCACATTTCCCATGATCAATCTTAGCCATCAGATCTTAAAACATGACTAGGTTCATTGTATCCTTCGATCTGAAAATGTTTTACCTTGCCTTGGAACTTGTGATAGGTTATGGTCGTTCAATCTGCATTGTAGATCTTATCTCTTATATTTTTTATGTCGTCGATCCTCAACAAACTTCTTGCACGACATACCAATCATCTGATCAACTCCAGCTCATTGGTATTCTACATTTAATAATGTATTTATCCATCCAATGCATTCTGTTATTACTCGGTAAATACCGAACTTCAGTCGGTAGATATTCTGCCTTCTTTAACCAATAGTGATAACCTTAGGGTCTACTGACTAGCATCTTGCTTGGTAACATAGAACAGTATCAAGCCTTAACTAATTCTATAGCTTGAACTCTTTTCTCCTTCTTGTTCAGTCTTTGAATACTCACATATAGGATATCAAAACAATCAAAACAACATAATCTCATCACTGTCTAACTTGGTAATAGTTGCCCATTGAATAACTTATTATTCCCCTTTTATTTTCACATTCATTCTGTGTCTCTTACCGACATCTTTATACTTATCAAAACATACTCATTAAGATATGGCAACATCATACTGAATCAGAAAATCAATTGCTTGACATCAATGACAAAATAATAATATTAAGATAGTAATCATCCTTTCTCAATTATATCAACAATCTCCAACAACCTTCTCAATATCCTCATACCAACAAACTTACTGAGATGCTAACAATCTCCTTTTGTGAAAATGCTAACAATCTCCCCCTTTGGCATTGATGGCAAAATTAACTTTAATGGCAATACCAACATGATTTATTTCAATTGATTTAGATTCGGATTGTTGTTTAAACTTCTCTAAAATTTTCTGGAATTCTCCCCCAGTCCTTAGTCTTCTCCCAGCTTCTTCTATTAGTTCCTTATAAATTAGTCTTCTCCCCCTTTGACAACAATGCCAAAAAGAAAAACTAATTCACGATTTCTTCCTTTGTGAAGTAATTTCCTTGCAGTCTCATTCATGGTTAGAGCATCTTTGTCTTCAATCACTTTTTCTTGTACAACTTTAGGCAACCTCCTAAAGTGTGTAAAGCAGCATCAACTCATAAATAGTTATCCTTTAGATTCATAAAATTGATGCTTTCACCGAACTCTGTCAGTGAGTACTAGATAGGGGTAGGACCACTAACTGACTTCTGAGATACTCAATAGTGTCCCTTGGCAATGGCTTTGTGAAAATATCTACTATTTGTTCCTTTGAACTAATATATTCCAGCACAACTTTCTTCTCTTGAACTTCTTCTCTGAGATAATGATACTTTATAGAGATATGCTTTGTCTTAGAGTGCATTACCAGATTCTTTGAAATGTTAATGGCACTGGTATTATCACAGAATATAGTTAATGGCTTGGTAACTTTCTCATTCATACCTTCCAACAGTTGTTTTATCCATGCTATATTGGTACAATTCAATGCTGCAGCGACATATTCAACTTTAGCTGTTGACTGTGAAATGCATCCTTGTTTCTTGCTAAGCCAACTTACTAGTCTATCTCCCAAAAAGAAAGCTCCACCGCTTGTGCTTTTCCTATCATCAATGTTTCCTACCCAATCAGCATTAGTATAGACTTTTAAGTCAAAAACATTTCTCTTTTGATACACTAAGCCATAATCTTCAGTGCCTCTCAGGTATTTGAAAATTCTCTTGATTGCTGTCAAATGAGTTTCTTTGGGATCTGCAGAAAATCTTGCAACTATACCTACTGCATGTGCTATATCTGGCCTGCTATGAACCACATATTACAACTTTCCAATCATAGATCAGTAAAGTGTCTCGTCAACAAATGTAGATTCATCACTCTTTGATAGTTTACAATTGGTAGTCATAGGAGTACTTACAGGTTTAGAATCTTCCATTCCAAATTTCTTCAAGATTTCCTTTATATACTTGGATTGAGTAATGAAAATCTCATTTTTCATTTGTAGTATCTGCAAACCTATAAAATACTTTATTTCACCGATTAATGACATCTCAAATTCTTTGCACATTTCATTTCCAAAGTTCTTGCATAAGGAGTCATTTCCACAAAAAATAATATCATCAACAAATATGGCTGAAAGTAGTATACCATTGTTTTCATCATTTTTCATAAACATGTTGTTGTTTTCACTTGTCTTTATAAATCCAATCTTGATCAAATAAGAGTGAATTCTTTCATACCATGCTCTAGGTGCTTTCTTTAAACCATATGATGCTTTGTTCAACTTACATACCTGATTTTATTCTTGTCTTCAATAAATCCTTCAGGCTGCTCAATATAAACTTCTTCTTCTAGTATACCATTCAAAAATGTAGATTTAACATCCATTTGATATACCTTGAAATTTTTGTAAGCAGCATATGCCAACAATGTTCTCACTCCTTCAAGTCTTGCCACAGGTGCAAAAGTCTCACCATAATCAATTCCTTCTTCTTGAGCATATCCTTTGCAAACTAGTCTTGCTTTGTTCCAAATGACCTCTCCTTTTTCATTTAGCTTGTTTCTGAAAATCCACTTTGTACCGATTACATTTTTCTCTTTTGGTCTTGGGACCAGTGTCCATGTTTCATTCTTCTTGATTTGTTCAATTTCTTCTGTCATAGAATTTATCCAATCTTCATTACTAAATGCCTCTTTTACTATCCTCAGTTCAAATTTAGATATTAGACATGTGTTTTGTCTCAATTTGTTCCTTATCATCACTGGATCATCCTTATCTCCTATAATCTGACTTGATGCATGATTTATTTTGACATACTTGGCTAATATGGGCTCGGTATGCTTTGTTTGATCTTCTTCATCGCTCGATAACTGATTATTTTCTTCATTTTCTTCATCAACTTTCTCGGTAGGATTTCTTGGTTGAACATAAACAAATTCTTCATAATTTTCTGGTTCTTTGGAATTTCCTTCATCATTTCTTTCTGCAAATTCATCAATTTTCACATTTGCACTTTCTACTATTTTGTTAGATGATTTGATCAGACATTTAAATGCTTTACTTCTAGAAGAATAGCCAAGAAATGTTCCTTCCTCGCTTTTCTGATCAAACTTTCCATTTCTGTCATCTTTGTGAACATAACATCTACTTCCAAATATTTTAAAATAACTTACATTGGGTTTCTTATCATACCAAATTTCATATGGTGTCTTCAAAGTTCCTTTCTTCAAATGTACTCGGTTCAGGGTGTAAACTGCAGTGCTGATTGCTTCTCCCCAAAATGTTTGAGGTATCCTCTTTTCTATCATCAGGGTTCTGGCACAATCTACAATTGATCTGTTTCTTCTTTCAACTATCCCATTTTGCTGAGGTGTTCTCGATGTAGACACTTGTCTCTTTATACCATGATCATTGCAAAATAGGTTAAATTCATCAGAAATGAATTCTCCTCCTCTATCAGATCTTAGACATTTCAACTGTCTTTTTGTTTCTTTTTCAACTCTAGCCTTATACCATTTAAACATTTCAAAGGCTTATGATTTTTCTTTTAAAAACATAACTGACATCATTCTTGAGTAATCATCCACAAATAATATGAAGTATTTATCTCCATAATAACTTTGAACTTTCATAGGACCACAAAGATCAGTGTGCACTAGATCTAAAATTCCTTTAGAAGTGTAGGACTTACTTATAAAGATTGACTTTGTCATCTTACCCATCTGGCATCCTCGACATATTGCATTCTCTGGTTTTTCTAGGCTCGGTAGACCTCTTACTCGGTGCTTCTTACTTATTTTGATCAAGTTATCAAAATTTACATGACAAAACCTTTTATGCCATAACCAGGTATCTTCTAGTTTGGCATACAGACAATTGTTCTGAGTTGAGTCAAGATGAAATGTATCACCTTTTGTTTGTGTCCTGGTACCAGCCAACTTTCCATGTTTGTCATGAACTTTGACACATCCATTTTGGAATTATATTCGGTATCCTATATTGTTTAGTTGTGCTACACTCAACAAATTGTATTTCAAACCTTCAACCTAGTATACATCATCACATTTAGCATTGTCAAGAAGTGTTATAGATCCTTTACCTTTCACTGGACATGGTGCATCATTACCAAATGTTACATATCCTCCATCATAGTTTTCTAATTCAACAAACTTGTGTTTATCACCTGTCATGTGATGTGAGCATCCACTATCTATGATCCAAGAATAATTTTTATTTATGTGAGATATTAGGGCTTTTTCTTCATACCTTTCTTCATCTAATCCATCTTTGATAGCCACATAAACAACTTCCTTTATATCAGTCCCATCAGATTTATCATCATTGGATTCCTCATCAGCTACTAGGCATGTCTTTCTATCTTTCCTTCTGAAGTCTCGGTGTCCTCTGTATTGGTTGTCTTTCTGTTTGTCATCCTAGTATTCTCTCTTTTCACTAGATTATTTGTTAGGATAGTTAGAAGCCATATCTCCTATTCTATCACAGTTAAAACATTTTAAAGGTAACTTTCCATTATACTTACCTTTGCCTCTCGGTAACCTTCTGGCTAATAATGCTTCAAACTCTTCTTTCTTTTTGATTTCTTCATATAGTTTGTGTACCTCTTCCATGTTTTTGCGAAATCTTTCACTTGCTCCACTGTTATTTCCTTCAGTATACTTATACATTCTATCATTGTAATCATCAGATTCACCAATATGAAAAGAACTGAATGCAGATTCAACTTTATTTACCGAGGACCCATTGTTATCAAAACTACTTAACTCAAATGCATGTAGCTTACCGATAGTAGAATCCAAAGAGACTAGCATGTTTAGCACATACCTTAATTCATTGATTGCAGAGACTCGAATGACATAAGCAGGTAGAAGTGTTCTAAGCAACTTACTTGTTACATCCTTTTCTTCAATAGTTCCTCATGCTCCTTTGATTTGATTGACAGTTTCCTTTAACCTTGTACTGTATTGGGTTATGTTCTCACCTTCATTCATTCTCATGGATTCAATTTGACCTCTTAGACTATCCACTTTTTCTCTCTGAACATGTTCATCACCACCATACACAGATATAAGCTTGGTCCACATTGCTTTGGCATCATTGCAGCCTTCTAGATCATTAAACTCTGAGTCGGTCAATGCAGATGTTATTTCAATCATAGCTTGAATATGTTCTTGCTTTGCCTTTATCTCTTCCATTGTCATTGGGTTGGTGCTAGGTGCTATGTAATCATTCTCCAGATAATATGTTGCATATTCTCCAATTCTTGATAAATGCAGCTTCATCCTTTTCTGCCATGTGGAGAAACTTGACTTGTTCAGCTTTGGTGCATCCCTTTTATACATCTTCGGATCTTGCCTCAAGTACCTTTAAACTTTTCTTCCAGAGTCCAAAGCTCTGATACCAATTGTTAGTTAAGATGAGAGGGGGGGGGGGGGGGGTGAATCATAAAAACTTCACTATACAATATATTCACCAGATTCAACCTTAGTAGCCTTTACTGATATGCAACTATGACTATAAATCATTCAATACTCATAAACAGATACACTTAAAACATCATAACACATTTAAGACTAGATTTAATGTGGAAAGCCAAATAGGGAAAAACCACTGTGGGATTTTGGACCCACTAAGAAATATACCCTTCTAGAGTATGCTTGGTTAAAAGATAATCTAGTTACAGATTACAAAAACACATTGTTAGATGTGACCCGGTTAAGGGATTTCCCTCAAACTTGTTAGATTCTTGCACTTTGTTAGAAGTGACATTGTCAAAGGATTTAAAACACTCATTTAGAATGTTACCTTGCTAGAGGGTTTACAAATAAGACTGTTAAGTCCACTCAGCTAAGAGATTTCCTTTCACTTACAAAATAAATAACAGTAATAAAATATATCTGCAACTTCACATCTGAAATGCTAAAGCAGATGCTACATGCTCAAAACAATCTTGTCATAAGACTTATCTTGCTTCTTGCTGGGCTCCTCAATCTGTTCTTCAATCAGATCTTCAATCTTCTGTGCTCGGTGATCACTATTGTCATGTCACTTTTCTTCTATTTTGCCTGCATGCATTGTTCATCAATAGTTTCTTATTTATGAATAATACCTAACTACTTAATCTCCTTGATCACATTTCCCATGATCAATCTTAGCCATCAGATCTTAAAACGTGACTAGGTTCATTGTATCCTTCGATCTAAAAATGTTTTACCTTGCCTTGGAACTTGTGCTAGGTTATGGCAATTCAATCTACGTTGTAGATCTTATCTCTTGTATTTTCGATGTCGTCGATCCTCAACAAACTTATTGCACGACATACCAATCATCTAATCAACTCCAGCTCATTGGTATTCTACATCTAATAATGTATTTATCCATCCAATGCATTCTGTTATTACTTGGTAAATACTGAACTTCACTGAGTAGATATTCTGCCTTCTTTAACTGATAGTGATAACCTTAGGGTTTACCGACTAGCATCTTGCTCGGTAACATAGAACAGTATCAAGCCTTAACTAATTCTATAGCTTGAACTCTTTTCTCCTTCTTGTTCAGTCTTTGAATACTCACATATAGGATATCAAAACAATCAAAACAACATAATCTCATCACTGTCTAACTCGGTAATAGTTTCCCATTGATAACTTATTATTCCCCTTTTATTTTCAAATTCATTCTGTGTCTCTTACCGACATCTTTATACTTATCAAAACATACTCATTAAGATATGGCAACATCATACTGAATCAGAAAATCAATTGCTTGACATCAATGACAAAATAATATTATTAAGATAGTAATCATCCTTTCTCAATTATATCAACAATCTCCAACAACCTTCTCAATATCCTCATACCAACAAACTTACTGAGATGCTAACAATCTCCTTTTGTGAAAATCCTAATAGGGACAAGATATAACCCTAAAATTGAAATGTTAGCTACATGGGTAAGTTCCAAGAAAACTAATAAGCCAAAGCTTGTGGATTTGGTGCAAGAGGCAAAAGGAAAACCCATCCTACAAACAATAAAATATACTTCTCCATTAGATGAAAAAAATTTAACTATGCACTCGACTATATTTACAAGGGATGCTGTGAAGCATATGCAACAACAATCAATTCATCTTGAAAAGGGGCAGGTAGAGATGAATGATGAAATCCATAAATTGTACATTGAAAAGGCTATGTGGAAGAAGAGGCAAAAGAACTGGGTCACAAACAAAGTAAGGCCATGATCCTGCATAGAAGCACACCCTCTAAGACAATTGATAGAACAAGGAGCAGTGAAGATTGAGAAGAAAAGAAGAAAATATGTGACAAGGAAATTCAGGATTTAAAGGCCACCAATAAATAAATCCCGCAAAAGATACTCGAGCAATTGTGTGGTACCTTCGAGCAGATATTAACCCATAGGGTTAAAATGGTAATTGTAAGACTGGATGAGGTATATAAAATCTATGAGGCTCTTGAAGAAATGACAAAAGCATTTGTAGAAGATAAACCCAAACTAGAATCATTATAAAAAAAGATGGCAACTAGCATACCACACTTTCATTGCTCTATGCAAAGTAACTCAGAGAGACTGAGATACTCCTTTTTTGATAAAGGAAATTGAGAGAAAAGTGCATACAATTGCTGAGGAATTGAAATATATTATTAGAGAAGAAAAAAATATTAGGGCTAAAACTGATTCTTTCCATACTATCTGGCATTGGATGATCCCACCAATCATAGACAAAGATCAACACGTGAGGAGTTTTGAGGATTGGAAGATTGACTTCAGTCAGATGGTCCCTAAAATTATGGTGCATATGAAAGAAGAAAAGGAGATGAATGTTGAAATTTTTAACATCTTTCTGGACAAGATCATAACACTAGATGCAGGATATGAAACATTTGTCACAGAAGTGAGGTCTGTAATAGACAAGAAATGGAAGGATCACTCATCAACATGCCTGTTATCCAGAATTTCAAAATGGCCAAGTGATTATGAATTCTATTAGTGGGAGATGAAATATTTACAGGATGCTAGAGATTAATAACACAGAGTGTTAGCCAGTGAATGGAAGACACACCCAGTTGAAAGAATAACCTTGCTAGACCCAGAGGTCACGGGTTATTTTTCGTAGCATCTTGATGATGGGCTAGTTTGAAATCATGTTTTATCTTGTTAGTAATTTCTTGTTTTAACAAAACAACTCTTAATTTCTTTATAAGTTGTTATGAGAAGACACATTTGTAATGGTCTAGAGCTTTCCACTTCTCCCTATTTTGTATATAATGGGGAAACCAAGACCGATAATAGATATAGAAAAATACTGCTAAGAATAGGAAAATACCACAAAAAAATTTTGTATCTCATTACAGTGGCAATATAATACAAGGTTCCAAAATTTCTAGATTAGTTATTTGTTGGCTATCATAGACAAAACATTGCGTGATTGTCTCCAGTTGTTTTTTTTTCTTACGTGTTTAGTCGATTATTAAGGATAATTCTGATTGATCAAAGAAGCTCTTACTATTTTGTGTGATTTAGTCGATTGGGTTTTATAAGGAAGGATTAAAAATCCATTTGATTGAATTACGATAGTTGGAATGGAATAAGTGAATTAACAAGAAGAATCATACAATATTACATTTTTGTATGTTTATACAAGGTAAAAACACTATTAATGCCAAATAACTTGAATGAAATCAGAAAAAGGATCAAATGACTTTGTAACCTTGAATGAGGCATTGATCATAAACATATAAATAATTTTGTTTGAAGTTGTGTTTTGTGTTTATTCATTTCTTTTGAACAAGTAGGATAGAAGTAGGAGTAGGAGAACATAAGATATTCATTTTGTTGGCTTGATGATGATTTTAATGAATTCATCACTTGTTGTAATTGATGAAACACTCTCACACACACAAGATTATATCGACTACCGGTGTAACTTCAATTGTTTACACTGTTAACCAGTATGTTAGAGGTTTATCTCTAACTGGTACTTTGTGTCAATTGGTATGTGCATAAGAGACAACCTATGGTTATACTAAGTCGGCATCAAGATGAATATCCAGATAGAGATCAAGCAAAGATTCATGGACAACAGTTCATATGTTTTATTCAAACCGGTATTGATTGTTCCAACTGGTATCTGGTAATTTCTGTGATGAGTTACCTGCATCGACTACTTGGCGGTAATTTTTGTGATGAGTTATGATCACATGTCTAGATACACTGCATCTAGGAAATTGTGTTTTGATTTCCTTGGACTGACATAAGATTTGAATATCTATTTAAAGACATCTTAGTGAATCATTTTAAGAGAGAGATATTATGTTACTGATGGTATGCATGAAGTACGAAAGTTTTTGTTGAAGAGCGATAAGTGTTAAGATGAAGAGTGTGTTGAAGAGAAATGTTGAATGTACTTAGAAGGATCTGATCAAGCAAGTATTGTGCTACTCAGAACAGATCAAACTTTTCTTGTTGTTTTCTGACCATTACAACAAAATCAAATCCCTTAACTGGGTAAGATCTAACAAGTTTCAATGTACAAATCCTCTAACAAGGTGATCCATTAGTTTGGATTCTTAAATCCTCCAGCGAGGTTACTCCTAACAGGGTACTACCTTTAACAGGGTACAAGCTTCTAATCAAGCTTTGGGATCTCTAACAAGATTCTCTCCTAGCAGAGCACTTTTTAGACCTTAACCAGTCAATTATCTATTACTGCAGATAGTTAACTTGTGAGTTCCATCTCACCATGGTTTTTACCTATTTGGGTTTTCCACGTATAAAAACTTGTGTTATGGTAGATGCTTTACTTTTTGTGAATGTTGTTATATCATTTTGGATTGCATGCATTGTGTTTAAAAGCTTTTGTTAAGTTCATCTATTGGTTAGTGTTTGAAGTAGTGTTTTATTTGGTGTCACTAATTCAACCCCCCTCTCAATGCTTTTCAAGTCCATCAATTGGTATCAGAGCCAAACTTATTTGAAGCCTAACCGCTTAGAAGGGAGCCTTGAAACCACCATGGGGGACATGAGCTACCGTGAGATGGCTAGAGAGCTAGAAGCTAGCAGAAATGAACTTGAATCCCTTGGGGTCAAACTGAAAGCTTCTCAAGTCAAGAGGAGGGAGCTAACTGAACAAATATTAGAGATATATGATAATAGTTCTTCAGATGAGGCCAATATTGATGCTTTGGTAGAGGAAATTAAAAAGTTGAATGCTGAGAAACTGAATCTAAGGAGAGAGCTAGAAGGTCTCACTATCCGCATGAGTCAGGAACTGGAAGCCAGAAGAGCTGCTGAAGATCTTATCAAGGAAAGAGATCAAGAGATTATAAAGATCAAATGGGAAAAGGACACCATGCATGAGAATTTGATTGCTGAAAGAGAAGAAAAGGAGAATCTAAAGCTAGATCTTGAGCTTGCATCATCTCTAAAAGAGAACCTATCTAAGCATAATGAAAATCTCATCAAATAGCTTACTGAATCCAATGAGAAATTGGAGAAGTTCATCAAAAGTTCTACCATGCTGGAAGAACAAATTCAATCACAAAGAATGAAGGGTGATATCTCTAGACTTGGTTTT
Source organism: Cryptomeria japonica (assembly GCF_030272615.1). Lineage (NCBI taxonomy): Eukaryota > Viridiplantae > Streptophyta > Pinopsida > Cupressales > Cupressaceae > Cryptomeria > Cryptomeria japonica. Next base: position 445,190,468 of record NC_081408.1, read on the forward strand.
CACACAACTGAAAAAGGTGAATCCTCCGGTACTAAGAACAAATATGCTCCTAAGATAAAAAATCCTACTGGTAAGAAGGTCTTTAAACCTATCTTATTTGTTTGTCATAAACTTGGTCACACTACAAATGTTTGTAGAAACAAACCAAACATAAATGTAAGTTACAATACTAATGCTGGGTATGTGTCCAAGAAATTTGAAGGTCATTGCTTCACATATGGAATGTATGGACATATATTTGTTGATTGTAGATATGGAGCAAACAACCCTGTGCCACACATGCATCCAAGACCAAATGGTGACCGGATGAGGAAATTTGATAACCGGGTAATCCTGAATTGGCAAAGATCCTATGGCAACCGGTTTAGTCCATTCAAGATGGAAAAGGTAACAAATGTTATTTGCACCTTTTGTAATAACTTTGGTCATGTGGCTATGAACTGCAGAAGATGAACAGGAAAAGGAAATGTAGGACTTTGGAGATCATCTGGTATGGCCTGTTATCACTATAACAAATCAGGGCACTTAGCAAAATTTTGTAGATCCAGAAATAGCAAACCGGTCAACTCTTCCAAGGATCAGAAAGGAAATAAAAAAATTGATATTGAAGAAACCAGAGAGGATACGAATCAGATTTGGAAGAAGAAAAGTGATGACTCATCTAGAGAAGAAACTATTCCTTCACCCAGTGAAGAGAACCCTGCACCGGTGACTTAAGCCTTTTTAATATGGCTAAGGGGAGCTTAATGGTAAAACATCTCCGGACCCCTTGTGAAAAATGAGCGGGAAAGAATTTTGAAACATGAAATTTGGGTAACTTTTTGTTAACATGTTATCAACCGGTTTTCCACTTGAGCGATGAAATTAGGGTTTGGCGAGCATTTATTGTAATAGGTAAAAAGGATAAAAGCAAGTTTTACTTTGTCATTTTTACCCTAACTCATTCGAGAAAGAAACTTGAAGTGATTGCAGAGCTGAGTAAGATTCTCTTGTTGTTAATTGTCAAATTATTTTGTGATTTGAGAAATTAACTTGAATTGAAGGTTGCAGAAAGTTGAATTGGTGTGCACTTGGGCATTTCAACTAGTAAACGGGGCAACGTGTGTGAAACAAGGTATTTCTTTGAACATACTATTTTGAATCTTGTATGTCTAGAATGGCATCTTCTTCAAAGTCTGTAGAGAGGTTGATGATCACTTTAGAGCCTATGGAAGCTCTAAAGGCAGATGAAATTATGCCATATAATGTATTATCACAGGTTCTAAATGGAGTTGTGGTAAATGGCGATCAGTCCACTTATATAGATTGCAAGTTAGAAGATATAGGATCTCTATACATTTACACACAACTAGAATCACTTTGTGATGAGAACGGTAAAATTAAGACATAGTATGCTAGGGTTTTCGAAAAGGGTTTTTATAATGCCTCTTATTTTCTTGAAGATTTAGAAGAAGCACATATCAGAATAATTTTGAGTATATTTCATGGAGAGAACATGTACTTAGAAAGGACTCACACAATTACTAAGGAAGCCATTCAGGCTGTGACTGGCTACTTTGCAACTAGTGAAGTACCTGAGCTAAGGAAAATTTCTAAGGATACTGTCTTTGATTTAATTGGTTCTACATCTGACAGGCATGCTTTTTCTATCAACAACATCAGGGACCCTGCACTAAAACTAGTAGCAATGGTGATAGGCCACCGAGTATTTTACTCCAGTAGACTTAACAGTGTTCCATCTATAACAATCCACATAGCTCACAAAATGATTGTAGATAATTCTAACTATGATATTTGTGAAGCTATCAGAAGACAACTATTTTTGAATTTTAAATCTATCAAGAAGGATAGTAGTCATAAATTCAAGTTTGGTTAGCTTTTAGTTGGTCTATTCTTTTACTTTCAGAATTTTCTACCAGGGATAGGAGACATTGAGTGGTCAAAGGACTCACCGGTCTTGGCACAAATCAAGAACAACATCAAGGTGGTAAAGAATACTTTCCATGATACCCTGAACAAGTATTTCAATGAGTTCCAGAAGAAAATGGGTATGAGAATAAGAATACCAGAAGAGGTGGTAACACTAGTACATTCGGGCCTAATTTCCAACGTCTCATTGTCAGAAGTCTGACGACAACATGTCGGACTTTCGACAAATGTAACCATCAAAAAATCATCGTCGGTCTTCCTGATGATGCCATTTGCATTGGCAGTCCGATTACGTTATGAACTCTTCCAATGGCTGCTATGTTTTCTCCTCAGGCCAAAAATGTCATCGGATTACGGTCGAAATTTCGATGGCTTCTATGTTTGCTCCTCGATGACTATCCGACAAGGAAGTGACATCGGACATACAATATCCTTGTTGGATGTTTCTTTAGTTGTCGTCAGAATTTTGACGGAATCAGATGCTGTGGGTCAGACGGCTTGGCCATCGGTGCATGAAAGCATTGAACGAGTTCTACTTTTAAAAATTACATAAAAGATTTTTAATTTATTTGATTTAGTGTTATTTGGAAAAAAAGATTATCAATGATGTTTCCTTTCTCCAAGAATTGGATCTAGGATCTTTCTGTCAGATAATATGTAACATCCAATGACTAAATATTTTCTTTACAAATACTTATTTTATTTTATTATCATCTAAGCGTGAATTATAATTTATATTTGTGCGGAAGCAAAAGATACAAGATGAAAACTCGTGTGCAAGTAAATTTCATAAAAGAAAGCAAGCAGGCATTATATTGAATGACATGGAAACAAGACCATCAGTTGCCTAGAAGAGAGCAATTGGAGAAAAACATAGGAAAGTGTTAAAGGGTAATAAATACATAGAGAGTATGCAATACAAACAAACATTGTTTAGAGTGTGTGATGTGACATCTCTAATTTATGTCCGGAGGGACTGACTAGTTTTGGAATTCCTAGGAAGCCTATTGGGCCACGCTTGGAGGAAATCAATGTGTTCATGCAAGGGCCACCTTTTTTCTATTATGAGAATGATGATTTTGCACTGAAGGATATTTGGAAGACAATATCCAAAAATTTCTGTAGTGTGGAACCAGAGTTGGTGGACTCGAAGTACTTTTCGGCTTCCAGAAGACCAAGAGGTTATGTACACAATCTCCCAATAGAAGGGCAATTTCAAGAATTACCTCTCCCCCCCATGACTATTCAGGAAGCACTTCCTCAGACAAAGGACTATCGGCCTCCATGGGATCAAAGAAAAAAATTTAATTGCATAGACTCTAGATGATGTGGTGGTATCCTTTGTGAAGAACTCTATACTATAATTGAAAATTCATGAGGGAAACTGCAAGATAGCGAACATAAATACATTCTTGAAAAGTGTGAAGAATGGAACTTGGTTTGGGTGGGGCCAGGTCAGGTGGCTCCTCTAGAGGTTGACGAGATAGAAATTATATTAGGATTTGAAAAAGATCACACTCATGGAACTTCGTGTGCAACTGATTGATTGTGTTGTTTGGGTAATGCATTCCAAATAGATATAGATGCATACCATTTATCTGTCTTGCAAGCATTTTATCCTGATGACATTAAATTAAAGTTCTTTCTCTATTTTCTTGTGATCTCTGGAGCAGAGGTTGTTTTGCATCGACTTGGGATACATTTAAGTTGTGTTGTATCTGTGGAAATATGTATCCTAGGTCAATGCAATGCAACCTCTGCTCCACCAATACCAGATAATAGAGAAAGTGCTTTAATTTAATGCCATCAGGATAAAATTCTTTCAAGACAGATAAATGGTATGCAACTATATCTATTTGGAATGAATTACCCAAACAGTGCAAACAATCAGTCGCACACGAAGTTCCACGAGTGTGATCTTTTTCAAATCCTAATATAATTTCTATCTCGTCAACCTCTACAGGAGCCACTTGACTTGGCCCCACCCAAACCAAGTTTCATTCTTCTCACTTTTCAAGAATGTATTTCTATTCACTATCTTGCAATTTCCCTTATGAATTTTCAATTATAGTGCAGAGTTCTTCACGAAGCACACCACCACACCATCTAGAGTCTATGTGTAGATAGGAAATGTGGAAATCATCAAAGCAATGTTAAATTAGTCTAGTTCAATCACAAAAACTCAATTGCAATGACAAGAATCCTAATTACACTCAATAAAGACATGAAAACAAGACATCAATTCAAACGCAAACCATTGCAAACTTGAATGTCTCCTTCATGTGGCTCCATTGTCCTTCTTTCTCCTTCAAATAGCTTTGTTTGTGGATCTCACCTACTAGTGCATAAGCATGATGTGAAAGCAAGTAGACAAGATTGTAGCGCAAGAATACTAGAAGCATGATTGATTTGACCAGAGATCAGGGAGCTTGATTGAAGAAATTCATCCAATTTATAGATAAATTGGAGAAAAGACAAGATTAGCATGAATTTGTTTCGAATGGAAATTTCAAATCAAAAATGACAATTATGACAAATTATGACAAATTTGCACTTTCTATGCAAGATTGATTGATTGTCAATTATGACAAAATTATGACAAATTTCTATGTCAAAATTGATTGATTGTCAATTATGACAAATTATGACAAATTGAAATGTCATTCCCATGAAATTAGGAGAAAAATAGGAGAGAATTGAAAATTAGATGAATTAGGAATTAGGACAATTAGAAAATGAGGAAATTAGGAATTAGTGAACTAATTAACAATTTTTCATTTATTAATTAATTCACAAAGAGGGAGAAATTAGTTAGCCAATTAAATAAACATTTAATTGTGATAAGAAGACTTAGGATAAACAAATAAATTATTTAACCTAGAGGGAGAAATGACAAACGAGGTTAAATGAATAAATCATGAAACCCTAGAAGATGCAAAGACGACAATTAGGTCTTGACAAAAGATAATTGATATCGATTCGATTTGATCATGATTCTGACTGACAAAGGACCAAAGCTGACAAACGATTTGATTGATAAATGCGCCAATTGACGAGGACCAATGACTAATTGATCCAAATTGACACGATTGAGAAAGATGATGATCGATGACAAACTGATTGCAAAATGACAAAATTGACAAGAAGACAAGGATTAATGACAAAATAGATTGCAAAACGACAAGATTGAAAATGACCATGATCGATGACAAATCGATCGCAAGATGACAAGATTGAAAATGACAATGATCGATGACAAATCGATCGCAAGATGACAAGATTGAAAATGACAATGATCGATGACAAATCGATCGCAAAATGATAAGATTGATAAGAGGACAAAACCCTAATTAGGATTGACAATGTCCAAAATGAAATCGAATTGACGATGTCAAAATATGACAAATGAGCATGCACATTGATGTGACAGGGTAAAATTGACCAAAATCATGACTGAAGATTGTTGTCGACAAGACCAAATTTGAAAGTGAGACAAATGAAGAATGTAGAAGGAGGACTCGATGCTTGCAAATGATAAAGATCAAGTGCGCAACATAGGAGAAATGTTAATGCAACGCAAAAACCCTAAAATAAGGCAATGCGCAAATGTTAAAGTATGACTCCGCAAGTGTTGACCATTTTTAGACGTCTACATTTTGCCCCTCTTTGAGACAATGCGATATTAAGCGTTGTTTCAAAGAACAATAATGAAAATGCCCCAAATAGTGACAATGACATATGCATGCCCCCTCGAGGAATTGGTCGGAAACATCCAAAAAAGAGGCCAATTGATCGATAAGAATGATAGAAAATGATAGGTTCAAACAGACTAACAATTGAAGATTGGATGCATGAAGGACAAGCAATTGAAAGCGCAAAAGACCATGACCAACATGAGATGGAGAGAGTGCACATCCATCTATGCACTGACAAAAATCTATAAATGAGACAAAGAGAGTGAAAATTGCTCATTTGCACTAGCCAAAGAGGAGGATTTGTTGCCCTGGAAAAGGACACTTGCAGAGAGATGGAGAACATTCCAATGGAAGATCACCTCAGAGAATGTGTACGCACCTACAGATGACCGGACGATGTGGGAGCAACAGTATGTATCTCAAAAACCCATATTGTCAATTTTATGAATTTGACTTGCTCGCGGGACATTGTAGGGCCCATAGGGAATGCAGAAACTGACTTCTGCGCCTATGTGAGTGCATCTTGTGCTTGTGTAGGGTATCCTGCACTTGTGTAGGGTACACAGGCATAGGTTGTTTCTACACAGGCGCAGTTGTGCCTTGGGAAGTCAATTTTGGTCAAAAACAACATGCGAATGATCCGAAAAGGGGGGACAAGGGTAGGATAGGTCAAAATAGATTAGAAATACCCTGATTTGGACATGAAACAAGGAAATGCAGCCTGTAGGAGCAAACCCTAAAACTGACAAAATGTGCCCCAATTGTGATGCAGAGTCGACAGTATCCATTGATCATGCGGGAGAACCGACCTGACTGCTTCATGTTACGACATAGACTCAGGAGCATGAACAAAGATACACTAGCAGGACTTGGAATATACTATATCACATTCATGCCCGAGATTAGGGCAAACATAGGACTGCTTACCGCATTGGCAGAGCGATGGCATTTGGAGACTTCCTCCTTCCATCTGGCGACTGGAGAGGCGACTGTGACACTAGAGGATGTATGGCGTATCCTTCGCATTTTGATTCATGGAGAGATGATAGAGTATGACCCAGTGATAGGGAGAGATACTTTGTGTAGATTATTTGAGTGCGACGCAGATGATCTAGATATCGTAGAGAGGGAGATTGGCTGGGAGACCATGGCATCAGAGTATGATCAGCGATATGTGGTGATAGCCGTGGTTATAGCATGCCTACTAGTAGGGGACAGACGAGGACATGGATTCCCTATTGGATGGGGAAGAGTGCTGGAGCGGATGGCAATAGAGGGTATGGTGTATGCATGGGGACCATGTGTACTGGCTATGCTATATTTTCAGCTGCATCAAATAGCATATCAGGGAGTGCAAACTTTGAGCTGTGGAGTCACATGGCTGCAGGTATGGGCATTTGAGCACATAGCCATATGTCAACCAATTGCAGAGAGACAGGTAGTACCACATCGACCATATGTGTATTGCTATGGAGGAGCACTGAGACAAGGTCCTTTTGGATACATACTGTATTGGCAACATGAGCTAGACAGACTGAGAGAGTTCACATGGAGGCCATATCTGGATTACCCTGGATGGTCAGATGATAGTGATGAGCTACCGTATTGCAGATAGGAGAGATACCTGATTGGGTGACCAGTGAATCACTAGAGAGTGATTGAGATGTACTTGCCAGAGAGAGTTAGACGACAATTTGAAGAGAGGTAGGATGTACCTAGAAGGACTACACACTTTGCCTAATCTCACAGAGAGACGAGTCAGTGGGGGAGTATGATTCAGCCACACATAGCATATGCTGACTTCACATAGATATAGCAGAGATAGTGGGATTGCAAATCAGATGTGGTGGACGCCGGGACAACAGAGGAGTATGAGCGATGGTTTGCATGACGACGGCCAGTGCCATTGACAGATCCTGACATTCCGGTACCGAGGAGACAGGAGGACTTCCCACTCATTGGAGAGGATGAGGATAGAGATGAGGACGAGGAGGATGAGGGCAGTGATGAGGATGAGGAGGATGACAAGGATGGAGATGATGAGGGGGATGACGATTATGAACCAGATTCAGCCAATCAGGAGTCATTGCAGGATATACCTATAGAGCCAGAGACAACTAGCCTAGAGGAGATGGAGATGTGCAGGGCTACCATAGCGAGTTAGCATGATCACATTGCAACATTAGAGAGACAGAATGCCATCTTGAAGATAGAGCATGAGCAGTTTAGAGCAGAGATAGCCAGACTTACAATGGCTCAAGATACAGCAATAGCCCAGGCACAGCGAGAAGAACAGAGAGTCACTGAGTATGTTGGGTCGATTAGGGATGCCAGTGCACGGGAGATGGCACAGATGTTGGTAGAGATCAGAGAGGAGATACACCATTTGAGGACACTATATGAGAGTGTAGCTCCACCAGAGTAGAGAGCAGCTTCATGTCAGGCATGATTGAGGACAGAGAGTAGGGCACGCTCTCAGAGGTCAGTGAGCAGCATGGGGGTGAGTGGACCTATGAGACCACCACAGCCAAGACCTGAGATAGGATGGACATCATCCTTGAGACATGTCAAGGATGAGGAGGATAGAGGGAGCACCCAGTGACAGAGGCACGTGCTCCTTATGATAGACAAATGTAATTTGACATTATGTAGTCAGCCTGCGGGCCATACTGAGGACAGACAGTCCAATTTTGTACTCCAATATTATTTTGATATATGATATGATATGCATCGATATGAGGGGATGCAATGTGTTATGACTTATGTTATTTTCCATGTATGGATGGTGTATGCACTGTTTATTGTGGAACATGTATGAATACATTTTGATGTGTTTTTGATGCATTTATAATATGAAATGGATAAAATGCTTGATGTAATGTAAATGTACTAACCGATGAATGCAGGATGCAGCTTACGTGTTTTGGAGATCGGAGCACTAGACCGAACTAAATACCCGAATTGATGGAAGAAATGTTAGTAAGAAGAAATGAGATAGAGGACAGTTAGAGGTGAAGAAAACTTGCTTTCACTAATGCACTTTGTAGGTGAGAATCTTTATTTAATGTAGCAAAATGGATGTGTAGCATCATGGCATTGAAGGCCAGAGCTGAAATGCAACCCTTTTTGCAAAAGATAGACACATCGCAGATAAACAACAATCACAACAAAAAAGAAAGGGACCATGAACCATCCCGGTCACTCTAAATCACTCAGTGACATCATCGAGCAACATAGGAACATGATCGAAGAGAAATCAGTAAATGATAAGACTCGCTAATTCCAACAAGTCAAACAAACATCTTGATCTTCATTGTCAAAAGTTGAAAGTGTTGATAGGACGATCATGCTGTCTAGTTTCAGGGAATGCGGTACCCCATCTAAGATAGGACACAGTCTGGTTTCAAGTATACCACACCCTATATAAGACCCATGATAATGTTGACAAGGACCAATGATATTAATGTTGATGTTCGATCGAGAAGACAATTGTGATCAGCTTGAATGTCTGGTTTGATTGAAAAAGTTCATCTATTAACGCATGATTCCATTAAAGAACAATGTGTGATTGCATGTCGTTGGAGGGATACTCAATGATCTGTCTTATGCACAAAGGGGATATTGTTTTGTTTTTGCTTTTCGAGATTTTACAATTTTTTTGTGTTCATTTTTTTTCAGGACTTTTTTTGACTTTTTAGGGAGTTTTTTAAGGACATTATTTGATTTTTAGGGATTTTCTCAGGACATTATTTGATTTTTAGAGATTTTTTTCAGGACAATATATGATTTTTAGGGATTTTTTTAGGACATTATATGATTTTTAGGGATTTTTTCAATTTTTTCAATTTTTTGATTTTGCCCCCAGTGTCTAGCAAGGAAAGGAATATGACAGGTGAATAAATAGGCTTTCTGAAATGTTGGTGGATAGAGGGAAGACAAAGGTCATTTATTATGGAGGCAATGGGACAAGAGATTGGATATGACAATGTAAAGAAGTGACATGGCATGAGGGACATGTCAAAAGGTTTTTGAAACCATGTTTAAATTTTGCATCCTTATGTCAGATCAAGATCAAGGAATGAAAAAGAGTGTATGGATAGTGATAAGATATGGATAGGATAAGAAAGACCAAGAATGGATAAGGGACATGGATTGAAGATCGGGATAGGATACGGGATAGTGGCAGAAAGTTGCAATAAGACAGGGAATATGGATGAAAGGTTGTGATAAGCAAATGGATAAAGACCAAAAGCTATGATAGACTAAAAGCTAAAAACAAGATGCATGATGCTCATGAAGATCCTCAGCCTTGTCAAGATCAAAGGTGGAAAGGGAAAATGGACATGAGGGATGATAGGACAAGGAAGGGTAATAGGACATGAAGGAGTATGACATGGTGTGATAGGATAATGAAGGGCAATAGGATATGAAGGAGGAAACCTACCCACAAGTGTGGTGTGCAAGAGGTTCATAGATTATGCATGACGCCTGTTTGCCAGGTTTTCATCATGGTACTTGCCCAAGGCGCCTGTTTGCCAGGTTTTCACCAGTGGACGAATTGTTTTTGCTTTACTTTTTTCTTTCTTTTTCTTTCACATTTTTTTTTTCAATAGATGGACACATGATAGGGGATGGAAGAAGGACTCAAGCATATTTTTCTTTGTTTGGATAGTAGCCTTGAAAAAAAAATGGATCATGACCTTAAAAGTATGCTCAAAGATGTTGGTAGGATAAGGACATGGAAAATAAGACGAAACTAAGGCAAGGATTTATGCAAAGGATGGGATCAAAGGGATCGAAGGATGGAAAATATGCATTGGATAATGGATAGGGTATTGGAAAAATTGGGCTTCAGTGGATAGAAATGTTGGCAAGATCGACATTGGCACACACCTTGAGGGGTGATGGATTGATGGAGGAAAGATGTATTTTGGATATTGAGATTTGGATGGAGGAATAGCTTGGGATTTTGGGACATAAGGGCCCAAAACGGATGAAGAAGGTGGTGGAGGAATAAACTTGGAAGGTTTGGATGGAGGAATAGAAACTTTGGATGCCAAGTTGGATGTTTCTTTAGGATTTTGTGCTTCAAGGAGCCGCTTAGGAACCCACATGGTTTTTTATTTTTCATGCTTTTGTGGTTCCTTGGAGTGCATTGCTTACAAAAGGGATTTTGGAACCCATATATATTTTGACTTTGCTTTATTTTGCTCAGTGGGCCTTTGTGGCCTTTTGGATATATTTTTTTCTTTATAGATCATATTGTTCTTTGTTTTGACATGTCGACTATATTGGACATGTTGATCCTTGAATACATGTGGATTTCTAGACTTATGACTTTTATACTTGGCATCCAAATTGCTTGGAGGGGGAAAGGAATGCATGGATGGATATGAATGAAATGGACTTCTTTTGGATTGATGAAATTTACTCAAGGATGTGTGCCTTTGCTGACCTTGCATAGAGGATGAAGGGATATAAGGACCTAAGATGGATGGAAGGTATGAAGGGGAAGGGATATGTTTTGATTTTGATGGAGGGATACCAACGTCTTGAGAGTGAGTTGTGTAGACATGATCCTTAAGATCTTCTTTGATATGGAGGGGTTCTTTCTCATGAAGGTCTACTCCTTTGCCTTTATTAATATCTTGACTTGTAGGATACTCTTTTCTTTGGGAAGAAGACGTGAGTCCATTATGAGGTGGATATGATATGAAAGAAATAATGAGATCTTGAAGTGGATCGGATTGCACCAAAGTGGAAGAACCCATTATGCATGTCGAGGGTTCATGAACATCTTGCACTGACATGTTAGAATCATGAGGGGGATTAGGATCATGATAGGGAATAGGATTGTGTAGTGGACATGGTTCAATGATAGGCTCTTCAAGAGATGGAATGGGAGAAATAATGGGATCATCAAAAGAAATGTGATCTTGGAGTGTATATGGAGGATTAGGACAAGGAGATGGAGGAACAAAAGGATCTTGTGGAGGATTTAAAGGAATAATTTGATCTTGACAAGGAGGAAGATCATTGGAATCCTCTTTAAAGGTGCTTTGCTCTTGACTTTCAATGGGATCATCGGAAAGGATGGAAAGGATATCTTGATCTTTCTTAGGAAGTGGAGTGCCAATGGGATTTGAAAGGACATTTTTTTCATGAAATGGAAGGGGATCATTTGGGATTGGATGGACTGGGATATCTTGATCTTGCTCGGGGAATGGAGTGTTAATAGGGCTTTGGATAGGATGGATAATAATAGGGGAATCATTGTGAGTGTCTGGGAACATGGGGTCTTGGTCAACAATTGGATGGGCTGATAAGGTTTGATCTTCATCTGCATCTATTTCAAGACACGTTTCTTCATGCTCTAAATTATCCTCTTGACATGGGGTTGGACTTTGGATATGCATGGGGGATTCTTACAAGGAATCAATGTTTTGGCATGAAGGAAATGCACTTTGAACATTTGTGATGGATTCTGGCAAGGAATCAATGCTTGAACATGAGGAAGAGGGACTTCGAATGGGGTCCTCTAAAATAGGTAATGGCAATAAAGTGCATGGTGGCATTGGGTCTTGTATTTCTGAAACATGACAAGGATGTGCATCATGAATTGGATTATCTTGGCAATCAATTATGGATAGCCCTTGGGTAATTTCATCCTTGGGTGTATTGTTTGATGAGGACAATATGGAAGGTTCTTGTGAAACTTCTAGAGGTGTAGGGATAGATGCCACTGGAGAGTCAATTTGTTTGTGGGGGGATGAGGCATTGCTAGACATAAGTGTATTATCTTGATCTTCCTCAAAGAACTCACTTGGTAATTTCCTTAAGATCATTGCAATAAAGCCACCTTTCTTTCGAGGTTTTGACATAGTTGTATCTGGAATTTGAACTTGTTTGGCAAGGAATTGGTTCTGATCTGATGTCATGTTTTGATATTGGACTTGGTTCAATTGTTCTGACATGTTTGAAACTTGGGTTGGTGTGTGCTGCAACCTTTGTTTTTGAATTTGTGATTGTGGTTGTTGACATTGATATGTTGATTAAACTTGTTGATATTCCACCATTGGTTGAACTATTTGTTGACATTGTATAGTTGGTTGGACATATTGTTGAAATTGGACCATTGGTTGTGTTGGTTGTATATGTTTGACCATTGGTTGTGTCTGTTGGAAATGTTCGAACTGTTGAACAATTGGTTGTGATGGTTGAAAATCTAATTGATAGTAAACACCTTCTTGTTCTTGTTGTGGAGGCACATAATGTTGAAATTGATGTTGTCTCTTTTCTTGAAATTGTTTCATCATCTCTATTTGGGAGAGGAGAGCTGGTATGTCTGATCGTTCAAGAAGAGATCTTACATCAATTGGCTCAATCTTTGGATTTCAACCTGGAAATTTTTGAAACATTTTGGACATTTGTGATCTATTCTTCTCAATGTTTTTCACTCTTTGTTCCAAAATCTCATTTTCTTGAGCTAGTTTCTCCTCTAGTTTTTGTATTTGGAGACTTGTTTCATCATAAAGAGTTTGATCGATATTGCCTTGTTGTTGGGTTGGATATAATTTTGATTTCCTTGGATTAAAATTCGATTGCATTGTCGGTTGATACGTCAAACTTTGTTGCATCATTGGTGCTTGGAACCTTATTTCAATAGACATGTCACTATGCAATGTTTTTGGGATTTTTGATTTTAAAAGGATGATGTATGATATGCAACTAAATGCAATCTATGGTAAGAATGCAACCTATGCTTTTGTTCTTTTTCAATATTTTGACAAACTCATGAATGCAATTCTAAAAATGAGACCCTTAGGAAATTGAAATGATGTCTAGACCTCAAAGGACAAAAGGACCAAGTGACAATAGGACAAATTGACAATGTCTCACCTATATGCTTGGATACTAAGCTAGGTTTGACCAAATGACATTGATGACAAAAAGACAAAAGGTTTGATAAGGTCTAGACTTCCTAACAATGACTTAGGGTTTATCAAAGATTTGGATTACTCAAGTATGACAAAATCTAGTTTTTGAGACTATATGCAAAGGGACAATTACTATGCAAATGACCCTAATATGATATGATAATGACCTAAGCTTAATGAAGAGACCTAGGGTATGAAAATGTGACCTAATGTTATGAGGAAAAAGATGCAAATGCAAATGTATGACAATGTCAACCTAAGTTTGAATTATGAAATGGTATTACTCTAATGCAAGAGGACATATGCAAATGGATGACCCTTATTGATATGCAAAGGAGTATGACCTAGGTGAAACTTAACCTTGGTAATTGACAATGAATTTGCAAAATGCAAACCTAAGATGAACCTAAACCTAATTGACATGAATGTTGAGACAAGATTTTGAAAAATGTTTGACAACCATGTTTGAAGGTGTTTTGAACTCTTTTGAATGAAATACTCTTGTGTTTAACCTTGTTTTGAATCAATTTGTCTTGTTTTTGAAATGAGACACAACTCAACTTTTGACAAGCAAAGAAGACAAGATATTTCAACTTAGACTCAAGATAATCATGCTCATTCACACATTTCTTATGGTAGGCTTTGGACAGTAGGTGCTTGAGAGGTAGACACGTTATGAGATTCAAGGAGAATACATAGATGCTTGACCCCACGGGCTCCCCTCCATGGCACTCACTTCTCAGGGCAGCCAAGCATCAGTCCCCATGGAAATCTCCCCATGGTGAACTTAGTATCTCTTCCAAGTATCCGAACTTGTCCTTCTCAAGCAACTAGAAGGATTTTTGGCCTTTAACTACAAGGTGTTTAGTAAGGATTTCTGTTAAGCTTTACTCCTTGGTGTCACACAAGCGTGATTGAGACATTAAGCCCACCAAGATACCAAAAAAATGTAGTCGTGTAAGCATAATTTAGACCTTGAGGCCCTACTTAGATGTTGATATGAGAAAGAGTCCAAGGGTCATCACTTCCCAAGTAACTACAATTCCCACGTAACCCTTCCTTCAAAGCTTTCGCCCATCAGGTATTTATTTATAGTGAGTTAGAATGCCAAGGTATTCTAGCTGTACTCACTTTAGGTCATTCCCTTCTCATGATTGTCACTTGCTTGCAAAAGAAAGCAAATGGTTGGGAAGGCAGGCCCTCTAAATGTAACAAACAATCTGAGCCATGAGAATGGTATCGAAGATCTGGATTTCTGATCACCCTAAGAAGGATGAGAGCATACTCTCCTAGTCCAATGTCAAACTCAACAATCAAAGAAAACACACGTTAATTCCATCCTATTTAGCAATCATACTAGGTGCCTAATTATGAATTACAAACACCAAGTTTAGTTGGAGTATAAGGCAACCTGCAAAACCACCAAGTCAGAAGTTTGATTTTGTTTGATCTTTGACTAGCGAACTTGCATAAAATTCGTTAGTAGTTTCATCTTTGTCTTTGCCATGTGTAATGCCAAGGTGCTGCATAGAGAATCAGTACCAAAAACCAAAAAGCAGAAACAAAATGCAAAACAAAACAATTTGCAAGTAAAAAACACTGCCTTTTACCTCTGTTTCTGGCCTTACACAGGTACAAAATGTCTCACACAGGTGCAAAATGTAGTAACATAGGTGCAGATTGTCCTTGACAAAGGTGCAAAATGCTTGACACAGGTGCAGATTGCTTCACACAGGTGCAGAAGTTCTCAGAATACCCTACATTACCCTGTTTCTTGGGTTTTTCACCTGCAAATCAACTCAAGAGCACTCAAAAGCATGATTAGGGGGTTAGTTCATGTTGGGTTCACCAATTAATGTAGATAGGAAATGTGGAAATCATCAAAGCAATGTTAATTATTAGTCTAGTTCAATCACAAAAACTCAATTGCAATGACAAGAATCCTAATTACACTCAATAAAGACATGAAAACAAGACATCAATTCAAACACAAACCATTGCAAACTTGAATGTCTCCTTCATGTGGCTCCATTGTCCTTCTTTCTCATTCAAATAGCTTTGTTTGTGGATCTCACCTACTAGTGCATAAGCATGATGTGAAAGCAAGTAGACAAGATGGTAGCGCAAGAATACTAGAAGCGTGATTGATTCGACCAGAGATCAGGCACCTTGATTGAAGAAATTCATCCAATTTATAGATAAATTGGAGAAAAGACAAGATTAGCATGAATTTGATTTGAATGGAAATTTCAAATCAAAAATGACAATTATGACAAATTATGACAAATTTGCACTTTCTATGCAAGATTGATTGATTGTCAATTATGACAAAATTATGACAAATTTCTATGTCAAAATTGATTGATTGTCAATTATGACAAATTATGACAAATTGAAATGTCATTCCCATGAAATTAGGAGAAAAATAGGAGAGAATTGAAAATTAGATAAATTAGGAATTAGGAAAATTAGAAAATGAGGAAATTAGGAATTAAGTGAACTAATTAACAATTTTTCATTTATTAATTAATTCACAAAGAGGGAGAAATTAGTTAGCCAATTAAATAAACATTTAATTGTGACAAGAAGACTTAGGATAAATAAATAAATTATTTAACCTAGAGGGAGAAATGACAAACAAGGTTAAATGAATAAATCATGAAACCCTAGAAGATGCAAAGACGACAATTAGGTCTTGACAAAAGATAATTGATATCGATTCGATTTGATCATGATTCTGACTGACAAAGGACCAATGCTGACAAATGATTTGATTGATAAATGCGCCAATTGATGAGGAACAATGACTAATTGATCCAAATTGACATGATTTAGAAAGACGACGATCGATGACAAATTGATCGCAAAATGACAAAATTGACAAGAAGACAAGGATCGATGACAAAATAGATTGCAAAATGACAAGATTGAAAATGATCACGATCGATGACAAATCGATCGCAAGATGACAAGATTGAAAATGACAACGATCGATGACAAATTGATCGCAAAATGATAAGATTGATAAGAGGACAAAACCCTAATTAGGATTGACAATGTCCAAAATGAAATCAAATTGATGAAGTCAAAATATGACAAATGAGCACGCACATTGATGCGATAGGGTAAAATTGACCAAAATCATGACTGAAGATTGTTGTCGACACGACCAAATTTGAAAGCGAGACAAATGAAGAATGCAGAAGAAGGACTCGATGCTCGCAAATGATAAAGATCAAGTGCGCAACATAGGAGAAATGTTAATGCGACGCAAAAACCCTAAAATAAGGCAATGCCCAAATGTTAAAGTATGACTCCGCAAGCGTTGACCATTTTAGATGTCTACACTATGCAATTCAATTTTTTTCTTTGATCCCATGGAGGCCAATAGTCCTTTGTTTGAGGAAGTGTTTTCTGAATAGTCATGGGGGGGAGAGGTAATGCTTGAAATTGCCCTTCTATTGGGAGATTGTGTACATAACCTCTTGGTCTTCTGGAAGCCGAAAAGTACTTCGAGTCCACCAACTCTGGTTCCACACTATAGAAATTTTTTGATATTGTCTTCCAAATATCCTTCAGTGCAAAATCATCATTCTCATAATAGAAAAAAGGTGGCCCTTGCATGAACACATTGATTTCGTCCAAGCGTGGCCCAATAGGCTTCCGAGGAATTCCAAAACCAGTTAGTCCCTCCGGACATAAATTAGAGATGTCACATCACACACTCTAAACAATGTTTGTTTGTATTGCATACTCTCTATGTATTTATCACCCTTTAACACTTTCCTATGTTTTTCTCCAATTGCTCTCTTCTAGGTAGCTGATGATCTTGTTTCCATGTCATTCAATATAATGCCCACTTGCTTTCTTTTATGAAATTTACTTGCACACGAGTTTTCATCTTGTATCTTCTGCTTCCGCACAAATATAAATTATAATTCACACTTATATGATAATAAAATAAAATAAGCATTTGTAAAGAAAATATTTAGTCATTGGATGTTACATATTATTTGACGGAAAGATCGTAGATCCAATTCTTGGAGAAAGGAAACATCATTGATAATCTTTTTTTCAAATAACACTGAATCAAATAAATTAAAACTGTTTCATGTAAATTTTAAAAGTAGAACTCTTGCAATGCTTTCATGCACCAACGGCCAAGCCGTCTAACCCACATTATCCATAATAGAACAAATCACCATAATAGGCTATTATAAAGTATCTATACAAAAATATGAAAGAACATTAAATTACCCTTACAAACCCATAAACCATAAAATAGTGAATATAGATATAAATTTGTAAATGTCTCCCTACAAACACCACAACAGTAACCAAAACAAAAAAATTCTTATGCGCAAAAACTAAGTAGCTTGCATGGCACGGGGCATGATGCCCTTGTGAACAAACTTGAGTTGATACCAAGAGGTCTTCCAATCTTCTTATGTAGAGGCCAAAATATTGTATTGACTTTAAATATTCAAAAGAATATCCTCTGCCTCCCTATAGTTATTTGAAACCTTCACCACCAAATCAAGCTTCTAAGAGTCTTCAAACAATCTCACCATGCTAGTGAGTTGCAAGTCTACAACATCTCCTAGATGATCGAACCGTTTCTTAATTTTGTTCTTTTGATTAGTCAATGGATTTAGTTGCATGTACAAGTTTTCTATTTGAAGCCTTTCATTTCCTTCTGCATCATTCTTCATGTCTATAGTATTGGATAGTTGTACAATTTGTGATGCTATAATATCTATGTGACCCTTAATATCCTTAGTATATTTAGGCTATTGCTTTTAAAACATGTATGCCGCCACTATATCCTTTACACTTTTCTAAAAAAAAAATATGCTTTCTTGTAGTTGGATATGCGTTGTTGCACATCTAATCACCAAACCTTCTGGTCTTTTCTCTTCCACCTTCTTCTCTACATCCTTAAAAAATTTGGCTTCCAATTTGAAAGCACGTTCCTTAAATCCATCAAGCATCAATTTTATTTTCTTTGCACTTGACAAAGACTCATCCAAAAATAATTCTAGAAGTCCTTCATGAAGGACTTTCACTACATCACTAATAATTTATGAGCCCTATATTTGAGACTTAATTAAATTCTTGTGAGTAGAATGGTGAAGTATATCACCCAAACAAATCATATGCAAGGGAGACAATCACTTAAGGTCCATCTGATCTTGAGACATTGATGCCCACTTTAGCATGTCCCATCCTAAATATCCCTTAGGCATGTTTTGCTTCATGTCCACTTTGATTCTACTCACATTGTCTTGAAATCTGCATTTTCAACTCCTTCCTCAACCTTTGTTCAATTTTAAGTCCTCATTGACAAGACTGGGATGCCTTAGGTTCCTTGGTACTCGTGATTGGGACCCAAAATATGACCCCTCATTTCTTGACTCATGTGCAAAAAAAAACTAGCTTCATTTTAGTCGGCTCCAAAAATTCAAACACTTTGTGTATGATTAGGTATAAAAGGAAGCCTACACTATCATTTGAATGGGTCTACCTACAATTCAAGTGATCTCTTAATTATAAAATCAATTCAATTCCAAGTGAACAAGCAATCAAGAATTCATCAAGCATTGAAGGAGAATTCAAGTTAAAGCACAACATTCATGATCAACATTCTGCATGACATCCTAAAACCTTGTGTGAGGATTCAAGAAAGATTCATCAAGGTATCATGTTCAATTTCAAGCATTTTTAGATTAGATCTATCCTTTCCCTCAAAAGGAAAACATTATACTTATAGGTTAATTCACAACCCGAGGTTTGACCTAGGAAAGCCCCCATCAACAAACCTATTTTTGTCATTTTGTGTATAGGAAATTGATTCAAGAGTTATGTGTGAAGAATTTGGAAAAGTAAATGATGACAATCAAACTCAAATTTTGATGGCATGAAAAGCAGAAGACTAGGCCAGTTCACACCTGCTAGTCCCAAGAATTTTTGACAGCCTTTTGATAGTAGATTTTGTGTACCATCCTAATCCAAAAAGCATTCATTTTGTCTACATCCGATAGGTGGAGGATGTGGTCGATCCACACCTCCTAGTCCCAACAATTCTACTTGAACACTCTATCATAGGAGAAGAGATATGACTTCTAGGTCTACTAAGGAGATGCCTACTATTAGTCATATGATAAGAGAAAAGAGAAGAAACATGAATACTACTAGCTAACAAGTTGTGTAATGTTGGGTGATTCATGCTACATCATGGATTCCATTGGATAGAAAGTTGTGTTATGCTAGGTGATCCATGATAGAGAAGATTAACAAACAAAACCATTTGTTCGCAAGGCAATCTAAAAACTCTACTACAAAATGGTTGTCGTAGTGACACAAAACACAAACAACAATAATAACCAACACTTGCAAAGGTTTAAACAACAATAATGATTACACTAGCATTAATCCATGCTATTCCAAGTAACGAATCTCAAAAAAATGATAACCATGCCCTAGGGGGCGCTATGTAACACAACACTTCTAGTTTGAGGATATAACATAAATGAATTAACATGAGAAAAAGGAGAGCTCATATGCCTCCCCTTAAGATGTCAACATACCTTTAGGTTGATATCTTAAGGTAGATAGAAATCAAGGATAAGCACCTTCAACACCAAGAAGATATCCTTAATAAACATACATGCATTCCAAGCTAGGAAGAAAGATCCTTGTACATGCCTCATTGCTATAAGAAAGGAAGAGATAGTTGTAAAAGAGATATTTTTCAACAAGTGTAAAGGGATCATTTTAAAGAGGGCGGAAGAGATCTTTTCCTAAATATGTCTACCTCCATAAATAGAGGAGATATTTAATAAAGATATCATCTTTTAAATTAAGAAATGGGAAGGAGATTAAGAAAACAAACCTTCCATATTGCTAGGAAATGGTATCCTTGATGAAGAATTGCACACTTTCTATCACTAAGGAGAGATCATTCATAAAATACATACATTTTCAAGAAAGAAAGAGGTCCTAATCAAGGAACACACACATCCAAGAAAGGAGAGAATTTGGATTGAGGATAATTCTATGCAAGAAAGGATATCAAGTTATAAAAGATAAAAATCAACAAAGGTAAAGTGGATCCTTAAAAAAGAGGAACAATTGACAACTATTATTCTTTCTCCACATTGTAGATACAAGAAGAACTAGGCTATTTATACGTTGCCTCCCAAGTATGATTGCACATGAAATCATAGTACCATGAATGACAATGAGCCCCTAATAGGTAATTAAACTACTGATTTCATATAGAAAGATAAAAACATAATAGGTTATAAATGTCATTTAGAAGGGATATGATGCGTGTATAGCTCATTGTCACCTATTATTTAAATGTTACTATAACTACAATAAGTTGTTGAATTTTAATCTCCAAATCATGACATTCATTAGTGGAATAGTTGATGATGCTTGAAAAAAGGATTGTCCTAATTTTGTTTATGGTTTTTTCTATTAGGTCCTAGGGACAACTGAGAGGGGGGGGTGAATCAGTTGTCAAATAAATTCAAACCAAAAACAACTTAACCAACTTAATGCTTAATACTGGTAAACTAGTTAAGTATGTCGGTAGATAGTTTTAATAGTTAATTTCTATACCGGTAAAGATTAGTGCATGAAACATAAACACAAAGTCATCCACAACACATAACACCAATATTTGTACGTGGAAACCCTGTAAGGGGAAAAACAACGATGGGAAACCTTACCCACAATCAGATGATACTACTGCAAATAGTAAATGTACATAAATGGGGTCTGCACATGCAGAAAGGCCAAGCACCTAGAGCTCACTGCTCAATCACAAAATGGGAGTCACACTGACTACAATTGGATGGTTAAATCCAATAAGAATGTACTACTCAAAATAGTATCTTCATATGCTGGATTCAGTACCGGTGTAATGCTGATATGCTTTCACAAAAACCTAGCTTCACCTTCAAATGATGTCTACGTGTATTGCACTGCTTAATCTCGCATATACCTTCACACAATTCTCTTTTCGCATTCCACATTTGATCTTACAAATAAGATCTTACATTTATACCATAACTTAAGACCAATTTTAGTAGGTCAGCTCTACAAGATATTACAATAAAACATTTTACAAACAATATAATATCTGATGCAATAATTTATTGAACATGTCGGCTTAATGCATTTACAACAATAATTAATCATCTCCATAGCATCCCATGCTGATCTAGAAAAGATAAACCTGCCGGTGTAACCCTAGATAACTCTGGACCTATTTGGCAGTAAAAGCAAATATGCAAATATGAATATACCAATGATTAATTCATTAAGACAAAATGTCCACACAATGTCTTCGATATTACAAAGTGTTTTCCATATCATTCCAAGTGTCGATGATCATTATATCCTACGGGTGAACCATATACCAGTAACTGTGCAATAGTTACTTGCTTGCCGGTAAATGCTGCTAGATCTCCAAAGTGCTAGTGTTTTAGTAGGTGTTGACATCAATGACAAAACCATACCAAAATACCAATAATCTCCCCCTTTGGCATTGATGGC
Organism: Cryptomeria japonica; assembly: GCF_030272615.1. Taxonomy (NCBI): domain Eukaryota; kingdom Viridiplantae; phylum Streptophyta; class Pinopsida; order Cupressales; family Cupressaceae; genus Cryptomeria; species Cryptomeria japonica. Next base: position 445,212,594 of record NC_081408.1, read on the forward strand.
AACACAAGATGGAAAAAGCATCAAAGTGCCAAAACAGAAATGCCAAATACCAAAAACCAACAATCTCCAAAAGGATCATAACCAGAAATCAAAATACATACAGAGAGTAATAATCTCTCCCAAATAACAATCTCTCCCCCTGGGAGAAACATGTGTTTTCCTTGTGTTTTTCAAAGTTTTTGTGAGTTTTTCCATACCAATCTCTCCCCCTTTGACATCAAATGTCAAAGTTACAACAAAACCAAGTTCATATACAAAATACCAATCAATTCAATATACCAACTACTCCCCCTGAGAAGTAGCTTCCTCATCAAAGACCATAATAAAATATTTGTCTGTTAATTCTACCGGTTGATGATAATCATCAACTTCCTAAGTCTCTACTGGTGGTGGTATGACTCCAAGCTGATCTCTGAGATATTCAAAAGTCTCCTTAGGCAAAGGTTTTGTACAAATATCTGCAAGTTGTTCTTTAGTATTCACATAAACTAGTTTTATCTCCTTTGCTTCAACTTTTTCTCTTAGAAAATTCAGTTTGATAGAAACATATTTTGTTTTAGAATGTAGTACTGAATTCTTAGATATATCAATTGCTGCAGTGTTATCACAATAGATAGTAATAGGTTCCTTGCATTTTACCTTTATGTCTTTCAACATTTGCTTAAGCCATAGTACCTATGTACAGTTAGTTGCTGCTGCAACATATTCTGATTCTGCTGTTGATAAAGATGTACAACTTTGTTTATTACTCAACCAAGAAACTAATTTGTTTCCAAGAAAGAATGCTCTGCTGGTGGTTCTTTTCCTATCATCCACATCTCCTACCCAATTTGCATCTGTGTATGCACATAGATCAAAATTTTTATCTCTAGGATACCATAATCAAATATTTATATGCCTTGTAAGTACCGGAAAATCCTTTTTACTGCCGATTCATGATTTTCTCTAGGATTACTTTGAAATATTGAAACAATACATACTACATTCATAATATCAGGTCTGGTTTGTGTTAAATACAGTAAACCTCCTATCATAGATTTGTATCTAGTTGGATTAACAGGTGTAGATTCATCCCTTTGAGATAATTTGTCATTTGTAGTCATAGGTGTGCTTACCGGTTTAGAGTTCTCCATCCCAAATTTCTTTAGTAACTCTTTTAGGTACTTGGATTGACTCAAGAATATACCTTTATTAGTATGTGAAATCTGCAATCCTAAAAAGAATTTTATTTCTCCAATCATAGACATTTCAAATTCTTGCTACATTTTAATAGAAAATTCCTTACATAATCCATCTTCTCCTCCAAAGATTATATCATGAATGAATACTTCTATAATCAAGATGTCATCATTAGTTATTTTGTAATATAAATTGATGTCTGCATTTCCTTTAGTAAAACCAATCTTTAAAAGATACTTATCTAATCTTGCATACCAAGCTCTTGGAGCTTGCTTTAATCCATACAGAGCTTTTCTTAACCTGCAAACCATATCATTGTCATCTGTCAAAGAAAATCCATTAGGTTGTTCAATATAGACTTCCTCTTCAAGATCTCCATTTAAAAATGCACATTTAATATCCATTTGATAAACTTTGTAGTTCTTGTGTGCTGCAAAAGCCAAGAATAATCTGACTGCCTCAATTCTAGCTACCGGTGCAAAGGTTTCATTGTAATCAACTCCTTCCTTCTGAGAATATCCCTTACACACTAGTCTTGCTTTATTTCTGACAACCTTACCATCTTCATTAAGTTTGTTACCCATTTGGTTCCAATTACATTTTTATCTTTAGGCCGGGGAACTAATGTCCAATTGTTATTTTTGTCAATTTGTTCTAATTCTTCTTCCATGGATTTAATACAAAATTTATCTTCACATGCCTCATTAATAGATGATGGTTCAATTTGAGAAATAAGACATAACTCTTCATTTGCCAATCTTCCTCTTGTCATAACTCCTTTAAACTTATTTCCAATTATCTGATCTTCAAAATGATTCAATCTTACATACTAGGGTGTCTTTGTTTGCTGTTGTTCTTCAATTACTGTGGAATCCTCAAATGGTACAGGGGTAGCTGGATCTTCATTTTGTACTGGTGGATTTAGTGTAGGTTCATTTGTCATAATTTCTATTGCCGGTTCAGAGTCTATATACCTTGAAGTTCCTTTGAATTGTTCATCAATCTTTACATTTGTACTCTCAACAATTTTCTGCAGTCTTTTGTTAAAACATCTATATGCCTTACTCTTAGATGAATAACCAAGAAATATTCCTTCATCACTTCTAGGATCAAATTTTCCAATATACTTATCTCTTCTAATATAACATTTACTTCCAAAGATTCTATTCATGATAGGTTATTGAAATGAAAGATATTACCTCTAGTCTGATTACCAGTTGCAATTTCTACACAAGTTCTATTCATGATTTTGCATTTTCCATTATTAAATTGTAACTGAAATCCTTTCTCAACTAATTGACCAACACTTAAAAGACTATGCTTGAATCCTTCAACATAGTAGACATTGTCAGTGTTGTCCTTACCATCAAGAGATATTGTACCCTTACCTTTGATTGAACAAGCTTTGTCATCTCCAAATCTTACTAAACCACCATTGTATTCTTGAAAGTTCAACAATTTACCTTTGTCTCCTGTCATATGATGTGAGCATCCTGAGTCAATGATCTATTCATCCTTTACTTCAACTTTAGCTTCTAGGGCTTGTTCTACCAGTTGAGTAGTAGGTGCCAGTTGATCTTCTGTTATAGCAACAAAAACCCATCCATTGTCTACTGGATCCTCATCAGAATCATCAGTCACACCTTCATCAACAATGTAACAAGATTTGTCTTTATTCTTCTTAAATCTGTATCTCTGATATTCAGAGTTAGGTTTGTATGTTCTTCTAGCTTCTTCTCTTAGTCTAGCATGTCTATCAGGGCATCTCGAAGCCATATGACCAATCCTATTGCAGTTAAAACATTTAAAGGGTGCTTTACCTTCATACTTACTTCCAACTGGACCTTTAGGCTTTTTCCTTGCAAATAGTGCTTCAAGTTCTTCAAGTTCTCTTGCATAAAAGGCTTTCCAATCAGATTTGTCAAATGATGGAGCAGATGATGTTGATGCTTTAAAGGCCAAATCTGTCTTAATAGTAGCAACAGGACCAAATTCTTCAATTTTAAAAGTTGAAAGTTTCCAAATCAATGTATCCCTAGTTACTGATGTATTAGGCATTGTTCTTAACTCATTTATAGTAGTAACCTTCATTTAACATGCCGGTGGCAATCCTCTTAAAACTTTTGAAACAATTTCATCCTCACTTAAGGTTCCTCCACAACATTTAATACCCAAAACAATTTCATTTACTCTTTCCATAAAAGCAGAAATCCTTTCATCTTCTTCCATTTTCAGATGTTCATACCTGACTCGGAAGCTTTCAAGTTTTGCAATTTTGACTGTGGAATCTCCTTCATTCAATGTTTCCAAATGATCCCAAATAGCTTTAGCAGTAGACCTATCTGATAGTCCCATGATTTATTAATCTGATAATGCACTCAGAAGTGCTTCTCTTGCTTTGCAATCATTTTCTTCATCTTTAGTCAAGTTAGCTAGACTGGGTTGACCTGGTACAACAATAGTATAACCATTCTTTGTAACATCCCAAATGTCCTTTCCAATGCAATTCAGATGTGTCTCCATTCTGATCTTCCATATGCCATAGTTGGTTCCATCAAGTTTAGGACTGTCCTTCCTGAAATAGTTAGTAGACATTGGATCTCCTCAAGTTGTTAAACTTCTGCAAAGGAGGACTAAGCTCTGATACCAATTGTTAGGTCCCGGGGACAACTAAGAGGGGGGGGGGTGAATCAGTTGTCAAATAAATTCAAACAAAAAACAACTTAACCAACTTAATGCTTAATACCGGTAAACCAATTAAGTATGCCGGAAGACAGTTTTAACAGTTAATTTCTATACCAGTAAAGATTAGTGCATGAAACATAAACACAAAGTCATCCACAACACATAACACCAATATTTGTACATGGAAACCCTGTAAGGGGAAAAACCACGGTGGGAAACCTTACCCACAATCAGATGATACTACTGCAAATAGTAAGTGTACATAAATGGGGTCTGCACATGCAGAAAGGCCAAGCACCTAGAGCTCACTGCTCAATCAAAAAATGGGAGTCACACTAACTACAATTGGATGGTTAAAACCAATAAGAATGTACTGCTCAAAATAGCATCTTCATATGTTGGATTCAGTACCGGTGTAATGCTGATATGCTTTCACAAAAACCTAGCTTCACCTACAAATGATGTTTGCGTGTATTGCACTGCTTAATCTCTTTTATACCTTCACACAATTCTCTTTTCACATTCCACATTTGATCTTACAAATAAGATCTTACATTTATACAATAACCTAAGACCAATTTTAGTAGGTCAACTCTACAAGATATTACAATAAAACATTTTACAAACAATATAATATCCGATGCAATAACCGATTGAACATGTCGGCTTAATGCATTTACAACAATAATTAATCATCTCCATAGCATGCCATGTTGATCTGGAAAAGATAAACCTGCTGGTGTAACCCTAGATAACCCTGGACCTATTTGCCGATAAAAACAAATATGCAAATATGAATATACCAATGATTAATTCATTAAGACAAGATGTCCACACAATGTCTTCGATATTACAAAGTGGTTTCCATATCATTCCAAGTGCTGATGATCATTATATCTTGCTGGTGAACCATATACCAGTAACTGTACAATAGTTACTTGCTTGCCGATGAATGCTGCTGGATCTCCAAAGTGCTAGTGTTTTAGTAGGTGTTGACATCAATGACAAAACCATACCAAAATACCAACATTTTCTTCAATTTTTCGAGGGGAGAGTAATAAAGTTGGCTTTAAGAAACTCATACAAAATTATCTCTTGTTGTGATTAAAAGTTGTTGAAAATTCATAGATATATTAGATAATGGGGGAGGGGATGTCAACAAAGGAGGAGGATAGAAACCTAAATATTCTTCAAAAAAATGTAATGTATATTTCTCATGAACCTCCACACTTCATTGCACACATCCTAAATCATGTCCATTGCATCCATGTTTATAATTAAATGTGGTATTTAAATCATGTCTAGAGGAGTGTGTTCATTCATATTTTCAAAGTTTAAAGATCCTCAACCATCATCAAGACATGTGTGTGGAAGAAGAGGTTGGAATAGATTTAGAAGAAGCTTGAATAATTGACACATACAACTCCCTTGAGACTTCATATTTGGATAGAGGGACCTTATATCAAATTAAGGAAGGAACAAGAGTGATATATGTATTAGTGTAATTATTAGACTTTTTGAATATTTATCCTTAGTATAATATTGGAAATAGTATCTTATACTAATTAGGGAGTCGTAATTAGGATATTATTTTCCCATTTTTAGTTGTTGATCTCATTATTTAAGACACAAATGATTTTCATCATTTTTTTTTTATGTGGAATATATATCTAATGTAATTATTTATATTTTTAATAAGAAAATAGATTTATTGTAGTAATCATGTGGTTTTTTAATTTTATCTCTTGTCTAAGAGAAAGAATTGAAGATCATAACTCTAACATGGCTTTATTTTGGATGAGTAATGCTGGTGTTTACATTGCCAGACTTGGGCATAGCTTAATCAGGTTCTTCAGAGCTCTTCTTTCATTGTAATTTTGAGATATATGCTTCAGTTAGTGACTGTCTAATATCTTTACAAAATTAGTAGCATATCTTCTGGTAGTCAGCTTATGTATAGATCCTATGATTGCATTGGAACTATGAATAGTGTTTATTGACACTATGAATATTATTTGATGTTGTGATTAATGTCTTAGGAATGGACAATGTTTTAGGTGTGAATAATGTTTTCAAGTATGAATAGGTTTTTTTGGTAATGAAGAGATTTTCTAGGGGCTATGAATAATGGTTTAAGCCTTGTGTAGTTTTTTTCAGGCTTTTTTGCTTGCCTAAAGGAATAGTTTCATGAAAATAGACATTAGTTGGGAATACAATTTTGAGGCCCTACCCCGACTCAGTCTAGCATTTTAGTGATTTTTATGTTGAGACTATTGTGGATGGTTTATTTTTATGCATTATGGATTTAGAACTTATATGATTCCATGATTTGGATAACATTGCTATATGTTGATGCTTCATTTATATGCTTTATGATATAGAACTCTACATGATTTTTGAATAGGATGAATTTGCGATGATATATGTCATTATTGGATTTGTAGGACTTTACTATGATGATAGAAATAGGATGTATGTTTTATGTGTGGATCAAAATTATGAGAATTATGATAATTGCTTATGTGGATTCATTGGATATAAGGTGTATTGATTTGATTAAGTGTATATTGGTTGTAGAGTGTTTGATGTGTATTCTTATTCATGTGTTTTATATTATATGAGGTTATTTGAAATTTATAATGTGTAATTGAGATGCGAAGAAAAATTATCCATGTGACCATGGAAATATTATAGAGAACCAAACCTAGACCTATGTGCGTTCGTAAAACCAGGGTTTGTCTATTTGGAGAGACAACACCCCATTTGTATCGTATTTTATTCGTGAAAGTGATTGTTGCATGAATGTTAAATTGAATTTTGTGTATTTGTGTAAATCCAACAAGAGACAAGATTTAATGTATAATTTTGTAAAAGTATTTTCTTTGTGTCACTTGACACATGTTCTGATTTATGTTTGAGTTTTTAAATTTGTCTCTTGGAGGGAGTTGTTTAACTATAGCTTTTTCAATTAATTTAATGTGAATCCATAATTTCCTTGGGAAAATAATCTTTGGGATGGTCAACTTAGGTTTGACCCGAAAATTAACTTCAGAAGGGTTTAAAAAGGGTTAAATGGACATCTAGGGGTAGTTTAATAGGGCTTCCTAAAGCCCATAAGGTATACCTAAGGGTTAGGAGTAATTTTAGGTATGTACTAACTCTCATGTGACCTTTTAGACACCCAATAAAGTGACTTTTCTAAGTTGTGCGAAAATTGAAATTAGAAGGATCATCTAAGTTGTAAACTTTCCTTTTAGATGTGAGATCCCTTTCCCATTTTTCTCCTACCTTTCCTTTTCAGTTTTAGAAACTTGTGAGAACTCTCACTAGGGTCTTCTTAAGCAAGAATGAGAGATTTTGTGGGTAATCACCCACTCTCCATTTTTTGAGACAAGGAATTTTGAAAGGAAAAAGATAGATTTCGAATGAAGGATTTGGCTAAGTGTAGAAAGGAAAGACTTGTGGAATTGGGCTACTCATCCTCAATCCTCAACAAAACTAGCATACCCTTGGGCAGTTGAAGGTTGGTTTCACCTTACTTGTAATGTGTTTTCATATTGAATGTTATATTGAAAGAATATCTTGTGTAAAAAGTCTAATTTTCTTGCATGTTTTCCCTTGGAAAATTATTGTGTTTTATGTTTTACTTTTGTATGGCATTTTATGTGCTTTGGGAGTAATCAAGGCCTCCTACTCTTGGGAGAGAGGATGGTCTTGTGGGTGGTAGAAGTGACAGCCCTCGAGTGAGAGGCTCTCATTATGAGAGTGATCACAAGGGATTTTATGTGACCCTTGATGCATGGTTTGTTTATGCATTGGGGGTCATAAGGAGGGGAATAAGGCATGAATGCTTTGGGGGGCATAAGAAATGTGGGGTTGTTATACTTATGATGTATTTAGTTTCCCATGAGGTGGCTATATGTTTTACCATACATTGCAGTCTCCTCAGGGTACTTGGTCCACTACCACCCTTGAAAAGACATCACAATGTGTGGTGCAGTGTAGCCCTGGGTTGGGAATGTGTTTATGTTTTTTTCACCTTGTTTACTATGTTTGCATGTGTGTAATCTTGTCTAGGGCTTAGTTCTCCAAGCTCGAGGGTGGCTACTATTTAGCTTAGGCTGGGAGGTGAGCACTCCATGGTCATATCCTTTGATTATTTGCAGGTTGTTGGAAGGAAAGAATTAGGACAAGTGGAAATTCGATGGAGTTATTTGTTGCAGAAATCTATTTGGAAATATATTTATTATTTTGTTTAAAAGTCCTCATTTATTAATAATGAGAGATCTAGTTGTAAAGTGACAATAAAGACTTGGGAATATGTTTTACAGATATGTAATATTTGTTTATGTTATATTGCAGAAAAGAAATGATTATTTCTGGTTTTAGTTCCTAAAGTTTTGAAATAAATATTTGTTGTGTATAGGATGTTTTGAAAAGAAAGAAATGTATTCATTCCCTTTATGCATTTAAAATCAATATATTAGAAAAGAAATGGAATACATCTACATGCATGTAGTAGGTTGGGAAATAAAATAAAATCTAAAATTTAGGTCTATACATGGAAATGCCATATTTAGTTTTATTTAAATTTGTCATTTTGTTTATTGCAGAAAATAAAAATAAAAATTTATTACAGTCATTTCTAAAGTTTTATTTTAATCTAGATTTATCTAGTCGCTGTTAAATTTATTAAATTTTGTTATTTATATAGTTGTTGTTAGAATTATTAAATACTGTCATTTGTTTTGGTATAGAAAATAAAATCTATAGTTAAACAAATTAAATGAAATAAATAGAAATTCTAGAGTTGCTATTCTAAGTGATTTAATTCTTCTTTTTACTATATTTTGCTGAAAGTAAATCAATATTTAAATAACCTATCTATTTCTTCTAGCAACTAGGATTTTGATAAAAGGAAATAAATACAATGATTTAAATCTATAGAAATTATCCAATCTGTTAAATATGTTTCAGATTTTATATTGTTCATAGAAAGTTTTTGCCCTAGACACCACATATATATATAAACAGATTTTCATGCCTATATTAAATGTTTAAAAGAATTCATTACTTAATAATAAACTCATTTGTTTTGAAATATATATATATATATAAACTTAAACCAACATATTCTTATATCAAAAAATATATATATTTGCACCTTTTAAATAAAACAAAAAAAAATACTATTTAAAACTTTATTTTAAAAAAAAATATTAAAAAAATATGGTTTGGCTCAGGCTGAATTCACTGTGGATTGCACAGTGGTCGGCCTTGGCCAGCGCCACTGTGGGCGACCACAGTGGTCGCCGATCACTGTGGAAACCCATAGTGAGCGGCACCGCCAGCCCGCCGCCATCACAACCTCCGCCCCCGCCATAAGACATGGCCGCCGCTCCACCCAAAGATCAGTTCGGCCCCCTGCATAACACCATAAATAAATAAAAATAAAAATAAAAATATAAAACCCTAGCCCGGGTAGGGCTAGGGTAGTATAAAGAATAAGTAAATTATAAAATATGGGGTATTTTATCATACAAATACCTAGTTAGGGTTTGCATGGTTTTGTTTTATAAATTTGGAGAAATTGTTATAATATTTAAATATATAGCTAAATATATATATATTTATATATATATATAGATATATAAATATAAATATTTTTATATATATATGAAAATATATATATATAGAAAGTTTGTGAATATAAAAGAATAAGGCAAATTTTATTTTTAAACATTTTATTTAGTGTTTGTAAATTTTATATGAGTTTATATAATCAAGTGGACAAATATTGATTTTTAATCAACCTGAGGGTATTTTAAAAAAAAAATGAATTTGAGATTTAATTATCATACTTGGATATAGGTTTTTGGGATTAAACCTTATAGGACGATTTTCGTCATGGACTTAATTAAACCTTAGTTAATTTAATTTAAGCACATTTTAATTATGAATTAAAATGCATTTTAGAAAAAGTATAACTATATGCCAGGACTATTTTAATTAGTTTCTAAAATCAAATAATGGCTATTGGAGATTAATTTTGTCTGCGCTAATTAATTGATGAAATTAGTTGATTGATTAAAATCAAGGAGACAATAAAACTATTCATTTAGTATTCCGCTTTTTAATTTTTAATTTTAAATTATTTTTGAAAACTTGTGTTAGTAGATAAAGTTAACTCTAAACCTAGTTAAGACAAAATATGTTAGTGCATTTCATTAATAGCAATTTTAATGTTATTAAGTTGGTGTTTTACAAAAAAAATTAATCCCGTTCTTACCCTAAATTCTGGGCATGACAACAATATCCAAATTTTAAAAAATAAATAGACATTGGAATGTTGATTCTATGATATAAAACATCTTTAAAACATGTACTCTGGCAATTGCAGCTACAACATGTGACAAAATTCCTCTATTATTTATCCTATGATAGATGTTCATACCTTGTTCCAAAACTTCCAATTTCTTTGAGGTAGTTTGTCAAACAGTCGGCATGCTATTTCAAAGCTCCCATTTTTGCACAGGCTGGGGGATGTTGACAGAGATTTACACCTGTGTCCAAGCCAACAGAGAATCAAAAACATCACTATCTGCAGGTGCAAAATGGTGATCAATACTAATGAATGAAAGAAGGGGAATGAAGCCTATTGGTATTTTGCCCTTGGGAGCATGCTCTATTCCATGAGCTGACATTACTCCCATTTTCGCACAGGCTAGGGGATGTTGACAGAGCTTTACACCTGCCCTATTCCATGAGCCAACATTGCTCCCATTTTTGCAAACCCTATTCCATGAGTCGACATTGCTTGGAATTGACATTAATCAGTCAAAATGGTTCACATGTTGTAATACCCTAAAAATGGTCATCTAAACCATGGGCCCCTAATCTCGACAACATCACCAAGGTCTTAACCAAAGGCAATTAAATCAATCTTGAGCACATAATTAATTCTTTAATCATCAAAGTCACATGGCAAATCAATTACTCAATATTAATTAAATATTTATTTAATTAATTGAATCATTCCAACAATATCATTTTTTGATCAATTATCCTATTTTAATTTATTAAATATCCTAGCATATTTAATTAATTAATAAATTTCCCATTTAATCATGCAAAAAGAATTAATTTATTACAAAAGAGGGATTAACTACAAAGCAAGAGTTGAATTGAAAATAAAATAAAAGAATTGAATTGAGAGAGAAATCAAACTTGAGATATTATTTCTTTTTCTAAATTTAGAACTTGAAATCAGAAAAACAATTTAATTGAATTATTGAATTATTCTCTAAAATTGGAACTCAAAGCTTTTCAGAAAAAGAAGTTCAGTTGCATTGAAAAGACTCTTTTCTTGAATAAATCAAAAAATTATCTATTTTTATCACAAATTCATGAAATTTATTTAATATTATCTTCTAATACAACTTGAACTTCCTATCTAAATACATTTCAATTAAACTATAATTGGAATCTATCTCAAAGTTAACTGAACCTGATTTCTCAATTATTTTCAATTAATCCTAAATTGAGCTTTTTTTGTAATTCTCTATAAATTCAGCCTTCAGCTCTCATCCAATTCACCCCAGAGATTTTTGAGAATACACTTGGAGATTTATTATTATTACGCTGATTTTTGCTTTGGAGTCATTGAAAACATTATGCTTTTTTTAATTATTTACATCCATATTTAGTTTACTCATATTGCTTGAATCCATTATTGCTTGAATTTGTTATTGCTTGAATTATTCACCCATCTTGCATCCATTTTAGCTTAATATCATGCTCATATAGATTAAATCCTTCATCTTGGTGTAGTCTAGTCACTGGTATTGCTTATAAAAATCTGAGAGCAATCTTATACTCGCATCTTTTAGAAGGCAATTAGTCGCTTTGTTATGGTTTATTATTTATTGATTATTGATTTACTAACCATACATCTAATGACTTAATTGAAGTGTTGTGCTTGTAGCTACAAACCCTTTTTCACACACACATCTCTGGTGCCCACCGTGGGGTAGAAGACTACATTTTTCAGGCTCCAAGACTGACTTTTTTATTTTTGTTATTTTTCAGATTTTTCAACTTTTTGGATTTTCGTCCGTACAACCTCTGCGTCATCTCGTACGACATTTTTCATAGGCTGAAATGACAAACTGTAGGTGTCATACAAATAAGAATCCTGTATCGTACGAGCTTAAACTTTGTCGTACGATTCTATGTTTTTCTGGTTAAAAAGGCAAAAAAAAAAAAAAAAAATTGTGATTTTGGTTTTCTGTTCAAATTGATTATTTTGACGACTGACCCTAGTTGTTTACTTGTCTATCTTAGAATTTTTTACAGCCTAATCAGTTTTTGCAGAACACTTTTCGAAGAATATGCTTGTTGCACAAAGACAATATGACTACTGATTCGTTGTCTTGGTAGGTTGCCTGAGGAGAATCGACCAAACATTGTGTATTCTTTCAATTCATTTTTTAGGCACCTAACTTGCTATATGGTTAATGAACAAATATGTCTTTCATATTTTTAGAAGATTCTAAGAGGTAGGAGAGTATGCTCTTGTCTTTTTCTAAACAATCAGAAATCCAGACCCTTGAGGCTTTTTCTTTGTTTGAGATTTGTATATCTTTAGCAGGCATGCCCTCCCGAGGAGCTTAAAAACTCTTAAATCCTTTACAGTCGGTGTGAGGGGAATGACCTAAGTGGGAATGACTAAACGCTAAGTACTCCAACCCACTATAAAATAAACTTGATTTGATGAAAATTAAATCAATGATAGTTCTCAAAAATAGCTCTCCTCTGTACCTTCGGGTATATTAAACCTTGGTTTTCAAGGCTGGGAGACCTCTTAATTGAGTTTATACCTCGACACGCTGAACAAACCCCTTACTAGATCCAATTAAAATTAGAAGCTATCCGGTTCACCTTTGAAAGGGAGATAATATTTGTGCAAGAGAGATAGTAACTCTCCCAAGATACTTGTCATTTTGTGCCCCCATTAGCGTTTGGAGTCAGATAATACGGCGTTGAGAATCCATTGCGCGAGACTTAGTGGCCGTATTCTGATTAGCTATTGGGTGTGTACCTGAGTCTACAAGCAAAGGTTTTCTTCTCTCACCAAATTCTATAGGGTTGCATGCTGTGATTGGAGTTACTATTTATACTACGTGTTTTCTGTGTTTTCATCCCTGAAACAAAAACTGAAATACCAAAAACTAGAGAAAACAAGAAACAACTCAGTGATCAAAAACTCTATCCGTGTCAAAACTAGTCCATCTTAAGTCAAAATTCTATCCAAAACTAGTCTATCCTAGTTAAAAAAAATTAGTCCATCTCAGAATTGGTCATACTCAATTGTCATACTCAGCTATCAAAAAACTCAGAATTTTTGTCTCTGCCCTGTGAACAGTCATACGAATCTGATCATTTATTGTCCTTCACCATATCCTGTGTCGTATGAAATTGATAGTTTTTCATCTGAGCTCAATCCTCTGTCGTACGAGACCCAGTAGTCTGTCGTCTGAAGCTAAATCCTATGTCGTATGATACATAATTGCACTAAATCTTTTGTCATCCTAGACATACCCATCTATCGTATGGTACTAGGCAGCAACTTGTACAAAACAAAACTGTTGTCATCCTAGAACTATTAAATTATCATCCGACTTAATAAATCCTGTCGTAGGAATGATCCCAATGATTTGGAAACATAAAATTAGTTGTGTGTCTATGATAAGAGACTTCACATCAAGGTGAAATCACCTCACATACCTCGACTCCGCTTATTTGTATGCTATAGGGAGGTCCACATCATTTCTTCATTTTTTTTGAGGGAATTTCTTTATGATGCAATTCGGGTTCCTGCGAAATCTGTCCTTGGTTATGAATGAAAAAAGGGTCATTGCGGATAAGATAATAAATATTGCACATTGAAAAAGAAAGGAACTCTAATCTGCCTGTAATGTTTGTTATGCTCAATGATAAATCTTAAGAATTTTAAATCCAGTGACTAAGTTTAGGTTGCATTTTGCATCTCATTTTGTATTTCATTCTATATTTTGTGAATTTAGAGTGATTTCGGTGTGATAATAATGAACTCTTTTATTTTATGAGAGCTGAAATCATCATCATTTCTTAGCTAAGTGGTCTCTTCTTCATGATTTCTCCGATCGAGTACTTTTATTTTGAGATGTTAGCTGCATACGTAAACATTTTATATAGATTCATACATTTCATTATTACTCATTTGCATTCATCTTATTGTAAAAAAATATATATATTTGCATTACTCATTCTCATTCATCATCTATTTGCATATGAAAAGAAACAAAAATAGACATCCATATTCATTCACATTACATACATCCAAACTGAAAAGAAATGCATACATATAGAATAAAGCATATAGAAAGCATCTCATAAACGAATCAACACAAGTACGATGAAGTCAAATCAGATCTCGTATATATATATATATCGTATAAAATCTCAGAGTACAAAATGATGTCAACTGACATATACAAACTCCCATCGGAGCAAGAATCATATAGGCTACAAAAAATGGGTATGTCTACAAAAAAATATCAAAGCTACAAAAAGAATATCTAGCTCTTAGCCTCTCCCTCATCGCCTAGTGGAGGAGGTGGAGCTTGCTGACCAGGATCCTGACGAGGTGCCCAAGCTCCCTTCGATCGTGCCATGTACTACAAGTAGGGGACAACCTGCTCTGCAACTGGAACTGCTATGTTGTATGCTACAACAAAGTATGCCACCCTACTCATCTAGTGAAGGACCTCTTGCCGCAAAGCATCTGTCTCTACCCTCCTCTCTGCTCTCATCTCTACAACCTAACGATCGCGCTCAGTCCTAAGCTCTGCTAGTTGCCGGTCTCACTCCGCCAACTGAGTCTGAGCCACTGTCAACTGTGACTGCAGCTTTGCTAGACATACTCTCATCGACCATCCCGCGTCAGTCCCCTGCTCTCTCGCAGGCTCTCCACCCCCATCTCTGTGTGTGTGAAAAAGGGTCTGTAGCTGCAAGCACAACACTTCAATTAAGTCATTACATGTATGGTTAGTAAAATAATAATCAATAAGTAATAAACCATAACAAGGTGACTAATTGCCTTCTAAAAGATGCGAGTATAAGATTGCTCTTAGATTTTTATAAGCAATACCAGTGACTAGACTACACCAAGATGAAGGATTTAATATATATGATATTTAACTATATGGATGCAAGATGGATGAATAATTCAAGCAATAACGGATTCAAGCAAATATGGATTCAAGCAAATATGGATTCAAGCAATGATGGATGCAAATAATCTAAAAAAGCACAATGTATTCAATGACTCCAGAGCAAAAATCAGTGTAATAATAATCTCCAAGCGTGTTCTCGAGAATCTCTGGGGTAAATTGGAATGAGAGCTGAAGGTTGAATTTATAGAGAATCACAAGAGAGATGATGAAAAATCTCAATTTAGGATTAATTGAAATAATTGAGAAATCATGTTCAGTTAACCTCTAGATAGATTCCAATTATAGTTTAATTGAAATGCATTTAGATAGGAAGTTCAAGTTTGCATTGGAAATAATATTTAATTAGTTCCATGCATTTGTGATAAAAATAGATAATTCTTTGATTTATTCAAGAAAAGAGTCTTTTCAATGCAAGTGAACTTCTTTTTCTGAAAAGCTTTGAGTTCCAATTTTAGAGAATAATCAATAATTCAATTAATTGCTTTTCTAATTTCAAGTTCTAAATTTAGAAGAATAAATAATATCTCAAGTTTGATTTCTCTTTCAATTTAATTCTTTTTTGTTTAATTTTCAATACAACTCTTGCTTTGTAATTAATTCCTCTTTTGTAATAAATTAATTCCTTTTTTTGCATGATTAAATGGCAAATTTATTAATTAATTGAATATGAAAAGATATTTAATAAATTAAATAGGATAATTGATCAAAATGATTTCTTGGAAATGATTCAATTAATTAAATAAATATTTAATTAATATTGAGTAATTGATTTGCCATGTGATATTTGATGATTAAAGAATTAATAATGTGCTCTAGATTGATTTAATTGCCTTTGGTTAGGACCTTGGTGATGTTGTCGAGATTAGGGGCCCATGGTTTAGATGACCATTTTTAGGGTATTACATTTGCCCCTCTTTGAATTAATGTGTGAGCAGCGCATTGGTTCAAAGAATATGTGATGTCTAGGAGATACCAGTTCTGAACTTGATTGATCACGAACCAGATAAAGAGAAAGGTGTTTAGCTTGATTCAAAGTGATGAAGCTGAATGAAGTCTGATTAAAGCGATACCGATCCCTAACTTGATTGAACTTAGGAATAATAGAAAACAAAAGATACCAAACTTGAACTTGATTGATCAAGAAGCGGATCTTACTGATCTAGAACTTGATTGATCTAGACACAACGAGCGAAGATAAAAATTGATCTTGAACTTGATGGATCAAGATACAATGAGAAAAGAATAAACCATCCAGCTTGATTCGATGCGATGAAACTGAACACTTGCTTAGATTTAGCATGTGATCAAAGATATTCTTTAAAATTTTGATTGAGTTTAAACGAATAATCAGCTTGATGAAAAATGATGAAACTGATTAACGTTAAGAGACTGATTCAAATGAAGACAAATATCTGTTTGATATGAAGCAATGAAACTGATATGCCCCTAGTGATTGATCCAATTCAGATGATCGAGAGATCTCAACTTGATGTGAAGCGATGAAGATGAGATGCCCCTTATTAATAAGAATTTGTTTGATTTTTTATAGTTGAAAAAGATTTTTGCTCGACTTTTGATGAACATTTGAAAAATTTCTCGACATTGAAGATGTGAGGTCATAAGGTCACGAGTATGCCCCGTCAGGAGCAAAATCGAAAGATAGCGAGGGTACATGATTATTGTAGGCAATTGTTGGTGATGATAAGTTATTTGAGCACAAATGATTTTGAGGAATATTTGAAAATTTGGCATTGATTGATTTTGAATTTGAGCGCAAAGTTATTGTGTAGAATAAAATTGAGATTCAGCATTGATTCATGAGAAATTGAGCGCAATTTGAAGAAAGAATGAGTATTTAATGAAAAAGTGCTAAGTGGTCCAAAATGTGAAATGACTAGGAAAATGATCTCGGATTTCGATTTTGATTTCAATCCCAAAAATGGAATTAGAACGGGAAAATTAGCTAAGGGTACAATTTTCATGTCCATCGGAGCTCGTTGAAAAATTAGGGTTTCGGCTATACAAGGGGTAAAAGTTTCATTTTCAATTCATTTTAACCCTCCAAGTTTGAAAATTCAAAAATCCTTCTGCGAAGAAAATGGTGGTCCCTACTCATGAGCATTGATTCAAGCACCAGAGATGACATAATCGACCTCGACACTATGAGCCAGCGGTAAGTGGTCAATCTTAAGCCTCTTTATGTTCTCAATTTTCAATTTTTTTGTTCATTTTTCAAGTTTTAGGCATGTTTGAAGTCGGGTTTCACGTTTTGTCGTGCGAGACAAGATCCTGTCTCATATGACAAACTGTTGAATTATCTTTTGTCGTTTGAGACCATTAGATTTGTCATGTGGACCCTACTCATGTATCATACTACATGATTGTAAAAATACCATTTTGTCGTGCGAAGTCTAATATTTTGTCGTATGGGGATGTTTTGTCATATGGTGGTCAATCCTGACTCGTACAAAATGCTGCCTGTAGCGTCATAAATTGTACGCACTTGCTAGGGTGGTACAATTTCACACCTAGTTTAGCACCCGCCTTAGTGCATTTTACATTTTGCATTGCATTTCCCCTTGAGCACTTAATTAATCAAATTAATTAGGTCTAAGGTTCTATTTTATCATCTCCCACATCATAAAGTTGGGCCCTTTCATTAAAGTGTGCCCTTTTCATTTTATTCCTCCTATACATCATTTAATCAAAAACCCTAATTAGGTCCTATTTTGAACTTGGGGGCTTGATTTCGGGGGTCAAAACATCTCGAAATCACCTGTAACTTCGGGATTCTCTCTAAAATCATCATATCCGACGGCCCTGAAAATTTGGTGAAAAGTTGTCGGGACCATGGCGCCCAGAGTGCAACATGGTCCCGGACATTTTTCCCAAAATTTTAGGAGCGCGATCCAATCATAAAATAAAGCTTAACCCCAAGAAATTGGTGGGAGATTCAATCTCTAGGTCGGCCAAAAGATGAAATTAAGACCTAGGGTTTCATATATAAGAGCTCTCTTCCTTCATTTGAAAGGATCCGATTTTCGTTTGGAGGGACCTTCTATGCAGTGAAAGAGCAAATCTTTGAAGACTTCAATAACATTCAACATCCATCCATCAAGCATTCATCAATTTCATTCATTTAGGGCTTGGGGGACATTGAAGAACAATAGGAGATTACCGACTGAAGATTGGCTTGTACTCCTCCCTTAAGGGTTGGGTATGATTTCATGTTGTTTTCATGTCTTTGCATAAGCTTCAATATATCCTTTATTCATGCTTTAGATCACTTTGCATCTTGATTTAGAGCATTTACATTATCATTTACAAGCAATTAGGGTTTACTTTCTAGGTTGCTCTAGTTTGCTTTCTTGCATTTAAGGACCTTGCACACACACTAGGTCTGCACACACAATACATTTTACAATACAACTTGGCTATTCGTGGAGGTGGAAATCACCGAAGTGAGGGTTTGACTAAGGCAAAACCCTATATAGCCGCCCAAAACACCTTTTCAGATATAAGTGCAGATTTCGGGATTCAGACGACGTCGCAAGTTGCAGATCCGACGGAAGCAGACTGAGACGGGACAACACACCAAATTGTAGAGCAAAAGACCAAGACAGGGGCGTGGGGCACCCTGGTCCTACCAGGACAGGGGCACTGGGCGCCCTGGTCCCTGGGACAGGGGCACTGGGCACCCTGGTCCTTCTGTCAGACAACAAGTTTCAGCATTTTTGATAGCTTTTCAGGTTGCAAAACAGTAGTTTCAGGAGCAGTTTCAGGTGCAGAATCAGGACAGTGGTGCCCGCACCCCCGTCCCGAACATTTTTAGTCAGATTTTAACTCCAGGTATGCATTTACATTCTTGTCTTGTCCTTGTGTTTACAGCTTTCCATTATTTAAGTTCAATTCTGCAAATCTTGTTATTAGTTCATACTTGCACTTTGGGGTTTGGGATTGAACTTGCATCATTTTATCTTTCAATTACAACAAAGGAATAGAAATCCTAATAGGTAGCTCATGGCTCTCTCTTCCACAAAAATAAGTAGCCAATTGTGTGATACCTCTAGGCTCTTTCGTATTCCACAAGTGTGTGGTTGAAAGTGAGATTAGGGCATGTTTGCTTAGTGTCACTTTTTCTCCTACACATTTTGGTGAACCCGACGTGAACTCCAATCTTCTCTAATTCTGATTTATGTTTTCAAATTTGAGTGTTTATGCTATTTCAAATTCAAATTTGTATTTACAAGTTTTAATTTCTTGCAAAATTCAAAAATTTAGAGGAAATTTTTGCTAAAATTCAAAGTTGAACTTGTGGATAGCTTAACTAATTTCAAATCTGATTTAGGAACTCATTTGAATCATAAATTTCATTTTCTAAATCTACATTCTAAGTGCTTGCATTGGTTAAAATTAAACATTTCCTTCTATTTTGCATGTGTTATCATTTGAAAGAGGAAAATTGTTGTCATGATGCATTCATTTCATAGATGTGATAATGGGTTAGCTTCCTTTGCTTCAATTTTTCCTTCTCCTAAAGAACCTCCCCCTATCTATAACAACATTTTAGTGCCTAAAAGAGTTGCTACCAATCCCTTTGAGACTCTCCCATGCTCTACGGATGAGGACTTTAAGAGCGATCTTGACAATTCTCCTAAAATGTGCCCTTCCTATGTAGGTATCCTAGAGGAAGAGAATAATATCATAAACACCTTTCTTAATGTTACTTTACCTTCCCTACATGATGTCTCTCTAAGTGAAAAGGTATTGATGGACATTGACTTATTTTCTCCTAAAGTTGGTCCTTCCAATGGGGGCATGTTAGTGCAACAAGAGGTTATGAACACTTCTTTCAAAGATCTCCTTCCTAAGCATGAATCTTTGGAGAAATATGTTCATGTTCCTCCTAAAAAACACTCCCCTCATGAGGATCCTTTTGTGAAAGAAGATGACATTATCCCTACATTTCCTAGTGATGGCATTTCCTTTCCCAACAAAATTCCCACTAGAGATGATGAATTAGTGATAAATGCTTACCCTTCTCCTAAAGTTTGTCTTACCCATAAGCATCCCTTAGAGAAAGAAGATGAAATAATAAGCAATTTCCTTAATTCTCTCTCCCCTAAAGATCATATTGAACATATTTTGAGAAAAGAGGATGAGTTTAACACATCTATTGATGCTCTCCCTCCTAAGGATGAGGAATTAATAAACAATGTTATCTCCTCTCCTGAAATTGACAATACTTCAAACATTCCTTTCAACAACTTCACCATTTGGGATGAACCATTAGAAGAAGGTGTAGATTATTCTCTCTCCCTTGATAGTTTCTCACCTTCCTTGAATATCAATTATTCTCCCTCTAAAAAAGCATCTCCCTCTCCTCAACTTGGTTCTACTCATAAGGATACCCTAGTTCAAAGCAAGATGGTTAACATCTCTTTCAAAGATCTCCCTCTCAAAAGTGAGACTTTAGAGAGTAATGTTGATCCTTCTCCTAGAGAGTTTATTCCCCATGTAGGTCATTTGATGATAGAGGATGATATGACCCTTCCTCTTCCTACTAGAACATCAATGCCTATCCCTTGTCTCTCTCCTAAAATTGATAAAATTTTAGTGCAAGAGAAGACTATCAATAATTCTTCCAACACTTTTGTTCATTCTCCTAAACCATCCTCAATCAATTTGATACATGTGAATGAGACACCTAACAAACCTCTCTTCACTATCCAAGGTGCTTGTCCTTCTCAAAATTCTCAACCTTTAAATAAGCCTATCTTAGTGGTTCAAGGTGGTTATGCTAATGATTCTTTTTGCACTCCTAAGAAACCGGTTATTACTGTGCAAGGAGGTTATTCCTCTAAGAGCCCTTATGAGTATGCTAAGCAATTGACTAGAGAGAGTTATCATGCGGTTGCCCATACTTATAATACTAGAAACAATAGGCAACCTAATCCTCCTCCAGTTATCCCAACTTCACTTCCTCCTTCCCAACCTATTCTTCCCCAAGCTCCACGTATTTCACAAGTTCTTGGTAAGGAATATGATCTCATAGAACAACTTAAAGCTACCCCTGCTAAGATATCCCTTTGGGATTTGATCCAAACTTCTTCCGCTCATCATGGAATGTTACAAGATGCCTTGAAAGATTTGAATGTTCCTCCACCTAATACATCTAGTAATATAGTGTCTTTGGTTAACTCTATGATGAATCCTAAAGCTCAAATTGTGTTCACACAAGATGAGTTGCCTACTAGTGAAATTCAACATCAATATGATCCCTTGATGATTGTGGTTATCATAAATGACACGGCTATAAGACGAACACTGGTAGATAATGGTTCTGGCCTTAATGTGTGTAGCATTAATCTATTGCATAAGATGAATGTGGATACATCCCTTATTGAGCCTGACTCTCATCCCATTCGAGGCTTTGATAATGTGGCTAAGTCTTCATTAGGTATTATCACCTTACCAATCACAGTGGGACCTGTTACTTTGCCTACTCCTATCCATGTTATGTCGGGGAATCTAACATACAACTTGTTATTAGGGAGACCTTGGATTCACAGTATGCAAGCTGTCCCCTCTACATTGCATAGACAAGTTAAATTTATTTATAACAATAAGACATATACCTTGATAGGTGATACTAATTTTCAAGCTTGTTTGCAAACATCTACTTCCAAAGGGAGTTCTTCTAATCCTTCCTCTTCTAGTAATGAATCTTTGAACAAGATGCCTATGGATGAATCATCACCCTCTAATAATCAAAATTCTTTGGATGAGTCTGAAGCTCCTGAAGAAGATCCTTCTCGACTTGAGTCTACACATGAAAAGGCTTTTGATCCTGAGAAGGTTATCGCAGATGACGATTGGGGATCTCTTGACTTTAATCCCACCTTTGTAGGTGAGTATAGGGTTCCTCCTAGAGAGCTTAAAGTTAAAGAAGAAACTAGAGATCAATCAATCTTACCTGAACCTATGAGCAATAATTTTGTGGCCGCTTCTCAAACTTCTTCTCCTCACACCTCTAATTATGAAGAGTTTGATTCTTTGTCTTATGAAAAACCACCTTCTCTTCCTGAAATGGCTGATCGTTATGGTCGTGGTTTTCGCATTTTTGCTAAGCATGGGTATCATGGAAATGGTTGTGGCGCTCATGAACAAGGGATAAAAGTTCCTCTAGAGACTAATTTTCACAATTATGCCTTTGGACTCGGCTATAATCCCTGCAAACGTACCAAAGCATCTAAAAGACCATCTCTCAATGTGAATGCTATATTTAGTAGTGATGATGATCTCACTTCAACTAAATCATCTTCTACTTCTATCAACTCTCATTCCCCTCATAAGGAAATCCTGGCGATGAACAAATCTCTTTATGACTCCCCTCAAATTTCTAAATCCACTCATGAATCTTTATCTCCTATTCATCATAAAGTCCTTTCCTCGAGGGATAAGGCTCTAATAGATTACACTCATCCCTCTTCTAAGATTTCTTGTGACTTTTCTTCTTCAATTTTTATCATTTTATACATGTTTTTGATCTCACTTATAGTTGAGCATTTAGCATGTCATATTCAAATACCTCATTCAAACTATCATGTCTTTAAATAACATTAATGGCTATTATGTTGCTCATCATTATGTGACATTGGGGGCTCATTTTCATTCATGATGGTACAATTTCAAGTGCAACATAATAGCCTAATTTTCTTGTTCCTATGGGGACAAGAATGATTTCATACATCTCTTCTTTTGCTTATGTCCAAATATCTCCCTAGAAGATTGTGTAAGTCCTTCTCATTGTCCTTATCCTTGGGAGGCAATGATCTTTCCTTATTTTTATCTAAGGATCCACTTTTTCCTATTTTGTGGATGGTGTGGACTTTATTACTTGATGTTATTCCTTGTATGCATTTGTTGTTGTTTGTTCAAGGATTCTCTCTTACAAGAGGTGTAAGTCCTTGACTACAACCTCTTTTGCACTTGGTAAAATATATCCATAATGAATTCACTCTCCCGATTGGGTTAAAAAGAGCATCATCCTTCATTAAGAATCACTTTCACCTCACAAAAGAAGGAAGTATTGCATTCTTATTCTCTTCTTTGTCTTATTCTAGAAGATGTTATATTTGTCTAAGACAATTCCTCTCAGGGATAGGTGTCTTTTGTACAAAGATCTCTTCTCCTCTAAGGATCTCCTTTACACATACTACAAGATGTCCCTTTTCAACTATCTTTCCTTGCTTAAAGAGTGCAAAACTCTCTTGCTTGGATCTATGACATTGTTGCATTTTCGGGGTATCTTCTTTTGTGATGAAGGTAGGTATCCTTGTTCTACTTTTCTTATGACGTAAACATTACACCTTTTGAGCAATGGGTCATTCTCAGAACCAAAGCACAAACTCTTAGAGTGAGATGTCTCCATTTTTCTTTTATGCAAGGTGATTATTCTCGGAACCAGAGTACAGACTCTTAGAGCGAGATGTCACGCTTTTGTACTATACATATACAGGTTGTAGCATACTCGGGCATCGACTCCTATGAGATGCTTCTAACCTCACTTACACACACATGCACGAGGTTGAGTGGAACTAGCGGCATAAGGCTAGACTTTCTCACTCCTCCCTTACATGGATCACCTAGACAGACTCTAGGGGCTAGTTTTCCATGTCCTTTTCCCATGGATCACCTAGACAAGGTCTAGGGGCGAGAAGTCCATGTTTTCTCTCTCACTATTCTTCTCATGGATCACCAATGTGTGTATTCATTCTTTTTTCCTTTCTTTTCTTCTCTTTGCATTTTGTTTCCATTTACATCCTTCATCTTGTGTTAGAGAACTCTCAAATCCTCACACTCTTTGTTGTGTTGGAATTGAGGTTTAGTCCTCTTTCTTACCAAATGATTCTCCATTAATTTTTGATCTCATATCAAATCTTCTTGTGAGCATTTGCCATCAATTTTCTTTAACAATTCGAAGTGGTAAACATGATACCCTGTTTCAACTCACTAAAATTAGCAAACCGAAATAGGGGGGGGCATATAGTTACCCTCAAATTTTCATCACATTCCTTAGTAAGCATTAGGTGATTTTGTGATCTAACACGTGTGTTTTGTAGGGTGCGGTTCCTAACTGTGTACTGTAGATACCGCTGGGGGCTTCGTTTGACAGACTTATGGATATATCCTTTTTCAAATAATGTTTACTTTTCTGTACTTTAGCTTGCATATGCACGTAGTGTTCATATGACCGCTAAAGTGGGGGCTAAATGTAGCATCATAAATTGTACGCACTTGCTAGGGTGGTACAATTTCACACCTAGTTTAGCACCCGCCTTAGTACATTTTACATTTTGCATTGCATTTCCCCTTGAGCACTTAATTAATCAAATTAATTAGGTCTAAGGTTCTATTTTATCATCTCCCACATCATAAAGTTGGGCCCTTTCATTAAAGTGTGCCCTTTTCATTTTATTCCTCCTATACATCATTTAATCAAAAACCCTAATTAGGTCCTGTTTTGAACTTGGGGGCTTGATTTCGGGGGTCAAAACATCTCGAAATCACCTATAACTTCAGGATTCTCTCTAAAATCATCATATCCGACGGCCCTGAAAATTTGGTGAAAAGTTGTCGGGACCATGGCACCCGGAGTGCAACATGGTCCCAGACATTTTTCCCGAAATTTTAGAAGCGCGATCCAATCATAAAATAAAGCTTAACCCCAAGAAATTGGTGGGAGATTCAATCTCTAGGTCGGCCAAAAGATGAAATTAAGACCTAGGGTTTCATATATAAGAGCTCTCTTCCTTCATTTGAAAGGATCTGATTTTCATTTGGAGGGACCTTCTATGCAGCGAAAGAGCAGATCTTTGAAGACTTCAATAACATTCAACATCCATCCATCAAGCATTCATCAATTTCATTCATTTAGGGCTTGGGGGACATTGAAGAACAATAGGAGATTACCGACTGAAGATTGGCTTGTAATCCTCCCTTAAGGGTTGGGTATGATTTCATGTTGTTTTCATGTCTTTGCATAAGCTTCAATATATCCTTTATTCATGCTTTAGATCACTTTGCATCTTGATTTAGAGCATTTACATTATCATTTACAAGCAATTAGGGTTTACTTTCTAGGTTGCTCTAGTTTGCTTTCTTGCATTTAAGGACCTTGCACACACAATACATTTTACAATACAACTTGGCTATTCGTGGAGGTGGAAATCACCGAAGCAGGGGTTTGACTAAGGAAAAACCCTATATAGCCGCCCAAAACACCTTTTCAGATATAAGTGCAGATTTCGGGATTCAGACGACGTCGCAAGTTGCAGATCCGACGGAAGCAGACTGAGACGGGACAACACACCAAATTGCAGAGCAAAAGACCAGGACAGGGGCGTGGGGTGCCCTGGTCCTACCAGGACAGGGGTGCTAGGTGCTCTGGTCCTTCTATCAGACAGCAAGTTTCAACATTTTTGACAACTTTTCAGGTTGCAAAATAGTAGTTTCAGGAGCAGTTTCAAGTGCAGAATCAGGACAGTGGCGCCCGCGCCCCCGTCCCAAACATTTTTAGTCAGATTTTAACTCCAGGTACACATTTACATTCTTGTCTTGTCCTTGTGTTTACAGCTTTCCATTATTTAAGTTCAATTTTGCAAATCTTGTTATTAGTTCATACTTGCACTTTGGGGTTTGGGATTGAAGTTGCATCATTTTATCTTTCAATTACAACAAAGGAATAGAAATCCTAATAGGTAGCCTGTGGCTCTCTCTTCCACAAAAAGAAGTAGCCAATTGTGTGATACCTCTAGGCTCTTTCGTATTCCACAAGTGTGTGGTTGAAAGTGAGATTAGGGCATGTTTGCTTAGTGTCACTTTTTCTCCTACACACTGCCCTTCTGTGTTTTATCGTTCGAGAAACAGTGAACATTTTTAAAGATCTAAATTTGAAATTTTGATTTTGTAGTTGAATTAGTTGGATTTGCGTGATGTTTTACTTCTCTTGTAGGCTCATTTGGAATGTTTCATGATGTTTGTTGTTGGGTTTTTGCAGGTTCGCTTACCTCCTGTGCTTTTCAGATGCATTTATCCTCCCACCATGACATTAGTATGACATTTATCAGAGGTTGATCAGGCTCATATTGATTTCTGCAGTTTGACTCATCTTCTTGGTTTACTAGATATCTGTGTGAATCAGAGTATGCTCACAACATTGGTTGAGCATTTCCATTCAGAGCATAACACATTTCATTTGCCAATGGGGGAGATGACCATCACTCCCGAGGATGTATATAGGATCCTTTGTATCCCTTTTGCTGGGGATAAGGTAGATCATGACAGAACATTGTTACCTGGACTACAGGTGGTTAGACATGTATTCAAGGATCCAGACATTTTGACCTGTTCCATTAGTTGGGACATAATGATGAGCAGATAAAGCGAGGAGTTTCTGCTGGCACATGTTCTAGCAAGATTTATTGGTTGTTTTCTAATGCCAGATAGAGGACAACAGGGTTTCCAGTGTGGATGGGGCAGGATGTTGGAGAGATTGAGTAGAGCTGAGGATGAGCGAGCAGCTCCAAGACAGGTCCGGTAGCAGCGCAAGGAGTAGGGTGGAGTTGGAGGTGGAGATGGGGGTGGAGAGCTTGCAAGAGAGTAGGGGACTAACACGGGATGGTCGATGAGAGCATGTCTTGCAGAGCTATAGTCATAGTTGATAGTGGCTCAGACTCAGATGGCAGAGTGAGACCGACAGCTAGCAGAGCTTAGGGCTGAGCGCGATCATTAGATCACAGAGATGAGAGCAGAGAAGAGAGCAGAGATAGATGCTTTGTGATAGAAGGTCCTTCACAAGATGAGTAGGGTGGCATACTATGTTGTAGTGTACAACGTAGCAGTTCCAGTTGCATAGCAGGTTGTCCCCTACTCGCAGTACATGGGATAGTCGGAGGGAGCTCAGGCACCTCGTCAGGATCCCGATCAGCAGGCTCTACCTCCTCCACCAGGTGATGAGGGAGAGGTTGAGAGCTAGATATTCTTTTGTAGCTCTAATATTTTTTTGTAGACATGCCCATTTTTTGTAGCCTATACAACTCTTGCTCCAATGGGAGTTTGTATATGTCATTTGACATCATTTTGTACTCTAAGACTTTACAAGATATATATATATACAAGATCGATTTGACTTCATCGTACTTGTGTTAATTCTACCGGTTGATGACAAACATCAACTAATTCACCCTCCCCTCTCAGTATTCTACCAGATACTTATTCTTTCATCATACCATCAATTACATTCCATGACCATGACACTTATTACAATGAGATCTTACATCATTTTATACAAACCCTAAGGCCTAAACCGATTAGGTCAACCACCTAAAAGATATTACAATAAGATCATTACATAAATCCATATTACAATGATATGCCATGTCAGCTTAAGACCAAAACAATAATAAAAAATCCACAAATCATCCTGAAACATCCCGGTAACGTGTAAATAAAATGTTATCATGATATTGGTTTATAACTTAGATAGTAACTGGACCTATTCTGGGTCCACCAGCACCAAAGCACTATCTTCAAGCAATTGAAGCACAATCAAAGAACATCTTAAGCATCCTAAAATCCATCTAGAAGCTACACCAACACCACTTATGCATCCTATCAAGATTCCTCAGTGAAAGCTTTGTTGGTTAAACCTTAAACCAATGTTAGTAAGGGTTTACAAGAGTGTATGATAGAATTCGATTACCAATTCAATACCAACTGACCAAAAAATTCTCAAGGAACATGTGACACATGAAATCAAACATAGTTCACTGATCCAAACATGTCAGAAGTGTCCAATAGATAGTCTCTTCTGCTGGTAACACTAGTTCTTCTACCGATAACCAAAACCTGTCTACCGGTAACCAACCATAACAGCTAGTGTTGACATCAATGAAAAAACATCAGTGCAACACATAATCAATTCATCCATGATGCCAACAATAGATTCCATAGGAGGTTGTTCAACCATGTCATGAATCCCCGTGAGGGATGCTGGCTCACTGCCAACAATCCCCCTCCTAGCATCACTCACTATGACATGTGTGATTCAAACTTGTGACCAAGCTCAGATACCACTTGTTACAAGCTATGGTTGTTGTTACACCAAAATATCAACCTATCAATTCCTAATATAACCACTATACTTATAGAATACACATGAGGCTGCTAAACCATGTCGTGAATCCCCATGAGGGACATTGGCCCACTGCCAATAGGTTTATCATCCCGGTCTCAAAAATACAAATCAGGATTGATGGGGTATTAATGTTGATGGTTCAACCATGTTCCACATGGCTAAAAATATTTCCTCTACTAAAATTAATGTTCAATGTTGGAATAAATATGTTTGTGGTCATATCTTTAATGACAATTTGCATATTAAAAATGATTTAGATGGGGTTTATAAGATGATTCAATTGAATGGTTCAAATCCTCTTCTAATTGACCAAGAGATTTCTCTTTTTTATTGCCTTCATGACATCATTTTTAAAGAAGAAGAATTTTGGATATGGAGATCTAGGAATCTTTGGTTTCAAATTGGAGACTGCAATATGGAATTATTTCACCTATTTACCTTGAAACATCAAGCCATAAATCAAATTAAATCAATATCTCACAATGGAGTCTTGTTCGATAAGGAGGAAGATATTATGTTGGTTGCATCAAATTTATATTATAATCTTCTTGTTTTTTACCATGATTTGGATCTTGATTGTCAATAATAGTTTTTCAATGTTATTCTAATCCAATTTTTTATGGGATGAATAGAGATCTGAGTTGCATTCACTTTGTGGATGAAGTTCGTAAAGTTGTCTTCTCTTTTGAAAGTAATAAAGCATGTAGGCCAAACAAATTTTCTTTTTTTTATTTCCAACCTTATGGGATACTTGTCATAATCCCCCCTTTTAGATTATCGATCCAAGGGGGATTACCAAAAATCTCAACTGATTTTTTTTCTTGATTGATTACTTATGCCCACTTATTCTTAATTGTGTTTGATTCAATCACATACTCTGGGCATGTATCCTTGCGTGATAGGCATTCATCCAACTAGGATGGTCATATAACCATATGAATTAGGAATATATCCATACGACACAGGGGGGTTTCCTCTATACAATTCAAGATAGGCATCTATTCAAAGAATGGGAAATGCTCTGGCTAGAGACTTTAGACTCATCGGGACCATCTAGGTCCAAAGTCACTCTCTAAAGACTACGCTCCTCTACTAGGAGTGCATCAAGGTAACCATATTTAGGAGTAAATAAAAATAAATAAAACAAGCTTGAGTTTTGCCTCAGAATTTGGCCTAAAGCCTCGAGAAGTCAAGCGAATCCATACAGGGTCCCTTCCAAGTATGCATTGAAATACATTTAATCTTAATATTTCACATGGCATTATCTACATCCTTTGATTGAGGGGCTTAAGTATCTTCAAAAAACATGATCATCTCTCCCATAACTGGATCCTAATCCCCATACCTGAATGCATGAGTATAAGGGACAACTCCATCCCTAGACTGCCTACATACCCATTTCGACATGGGATCAAGGCGTAAAGTATGTAGTTTTGGTTTCTAACTATGGCTTAGTGTAAAATATTTTAAGAGAAAAAAAACTATTTAATAATGAGCTTCAAATAACCATATTACTTTTAATTACCAAAGTTTGAAATTAAGATTTGAAGAGAGCCTAATTACTTGCTAATTAACCAATATGAATAAAGTGTTGGCAATTGACACTCATTTGATTGGTTTCAATATGTTGTCATCGATGGCAACATGTTTTGGCTTCATATTTTGGTTTGGTTGTTTACAGGAGGACACTTCACCGGCACCAACAGGTATCTTCACCGATAGGAGGAATTCTTTGGGTACTGGCATTGTAGGCCGACATGACTTCATCAAGATACAGGTATTGGAGGCCAACATCATTTGGGAGATCTGGCAATTGGCAATTGATTTTGATATTTATGTATATATGTATTTCAGCCAACATGTATATTCATTTTGTAATTATCTATGTAAGTCGACATAAGGTATGAAGGATTGTAAGGGTATATAGGTCAGTTGATTAGATCATTTTATAATATGTTAGAGTATGGATTTATATGAGAGAGATAATTGTAATGCGAGGAATGTTGATTATCTAAGATGTTATTCCGATAAGGGTTTAGGGTATCAGAATCGGAACTGGAACAGACAAAGCTTAACTGGAACTATATTCAAGCATAGGAGATGCTATCATTGTATTTCACTCATTCTTTTAGATTGTAGTCTGGATTTGTATGTAGTCAGTGAGACTCTTTTGTGATGAGAAGTGTGCTTTAGGCTGTAAGCCTTCCTGCAAGTGCAGGCCCCCATATTTTTATAATATCTCTTCATATGGCCAGTGGATTGATATTGTGGGTCACAAATCCCACCGTGTTTTTTCCTCTTTGAGGTTTTCCACATATAATTCTCTGTGTTATGGTATTCATTTGTGTGATTGGCTTATTGATTGCTTTACTTCTTTCAATATTATATGTACCAGTTTATTGGTTGGTGAATGCATATTTTAATAAGGTTAAAATTGATCATTCCGGTAGAACACCGATTCACCCCCCTCTCAGTATTCTTGGATTCCAACAATTGGTATTAGAGCCTTGTTCCTTGGAGGAAGTTTAACAACTTGAGGGAGATCCTGAATCCAGAATCCATGGATATGAGTTTGGAGAAGCAACTTGAGGTAGCACTTGAATGTTATGATGTTGAAAGGATGAAGAACTTGAAGTTACAAGATGAATTGAATTCTTCTTAGGAATTCATTCTTATCCTACAAGAGAGTTTGTCATCTGTTCAAGATAGGAGGAAGGAACTTTTGCAAAATCAGGAATGAAGAAAAAGGTGTTCTTAATGAAAGATGTTAGAAGCTGAGTTAGGAGAACATGGTCATGAGGAATGAAATGCAAGCCCTAACTATGAGGATGTCAAAGGAGATTGAAGATCGAAAGAAGAAGGAAGAAAATATTGCTAGATCTCTGAAAGACAAATTTGAGGAATGTACTAGGATGGTTCATGAAAATGATATGTTGAGAGCTGATTTAGTACAATTCTAGAGTAATGAACAAGAACTTGAGAGACAAATGATAATTCTGAGAGATGATCTAGCTGCTACAAGTGAGTACAAAGAAAAATTCAAGGCTAGTTCAACACAACTTGATAAATTACTAAAAAGTCAAAGATAATGGAGATTCTAGTGGACTTGGATTTGAACAAGGTCAGAGCTCCGGTACTGCAAATGAAGATAAGAATCAAAAGGTACCGGTAAGGCATCTTAATGCTTACAAATTTAATGGTAGATGATTTGTTTATAATAAGTTTGGTCACATGGCTAGGCAATGTAGAAATAGAGCAAATCAGAAGTATAATTCTGCTCCTGATCAATGTTCTAAATGCAATAAGTATGGCCACAAGACAAAAGATTGTAGAATGAATGTTAAATGTTATGCATGTGGAAAATTTGGACATATGGATAATCAGTGCAGGTCAAGAAATTATACCAGTTTTAGCAAAGCAATTCAAAAGAACAATGTTACATGATATGCATGAAACAAGGTTGGACACATAGCTAAGTTTTGTAGAAGAAAAAAATCCACTGGTTAACAATGGTGGATCAAATGATAAAGGAAAAGAGAAAGTAAATGAAATCTGACAAGATCATATCAAGAAATGGTTCAGGAAGTCAGATGATCAATCAACAGATGAAAATGCACCAGTTACTCAACCGACAGAGGAGGTTGCTCCTTCACCGATAGGAAGCTCATCCAGTAATTGAGGTAGATGCCTTAAGGGTAGGCAGAATTCATGATAATACTTCTTATGCCCCGAGAAGAGGTTCTGGAAGATGTTCCAGACATTGGAAATGCTTATCCGACATGGAGATGTTCGACCAAGATCTAGTATCTGTCACCAGAAGTCATTTATATCAATGATAGATTAGGGTTTCTTGGAGGTTAAAAGGTTGAATTCACTTCATTTCTGATCACTTTGCATTAAGAGTGATTCAGAGCGAGTCAAAGGAAATTCAGTGCGATCGATATCTTCTTAAGCGATTTCACCAATGATCGGAAGAGTTCTTTAAGGTTTTCACTGGCAACTATTTCCCAGGTATTTATCTTTCATCATGGAAGCGGGATCATCCTCTGCACCTACTTTTATTGCAAATCCTACTGTTGTCGAGGTCAAGGATCATCTTAAGCCAATTTTCAAATGATGTCCACATATTGCCACCTTGGATGATTTGGTTGACACTTTTTCCTGTGTTCTGGAAGGAGTTGTATATGTGGAAGATATCATAGCTTACATTCACTGCCACATTGAGGATTTGGTAGCCAGTGATATTAGGAGCATGTATATGAGCTAATTAATGGAAGATTCTGGAAAGATTAAGCCCGAGTACAAACATATTGAGGATCTAGGGTTTACCAGCATTCTGGATATTCCTGAATTCGAGGATGAGATTGTCAAATATATTTTGAGTAGAGTGCATGGAGAATTCATTTGGTTGGATAGACCTTATAAGATCTCAAAGAGGCCATCAGTGCCATCACCAGTTTGCTGCAGATTGGACAATGTCCAGAGAAGAGGATTTCTAATGATCAGGTTAACAAGCTCACTGACGCAACATTGGATCGGAGATTGATGAGGGTTAGCACTATCACTGATAAAGATATCAGATTCGGAAGCATGGTTATTGGATACAAGGTAACTCAATCAAACTATCTAAATTTTGTTTCTAGCTCCTGTATATATGGAGCATATAAGATGATGAGGGAAAATGAGAAGTTAGATCTCCATGCATGGATGTTAGATAATTAACCTAGGGAAGATCAAAGGAGAGAAGAAGGGAAAATTCCAGTATGGAAATTTTATTGTTTGTTTGATGCTATTTTTCATTAATGAAACTCCCAGTTTTGTGAAGAGATAGTGGGCATTTGATATCCCGGTAGGAAGGCAACTGAAACAATCTATTGCTACATTGGGTTGTCAGTGAGATGATAAGGTATGGGGTTATTGTTAGGTCCCAGAGACAACTGAGAGGGGGGGTGAATCAGTTGTCTAATAATTCAAATCAATTAACCAACTTAATGCTTAATACCGGTAAACTAGTTAAGTATACCGGTAGACTATGTTAATAGTAAATTGCTATACCGGTAAAGATTAATGCTTGAAACATAAACATAAAGTCATCCAAAACACATAACACCAATATTTGTACGTGGAAACCTTGTAAGGGGAAAAACCATGGTGGGAAACCTTACCCACAATCAAATGATAGATTGGTATCAGAGCTTAGTCCTCAAACAGTTACTTCAAGGTATTCCAAAATGCTATGAATTCTAAAGAGAGGGTTCCAAAGAAAAATATTGAGAAATACTCAAACGAGATATGATTCATGGTTAAAAAGGATGAAACTTTGATGGAAGTTGTCAAGACCTGGAAGATATGGATTGAAGAGATGGGTTATGAAGTTGATGCACAGATTCTAGATGCTTATGAAAAGTTGTTAATTGATGCACCTATTGATGAAGCTGACAAATCCTTTGGTAGTGTAAAATAGAAGAAGCAAGAGGTTGAAACTCAGCTTAATTGGAAGAAGAGGGATATATAGCAAGGTAAGGCAAGAAAATTTGTTGAACAAGTATCTCGTGATATCAAGGCATTAATTGATGTTGTTCTAGAAAAAATAAGGAAGAGGAAAGAGCGTGAAGTTTTTATTCATCTTGTTCCATCAGACTTTGGATCTGAGGATGACACACCCTTAGCATTCAAGAGGGTATTAAGGAAGAATGGTGAAGAAACTAAGGAGGAAGAAAGGAAGCAACCGGTTAGGAAGGTTACAATTAGGGTATTGTAACAGGAAATAGCTCCAAAGGAAACACCTTCTGCTCCATTTGGTACTGGAAGAAGAAAGAAGATGGATGTCATTGATCTAACACTTGTTACTGGTAATGTAACTATTATTCCACCCAAGACTTGTGCAGAATTGGTTGATGGAATAACTAAGGATGGTATGTTGAAAAATGTACAATTTTATTATGAGCATTTAGATGATGATGAATAGAGAGAAGTTCAAGAAACAGTTTTATTGTATTTGGATATATATAAGAAAGCCTTGTTAGAAATTGAAAATCAAATTCTGGCATAGTTATATGACAAGTTAGATGCTAGAAGATTATCAACTATGGAGGAGGATAATAATATAAACATTCAAGAGTTGTTAACTACTTGTGAATCCATTACTCCAGAGGAGTTGGACAAGACTCTTGAAGTTGCAGATAGAAAAAATCTTTCACGGCAAGCACAGGATAGTTAGTATTATGTTAGGAAGGGTTAATGAGATATTCACTGAGACCCACAAGGCATGGTGTAGTGCCCCTACCCTAGTCGGCTTTGTAAAACTAGTTTGACCTTGGTTGACTTTTTTCTATGTGGCATTCTTGGATGGTTGATTAACCATTACGTAATGTTGTAGATTAGATAATATGAATAATGTGTGTACCTATTATGGTGCTTTTGCATCGATTCTTGTGTAAGTTTAACTGTTTCCCTAATTCTTGTTATAAATCTTGAGCTAACGCCATCATTGAATATATATATATATATATATGTATGCTTGCATGACTCATGGTTGCAGGAGATTGCAGGTACAGTACCACCTAGGTGCGAGGTTCATCTCCATCAGGATTCATAGGGTTGGGTATACCTCTTTCATCCTTAGAATTTGGATTAGGTGGTCGTAAAACCCTCATCTTGCCTTAGCCATGATCAAGTGAGCGTCTTGTGTGGTCCGTCGGTTTCCCTTTTCATTTGGGTTTGTGTGTCATGTATTTGGTTGGTTTTCTTGGTTTGCATGCCTTGCGTGTGGTAAAATAGAGTATTTTATCCTAAGTATTTAGTTTGAATTAATGTGTTCATTTACACATTAGTAATTGAGGGATTTAAAATATATAGGTTTCCTTTATGTGATTAATCATTAATTAAAAAGATCGCTTTATTTATGTTTGTAGCGAGTTTAATTTAATGGTTAATTTTAAAATAATGAATTTAATTAGTCTATGCGTTTTAAAAAAAAGGGAAAGATTTAAAGTTATTTGAAATAGAAATAATTTAATCTCTTTTGCATTTTGGAAAAGAAAGGTTAATTTTACTTATTTAAGAAAATCAATTTTTATTAGAAAAGCAAGTTTAATTTATATGTATATTTGATATAGTGTGAAAGATTGATTTTGGGAATTAATTTAATTAAAATATTTTATCCTCGTCAATATTGTGAAATATAAATGTGAGCTTAATTAATCTTGAGAAAATTAAAATTAAATAAGAGAGAAGCATTTTAACTTTTATTAGAAAAGCAAGTTAGATTATTTGAATAGTTTAAAAAGAATGATTATTTTTATTTTGATTTCTTTTTATTTAAAAAGTGTTTAAATTCGAAATTAGAAAATTAGGTCAAAATTTCATTCTTTTAACCTAGGTTGGAAAAACATTTTGGGGGTTGTTGATTTTCTTTTGGAAAAAAAAAAGGATATTGTTTTGGGATGGAGAAAATTTGGGGATTTTGGGGAAAGGAAGAATTTTCACAGCTGCAGGTTGGGCTCTCTGTCGGATCTTGCCAAGAATACGAAGAGAGGTAGAATTCTTTATTTTGTTTCCTTTGTTGAAAGAAAAATAAATAAATAAATAAAAGAATGAAATAAAATTTCTGGTTGCTTTCCTTTGAAGAAATTTCTGGATTGAAATGGGGTTTGGGTTTTGAATCTATGTATTTTAGTTTCAAGTGTGGGAATTGGGTGGATTCATTGTTTGGGGAATGATCTCCATTATGCTCAAGATTTGCTTGTTGGGTTTTTTTTTTTTTTCAGTAAGTATGTGTTTTGGAAAAACAATAATATTCTGGAAAAATCTTCAAAATGGTGTTTATTTTTGAAATTCTGGAAAATATTACAGAGTCTGTGAATGAAAGAAATTGGGGGCTTTAGTTTATTATTGTTTTAGTTTGCTTTTATTTTATTTGGGGCTTCTTGGTGTTTTCTATTTTTTTTAATTTTAAAAAACAATGTTTATGCTAGTCTTTTTCTATTCTGGAAAATATCCCCATTTTGTTCTCAGAAAATTTTAGAGTATTGAAAAAATAAAATAATATATATATATATATATATATATATATATATATTACTACTGGTCTGTGTACCCAGTAGCTGAGGTTTTAGTTTTATTTGTTTTTAAAATGTTATTAAAACTCAAAAAAAAGAGATATATATATATATATATATATATATATATATATATATATATATATATATATATATATATATATATATATATATATATATATATATATATATATATATATATATATATATATATTACTGTTGGTCTGTGTACCCAGCAGCTGAGGTTTTAGTTTTATTTGTTTTTGAAATGTTATTAAAACTCTCTCTCTCTCTCTATATATACATATATACATTATTGCTGGTATATACATTACTGTTGGTCTGTGTACCTAATAGCTGGGGTTTTAGTTTAATTAATTATTAATTATTAATAATATATATTTATTAATGAAGATTAATATATATATTAATTAATAATTAATTTGAAATTCGAGCATTATTAAATTATTATTAATATATATTTTATTAATGAAGATTAATATATATATTAATTAATATTTGATTGGATTATTGTGTATTATTAATTATTAATTGTGTATATTTTATTAATCATGGGTTAATAAATATATATTAATTAATATTTAATTTTGGTATCGGTATTATTGGGAAAGTATCTTTTTGGGAAAAAGATAGAATATTATTTTGATCGGAAAATTGTTGAAGTAAAATATATTTATTAAATGATAATTTTCAAATAATATTTTATGCAGGAACATATTATAGAGAAATTGAAAAGTAAAAATAAAATGAATGAGATATTTATCATTGGATATTTTAAAAACGTAGCTCATTTAGAAAACTTGATCGACATTTAAATGTTTAAATCAACATGAGAAAAGATTGTATTTTCCGGTTATTGCTTGTGCAAGGTTTAATTTTTGCTTTCTCTTTTGTTTAAAGTAATGGCAAGTTCCTTGATATGTTTGTTTGGACCCTGTCATCTGGTTGTTTTGTGTTTGGCTATAATTGGTCAAGTCCCTAGGTTAGAGTACCGCCAGACAAGAGACCTTTGTAGTTCTTTTAATATGCTCAGTTGGATCTGTTTCTATGTAGGGATCTTTTAGGATTTATTGATTGAAGTGGTCGTTTGTATATTGTTGTGCTCGCCTAGAAGGGCAGGAATGTAAATGACGTGAACCCTATGTAACTATAACTTAATCAATTACTAGAGGGGTCTTGCAGTTGAGCAGACCCGAAGATGTAGCCCTCTAGGGGTGAACTCCAAGATCATTTATGTGTTATGTGATGTTTTTGTCTCTCATGTTTCATGGATAGTTCTAGCATGTATGGATGATAATTGGATAGAATATATAAGTGGGTTAGATGAGAATTATCGTAATGCATGTATGCAGTCGTCTTTTAAATGCAATAAATGGATCATGAAGGAATGTAATCAATTTTAGTTAATGATGATACAATTAAGTATGCATGAAAGAACTCATTAGTTATGATGAAATTATAGTACATTTTGGAACAAGATGCATGGCATGTGTTAATGTAAACTTGAACGCAATGAATGGATAACAATTATTGGATGAACTCGTCATATTATCTAAATTGTAATTGTAATGGATGAACTTCATTTAGTTATTTACATTTTTAACCTCAATAAATCAACTTCATCTTATTAGCTATAATTTAACTATAATGGATGTACTCATCAATTTATCTATATTTTAACCCTAATGGATGAACCTCATTATGCTGCTTACATTATAACCTTAATAAATGTACTCCATCTTAATAGCTATAATTGAACTAAAATGGGTGAACTCATAAGTTATTTATATTTTAACCTTAATAAATGAACTTCATCTTATTAGTTATATTTTAACTAGATTGGATGAGCTCATCAAGTAACTACATTTCAACCTTAATGGATGAATTCATATGTTATCTATGCTTTAACTTCAAAGGGGTAGATATCCTCTTGTTAGCCTCATCTTCAACCATAATAGATGAACGCTTCCTAATTTCTACAATGTTGATTCACTGAACAAATTATATCCATGTTTCAAGTAATAACATGTAATTAAGATATCCTGCTTAATTGGATCAAATGTCACGAGTTGAGTTAGGTGTTAAGTTACGTATTCACATTGGGAAACTCCTTAGGTTCGTTTAGTCTTCCACTATGTTATCTAAGAATTAGATAACTCCAATGTATCTTAATGTGGTGTCTTATTATAAAAAAAAAAATATTTACACTGCATTGGTGCATTTTAGCTCTATCCCTTCGGGGTTTCTTGGTGGGGCATTACACTTGGTATCAGAGCCCAGGTTGCAACACTAGGATCTCTGGTTTCGCTTGTGCCCTTAGTTGGTGTGTGGTGTATCGACCTTATGTGTATGCTTGTCCTCCTTTTTGTAGGTGTGTGATTGAGCAGACCTTAACTTGTGTGTAACATGTGTGTTCACACCCTGTTTTCACCTTCTTGGTGTGGGTGCTTTGGAGTGATTGTATGTGCTTTATTACTTATCAATGTCTTGGTCTACGATTACTCATATTTTGAAGGAGAGTCATATGTACCTACGTTCTTGATTTTCTTTACCCCTTTTGACTAATCCATCTGGGTTGGTTGGAGTTGTCTTGAATCTAACAGTACGAAATGTGCTTGTTTATGGTTATGATCTAGCTTAGTGTTGTTCGCTTCAAGGACTAGTATGGTAGATATTGAATGATTATGACCCTTCCTCCCCTCTCTCTCAAGAAAATTAAAATGTTTTGATATGGGTAATTATCTCTTATTTGAGTTTTCTTATTACAAGAGAAAGGTTGTGATTTCTTGAGCCCTTGTGCGAGCCTTATAACGCTTATGTGTTTTTAAATTATAAGAGGGATTTGGTTTGAAAGTTAATATTGGTTATTGAGAGAAGATTGTATGCTTATATTAAGGATTCTCCATGTGCTTTGTAGGAGTAATATAATTAAATTCCATCTTGAGTAAGGTGCATTAATATGCGCATGGTTGATTTTGTGAAATAACTTTGTTGTAAAAGAAGTATCAAAAGAGAATATGTTATAGTAGCTTCAAGAGTGTATTAATGTGTTCCACGAAAGATTGTTTTATGTGCTTCTTTAAATCAGTTTGATTTAGGACCTATTTTAGCAATCCTCCATTCAACTTGCCTTTGGATATAGATAATTGCCTTATTGTGTTTAGAAAGTGCGAATGAAAGACTTGTTTGATGTGTATGCATTAATGTGTGTTATTTAGTTGATAGCTCCTCATTTACCTTCTTGTCGTAATTTGATTTTCAATGATAGGTTGCAGATTTTGATGTATTATTGTATTGAATTAAGAATAGTGAGTGTTCTCAAGAGGTCTTGTATTACCGAAAGATTGTCTATCTTGATTTCTTGTTCAGAAAACTAGAACATTTAGTTGCAACCATAATGATTGGAAATGTCATGATTAGGCTGTTTGGCATCCTCCTAAAATGGTAGCGAAATGAAAACCATACAATTAAAATGATAGACATAGTGATAAATTTTAGTATATCCTGTGATCTTGTTAATCTTGTGCCTTGGTAAGAAATAGTTTGATTATCAAACTCTCTTTCCCTTTTCTTGCCTCAATCATAAGATTTTAGAAAAGCCACTAAGGATGCATTTGTTTTATGGTATTCATTTGTGTGATTGGCTTATTGATTGCTTTACTTCTCTCAATCTTATATGTACTGGTTTACCAGTTGGTGAATGCATGTTTTAATAAGGTTAAAATTGATCATTTCGGTAGAACACTGATTCCCCCCCCCTCTCAGTGTACTTGGATTCCAACATAAACCTCCTTAATTATTCTAATTAATCTATTTCTAGTTGCTTTTGAACTAATGCCAAATCCTTTGCAAGATTATAATGAGATAACTAACTATTCCTTCCACTTGAAGCAATGCCAACTTTATCCTTGGATATTTTCTAAATAAAAGCTTTATCAATTTTAGATTCTTAGAAGAGAGATAATATTTGCTCCTCATATTTCCTTTAATTAAAATTGTTCCTTATTATTATTTTTATCTAAGTGTTCATGAAACAAGTTTCTTGAAACTTATTTGCTTGATTAAGATGGAATCCAATAATCTAGAACAATGAATTCTAGCTTTATTCAAATTAAAAGGTAAGTTTCATTAACTAATTATGACAAGGATGAGTACTTGATTTGAGATTTGTGAGATAAGTCAGGTTTAATAATCTCATGTAGAAAGATTTCAATTTTTGTTTCATTTTCGTTTACTAAAACTATTCTGGTTTCAAAAGACTTTGTTTCCATCCTAATTAATACCAATGTTACAAAATAGATTATATCATACAACTTATCTCCAAATTTAAATGTTAATTAAATTCATCTATACTAAATACTTTGTGACATAAATGTAACTTCGCCTTTACTATTCTTATATATCTTTAACTATTCATAGATTGATTATTCTCAAATGCCTTGTATACCCTATATTGTGAATTTTGACCTTGAGAAATCAAATATATCCAACTTCTTGAATTGAGGAAACTTAAGCTAAATATTACTTTATATTTCTTGAAATACAAAAAGTGTGTAACTAAACACAAATTTACTTGGGAGGTAAATTATTTTAACCCTTAACACCTACACTAATTTTGAAGTATACAAAAGGGTATTTTTTTTTTTGATGTGTAATAAATAAGGAGCTTAAATATTTGAAAGGCATTGAATGTCTTGAAGGAAATCCATTTATTATTAATAGAGACTAAATAGTGATACTTGATGAAAAAGAACCACTATTATAGAATAAGTGTATCATTGATGAAGTATCATTTACCTATCTTTTGTTTTCCTAAGTCAAACTAATCTATTTAATAAGAATATTTAACTGTTATATCTACTTCCTAAGAAAGAATAATTCTAGATAGTAGATTTATTAATATTTGATTATCTAATGAAATGTCATATGTGTTAATTGACTCTTTTCCTTATACAATATTTATCCGTTCAAAACCCTAGAGGGACTTTCTTTTCCCATCATGAAGGGAAGGTTGAAATTTGCAACTTAAATTCCCATCAATAGAACTCTAATAGGTGACCCTTTGGCATGAGTTAGGTTCATTATACTTCTCTTAAAAGATTAATTATCACTTAATATTTAATAATCAATTTCCCTATCCACTAAGGAAAACATTTTAAAGAAAAGCCCCTTTTAATTAATAAATACATTCTAACAATATAATAAGTTTCAACTATAAAAAAAAAACATTTAAAATGCCCCAAGTTATAAATTAATTCCAATAATAAGTATACATATATATATATATATATATATATATATATATATAAAAAAAATTCTTAAAAGAAAATTATCCAATGTTCAAATTAATTTTAATAATACAAATAATAGGCTAATAAGTTACTGGTATTCAATTTATTATATTTAATAAAATTTAGAAGGATAATAGGTTAATATGAATCCACTTCATAAAACACAACCACTTTTTTTTAATATATATATTTTTATTATTATTATCCTTTAACTCTTTTTATGGTATAGTGAATAAAGAAAGTTTGTTTCTATAACAAAGTCAATTGAAAAATAGAAATGATTCTGTCATAATCTCTTAACTATTTTATAAGAAAAATAAAAATAAAAATCAATCTCATTTCGAATTTTGTGAATCTAAATCACATTTTAAAATAACTCTATTATCATTCACCAATCATTTTATAAAATAATAAAAATTATATTTAAATTCTATTTTGTGAAACCAATATTATAAATTTAACATAGCAATAATTCTATTATTATTGATTATTTACCTTGTAAAATAGCATAAATCTTCTTTCTAAATAAATGGCCAAAAGATACACTTCAATATATATAAAGGATTTTTAAGATAAAAGATAACTTCATTTACCAATTAATGAAACTATTGTACATTTTGCAGTCATGGATACTATGCAGAAGGAGATGCTAAATAAAAGTAATAACATCTTGTGAAGGCAACGAATTTGAAAAAAATAAAATACACTAAGGAACTGTCACACTAATTAGGAGGCTCTAAGGAATATTAATGAAATATTATTTGTTTAAGGTAGGGCTGATGTGTTCTCTATTCTCCCCAATAGCTCAAGTACCTATGGCTGATCAACAATATTGGGTTAAAATAATAATAGGACTAGAACACATCCATTGCTTGGGGACATTGCTTAGTATTGGCCAAATACCTTCTAGTATAAATTTAAGTAGTCTTTTGTGCAACCCCACATCCTCATATGAGATTTCTTGTTGGTTCACTGGGAAATGGTAGGGCAGAGATCAATGGAAATTGTGATTTGTAGCATATTTGTGGGGCTGGTGGGGTTTTTGCCACCCCTTCCCACTTTGGCCTACATTTGGAGGTTTACAAAGAAATTAAAAACCAGTTTTAATTAACCATTTAATAAACTTAAGATATTTTATATATATTATTGGATTCTATCTTAATCAAGCAAATAAGTTTCAAGAAACTTATTTCTTGATCACTTAGAAAAAAAATAATAAGCAACAATTTTAATTAAAGGAAATCTTAGGAGCAAATATCATCTCTCTTCTAAGAATATGAAATTGATAAAGCTACTATTTAGAAAACATCCAAGGATAAAGTTGACATTGATTCAAGTGGAAGGAATAGTTAGTTATCTCATTATAATGTTGCAAAGGATTTGGCATTCAAAAGAAACTAGAAGTAGATTGATTAGAATTATCTAGGAGCTTTATTCATATTAGTTAATTAGAAAGTAATTAGGCTCTCTTCATATATTAATTTAAAACTTTGGTAATTAAAAGTAATGTGGTTATTGGAAGCTTATTATTAAATAGTTTTTGTTCTCGTCAAATAGTTTATACTAAACCATAGTTAGAAACCATAACTACATACTTTACGCCTTGATCCCATGTCGAAACAGGTATGTAGGCAATCTAGGGATGGAGTTGTCCCTTGTACTCAAGCATTCGAGGATGGGGATTAGGATCTAGTTGTGGGAGAGATGATCATTTTTTTCAAATCTCCTTAAGCCCCTCAATCAAAGGATGTAGATAATGCTATGTGATTAATATTAAAAGTATTTCAATGCATACTCGGAAGGGATTCCGTATGGATTCACTTGACTTCCCGAGGCTTTAGGACAAATTCTGAGGTGAAACTCAAGATTGTTTTATTTTTTTAATTTACTCCTAAAGACGGCGACCTCGGTGCACTCCTAGTAGAGGAGTGTTGTCTTTAGAGAGTGACTCTAATAAGAGGGAAAATAATATGTTGGAGCTATCTAAAGATTTGAAAAAAATTACCCCACTTAAGTTAGATGGAAAGAAGATTGGTTGAAGGAAATGGAAAAATAATTTGTGAAGAAACTAAGGCATTATGGGGCCCTTGTCAACTTATCAAGGAAGAAGCTAGTTGGTACATTAACATGAAGGAATAAAATGGGTATAACAAGGATATAGATCAATTGTTCACCGAATGTGGCTATCACAATTATTATTTAATGAGAAGGCGACATAATATTATAATCTTCAACAAGGGGCTTTGACAGTTCAACAATATCGAAAGTACATACCTATGTATCAAAAGGATGAGAAGAGTTAAACCAAGAAATTCATTTTGGGTTGAATACCAACATAAGGGAAAAAGTTGATGAGGGAAGTACTTGAGAAATATTTGGGAAGATTCAAACCCTAGCAGTGGCAAGATAAAATTTCAACAAGAATCATTCATTCAAAAGGAAGCATGAATTCAAGGGAACTCAAACTTCAACAAGAATCAAGAGTTTAATAAATCTAAAAGATGGCCACCTCCTAATCAAAATCGAAGGGATGGATGCAAAGAGGATAACTTATCTACCAAGGTTCGATGAAGAAGGGAATGATCCTCCTAGGAATCGGGGAAATAATGGAAGAGCCATTCAAAGTTTTGAAGAGGCGCCAATATCAAATGCGCAACAAAGAGGCTTATCAATGCAAAGTACAATGGAACCAATATGATGAATAGAATTCTACATGAGAATTCTCAAAGGAAATGCAACATATGTTTTCACTTTTGTTATAGACTTATCTTGAACTACAAACTTCTTTTATGGTTATATTAAATAAATGCATCAGGATTATGGACAATTTAAGGGGGGAAGGATGTCATAAACCTCCTTTTTGGACCTTGATAAAACTTGATACTATTTTATTATTATTATTATTACTACTACTACTGCTACTACTACTATAATAATAATTATTATTAATCTTATGAGTAATGTTAGTTAGAGAAAAAAAATTGAATAAGGATGGAATTATTTTTAAAAGAAGAATTAATAAATGGTGACACGCGTGAGGTCATAATTTACTTGGAAATTATTTATTTTCTCAATATTCTAATTGAGCACATGG
The DNA here is from genome assembly GCF_030272615.1 of Cryptomeria japonica. Lineage (NCBI taxonomy): Eukaryota > Viridiplantae > Streptophyta > Pinopsida > Cupressales > Cupressaceae > Cryptomeria > Cryptomeria japonica. The sequence goes on from NC_081408.1 coordinate 445,257,401, forward strand.
TGTAGGAGAAATAAAAAGATCCAAGAAGCGAAATTCAAATTTAGATTTTTAAAAGCATGGTCAAATGTAACTGCCACTATGATGAGTTGTAAGGAATATGTCTTGCATGAAAGAATTTCAAATTCAAATTTAATATGCATGTAACCCCCCACTTTTGCATGGAAATTATTTTGGAAAAGAATCTCTAAATCCTTTAATTTCTCTTGTAGTGGGAAAATGACTCTCTTTTCTATTTAATGAATTATAGATTTTCAAAAAAGGGAGTTTATTGTTTTTGAAAAAGTAGTTCATTATTTTGATAGAAAAGTAGTTCTTGAATTCTTGCAAATCATGCTAGTTGGAGGAGGATTTTGGTAGGCATATTGTATTGTAGGAGATATGATTTTTTGTAGGGGATTTCGAGGAGATCTATACCATATTTGCGGGAGAAGGATTAAAGGAAGATAGTTGGGCAACAAAGAGCTGATTCAACAATAACAAATTTACTCTTTTAGCAGATCCATGTTCCTCCTCTCTTATCGCATGATTTCCTTTCAAAAATAGGGTGGGGATTTATATTTGTATGTGTATTTCTTTTGATATTTTGTTAAATTTAAAAGAGGGTGGGATTAACAAGTAGGAATCCAAGTAACAATGAGCGGTAAAGGGAGCAAGTGTGGTGTTAGGGTTTAGAGTGGGCCCTACATTGCATGAGATGTTGCAGAGGAAGAAGGTGAAGGAGATGATGAGGATGATGATGTTGGCAGTTCTAGTTGTGTCTGCAACCTACTTTTGGTTGCAGCCAGCATTAGAGGTTATGTTGCTCATGATCTGTTTCTTCTGCCTTGGCACCGGGTCGGGGGGTTTGAGCCTCGTGGTTCTACTTTGCCCTTTGTGAGCTCAGTTGACACTTTGGGTTAGGGGAGTGGTGACATGATTCGGGTGAGGGTTGCAGATGAAACCGTAGATGAGGATGGAGGTGTTGTTCCTGCTAGAGTGGGGTTTTCCATTGGGTGCTTAGTTCAGTGGTTGATGTTCCTATATACGGAGTCATTTGTTGGTAAGGCTTGGTGGTGGGTGTTTTTGTTCTCTACGAATCACCCTCTGTCACCCCTTTGTGGATGTGGGTTCCTCTGTGCACAACTTCTGTCCCGGTTCAGAAGAGTTGTTTAGGACTTGGGTGGTGCTTTTTTATTTTTAGTTTTGTGATTGGCTACTAGCATCATGGTCATTGGATGGGTTCAGATGGTACAGGGTACCTCTATTTGGGAGGTTTGTCTGTCTTTGTTTTGTCTCCTTTTTGGGTTTCCTCTTGATGTGTGTGGTCGTGCCTATCTTCTTATTGTTTCAAGAGGTTCTTGGGTATTTTCCAGGCTGCCATCTTTTAACCTTTCTCAAATTGTCCCATTGAAGTGGACCATTCTTTTGTTAAGGGGAAGAGTTGTGGGATGAGTTTCTTGGGATGGCTCCTATTTGGGGTTTTGGATGCCTTGCTTTTTGAGGCTAGTGGTCTTTCTATTTCTCTTTCCTTTCTACTGGGTTTCTTCCCCCTTTCTCCTATAGAGGTGGAGACTTTGGAGGATCTTGTCGGCTAGGAATCTATTTGGATCAGGCCTCCTCTTATATGCAAGGATTTGGGAGAATTTTCAAAACCCAATTGTCTAGCAAACCTTTATGGTTCCATCTTTCAGCTGTTGGACCTTGGTTCATGGTTAGTATCTCTACTCTCTCTACTAATGCTATGGTGCCATTATAAAACACAAATCGAAGGTTAGGAGAACCTATCAAAACCCCCTTGCTTCTGTTCAGTTGTTAATGTTCATCTTATGGTTTATTGTCTAGCTAGATGTTGATGGTTTTCAAGGGCCCATTACAGACTATGGTTGTTTTTGGTTAAGGTCTAGGTTAGCTTTTAGCTGCTTGGAATTTTTGTCTTAGGTTAAGGGAGCCCAAAAATTCCCTATTGGTTGGCTGAGGATGACTATTAAACCCTTGTCCTTTGTTTTATGAGATATAGTTTTATGTTGGAGCCTTGTTAGTGTTGCCATCCTGATTTGTATTGATTATCTTTAGATTGCTTGGCTGGCCCTTTTTGTTTGTGGTTGTGCTGGTGTTCAGCTAGCATTAGCCTTTTTAGTTGTGTTTGGGCTATTGATTTTCCTTGCTTGTATCCTTTGGCAGTCTATTATTGTAGGTTCCAGATCTTGGTAAAATCTGAGGGTTTCGGGTCCCTTCAAAACTTGTTGTTAGGGGTTTTGGGTCCCCTCAAAACATGTTTTTCCCTTAATAAAAAACAAGTAGGAATCACATTTTTTCTTCAAAGAAATCTCTTCTTGTAGTTTTCAGATTTTTGATAGATTAAATTAATATGCATGTATTACAATTATATTTTACAAAGAAATCTCTTCTTGTAGTTTCCAAATTTTTGATAGATTAAATCAATATGCATACATTAAAATTATATTTTACAAAGAAACATCCTCTTGTAGTTTTAAGATTTTTGATAGATTAAACCAATATGCATGTATGAAATAAAAGTAATTCAGTAGATTTATTTTAAAAGTACCACAATGAGAATATTATTTAAACAATCCTCTTCCTATTTCAAAAATTAGATTAATAAAATGAAATATATATTAGGATAAAATAAATAACGTGAACAAAATATTTCTTTTGTCAAAGTAAGTTAAAAATCATAATAAGGAAACAAAAATAAAATATATTTATCTTTGTGTACATTTATCTCTGTGTACATTTATCTTTGTGTATATTTACCTATGTGTGTGTATTTATCTCTATTTAAATATATATATGAATTTGAATTTTGCTTCTAGAATCTTCTTATTTCTCCTACACCATGTGCTCAATTAAAATATTGAGAAAATAAATAATTCCAAGTAGATAATGACCTCATGCGTGTCACCACTTATTAATTATTCTTTTTAAAATAATTCCATCCTTATTCAAATTTTCATCTCTAACTAACATTACTCATAAAATTAATAATAATAATGATAATAATAATAGTAGTTTTTGTTGTGTGAAAATACAACACGCCACATTTAAGCTATGAAAATGGGGACCCATCGAAAATTTTGCTTAACGGGCCTTGTAATTCGAGACATGAGGAATACAGTCACATGGAAAAAAGGTAATCACGGAGATGACCAGGCACTTTGAAATAGGCTAAATAAAGAGAAGGCTCAAAGTTCCTGACAGGCACTTTCCCCTGCAAATGGGTAATCGCGGAGAAAATCTAAATTTTTCAAAAGCATTGTGGGAGGAAAAGATAAGAGTAAAAAAAGTTAAAATGTCCCTGCAACCTGATGTTCCGCAACATCGAATTAGTTAGCGAGAACAAGCAGAAGTGTAGGAACTTTGTAAAGGTTAATCATGACAAGTGTGAATCCGAAGTCAAGTGCTAGCCAAACCCCAAAGGAAAAAAGGTAAAATCACCCTGCAGGATTATAGTGATAACTCAATGATGAACAATAAGTACCAAACCGGTACTAAGAGGGGGGGGGGGTGAATCAGTACAGGCACAAAAAATTTTCCCAAACCGGTTTGACTGCAAACATTGCAAATGTCTGACAGATAGTAACACCGGTCTGAAATAGAGTGCAACCGGTAAAGCTAAGAATGACTGTGACAAGCATTAACCGGTTAATCACTTAGCTTTCCACTCAACTTAATACTACACTTCCATTTCACCCTTATGCATGAATAGGTAATCTATCATCAGGAATATAATAACAGCTAGCTCAGCATGATTTACCTTCAGACACAAATCACTTAAATCATCACATGAAAAATACTACACATGACACACAGATTTTTCACGTGGAAACCCAACTGGGAAAAACCACGGTGGGGATGAATACCCACAAGCTGATTTTGAACTCTTGAGAAGTCTACTCTGTTAGGAGCCTAGTCCGGTAAGAGACTGTTACAACAGGTTCTGTTAGGAACCGATCCTGTTAGAGATCACCTAGTTAAGGGATGGCTAAATACCCGGTTAAGGGTTAAACCCTATTAGAGGTTACCTTGTTAGAGGATTTCAAGAACTCAATGAGTTTGAGTCACCCAGTTAAAGGATTTACAGCAAGCTGGTTAAGGCTACCCGATTAAGGGATTTTCCAACTGTTGAAGTGGTTAAAGATCAACATGTATTACAATGATTTGATAATAGCACTCAATGCCTAATGCAGATCCGCTTAAGTTCCTTCCTTCTACACACACATTATGAAAGAATCAATCCTCTTATCTTATCTGGTCTGGCAAGAATCACGTATCTCTGCACTTAGACACACACACACCATTTGCCAATAGCCTAAACATGAAACACATCATCGACCTTATAGAAAATAGATAGGTCGGTAGCATAAACCCTAAACCCTAAACATTTAGGTTTACCAATACAGTCGGTTCAATCCTGACTGTTAATCACATTTCATTGAATAGAATGGTCTTGAACAGATCTCAAGACATTCTCCATTGTTTGTTCTTCACCGCTTCATGAATGCGATAACCCATCACGCGTTCTCCATCGTTTATAGAGACTTCGTACATTCCTGAGGTAGATAGGATCAATCTCCTTCATGCAAGATCCTTCACGCGCTCAAGTTGATGTGGCAACACGATCTGATCTCCATTACAATTCTGACTCATCACACAAGCTTGGAACATTTCAACCAAAAACCCTGAAGTTGAGACTACCAACCGGTAGTCATGCAAAACCTTCATATACTGGTTCTCATACCAACGTACCGGTTTACCTCAAACAAACATACTGCTTCACCTTTTCACATATACCAGTTCTCATATATACCGGTTCTCTTTGCTTGTTGCAAACTTCAATATACTGATTCACTCTTTTCAATATACTGGTTCACTCTTCATCATATTGACATCAATGACAACATACAATATCATTATGTCAACATATTCTGCACAAATGCCAACAATCTCCCCCTTTGGCATTGATGGAAATATACAAAGATATTACCTAGCATCACATCTTCTGCTGTAGATATACCAGTTCTCATCTTCACATCTTCTCCCCCTTTGACGACAATGCCAAAGTGGAGGCACAAGTTTTCCTGTTCCACTATGCTACTCCCCCTGAGGAGTAGCATCCTTCAACACATCAATCCTAAAAAATATTGGACACTGCCATACCTGACTGATGTGGAGCACATATTTTCAATTCACCTCTTGAAGGGGTAGCACCCCTAATTCACCTCTCAAATAGGTAAATATAGCCTTTGGTAGAGGCTTGGTGAATATGTCTACTAACTGCTCCTTACTGGAAACACGTTCCAACACAACCTCCTTGTTCTGAACCTTCTCCCTCAAGAAATGATACTTGAGCTCAAAGTGCTTGGTTTTAGACTGAGAGATACAACTCTACTTTTTACTCATCCATGAGACCAGTCTACCACCAAGGAAGAATGCACCACTGGTTGTGCTCTTCTGGTCATCTACATTACCAGCCCAATCAGCATCTGTGAACACTTTCAGATTGAAATAATTATTGTATGGATACCATAACCCATAGTCAACTATTCCCTTCAGATATCTAAGAATCTGCTTAACTGCTACCAAATGGGATTCTCTTGGGCTTTGCTGAAACCAAGCAGTAATACCCACTGCATGTGCAATATCTGGTCTGCTATGCACTACATAATGCAACTTACCAATCATTGATCAGTAATCCTTCTCATTTACCAATGCTGAGTCATCCTCTTTTGATAATTTACAACCGGTCACCATTGGTGTACCAACAGTTTACTATCTTCCATGCCAAAGGTCTTCAACACCTCTTTGACATACTTGGACTGAGTAATAAAGATTCCATCTTTCATTTATTGAATCTGCAGTCCAATGAAGAACTTAATCTCCCCTATGAGTGACATTCCAAACTCTGTTTTCATCTCATCAGCAAATTCATGACTCATCTTGTCATCACCTCCAAAGATGATGTCATCAACAAATACTTCATAGATCAGAATCTGATCTCCTTCTGATTTCAAGTAGATATTTGTCATGCCCGAAATTTACGGCAAAAACGGAATGATTTTTTTTTTTTAAATACTAATTAAATGGCGTTAAGTTCGCTAACATGAATGCACTTAGCAGTTTTGGTTTTAACTATGTTTAAAACAATCATTTCCTACTATTTAACTAGCAGAAATTAAAATAAGATTAACTATGGATTAGAATAGACTAACTCATTTTCGCTCAATCTAATTAATTTTATAAATAAATATCAACTTCATAATATTACAAATTTAAATATTCAAGCTATTCAAATTTTAAGCTAATAATAACTTTATTATTATTTATCTCATGAATACCTAAACCTATTTAAGCTAGAAATAAATATTAATTTCATTACTAATCAGCTCATGGACTTCTCAATAAATTTAAAATTTAAAATAACTATGGACTTCACTAACATTTAAACAAGTCATTTTTTTTTTAAATTTAAAGTCTAATGTTAATTCATTAAAATTGGATCTCTAGCATTTCAATTTTCTTGAAATTTATAATTAAATAATACCACCACACCTATATGTAAGTATAAATAATATAATATAAATATAATATTAATATATTTTAAAAACTAAATGGGTTTGCCATGCAACCCTAACCCTTATTAAAAACTATAAATTAGTTACCCCCCCCTTTATTTTATTTTAATACCATTCTTCATTTATTTACCCTAGCCCTAACCGGGCTAGGGTTTCATATTATTTTATTGTTATGTTGCAGGGTTTATTGAAGGTCGGTGGTTGATCTAACCATGGCGGCCAAATTTGTGGAGGAGGGGAAAAAAAAGAGCGGCGCCGCTAGTGGGATGACCCATTGTGTGGGTCGCGGCCCACACAGCGGCCTTGGTCATTGTGTGTGTCACGGCCCGCACAGTGGCTGCAGCCACTGGTGCGATCCATGGCCCACACAGGGAGCGCAGGCCCTGTGCGTTCTGCGGCCCGCATAGAGGCTGCAGCCTCTGTGTTGGTCGCGGCTTGCACAGGGTCCGCGTGCCCTGCGCGACCCTTCTCAAAAAGCCCTCTTATTTTTAAATTTTTTTTTTAAAATTATATATATATATATATATTCAAATATATTTTAATTGCAAATTTTTTTTTTTAAAATACAAAGGTAATTCATTAAGTCAAATAAATCTATATAGATATTTTTATATATATATACAATTTCATTTGTATATATTCATATATATATATATAATGGTATATATATTCTTAGGTTTACATCATCATTTGTTTTGCAGGTAATCTTTATGATATATTTTATATATAAGTATACATAAATATATATATGAAATCTACATGTATATAATGATATATATTTATAAATAATTTATATTATTATTTCATTTCTTAAAATAACCCGAAATCATGGATGATTTTGATTTTTCAATCGTAGGAAAGGAAGTATAGTAATACATCTATTTAATGTAAGGATATTTTTCCAGAAATATATTGTACTATATTCTTTTTTTTTTCTTTTACAGAAAACAGAATTATAAAATTATTTTTAAATCTACAATATGCATGCAAATCTAGTTAATGCCTCTCCTATTTATTTTTATTTTAAATGCCTAAAAATGGAATAAATTTCCTGCTAAACTATTTATCATAACACATCGGTTATACTTTTTTTTTTGAACTTAAGAAATACTAATTTAGGAATACATTATTATTTTCTGCAATAAATACATTTATTGATTCTACAATTATTACAACAACTAAATAACCATTTTTTATTTATCTAAAAGCTAACAACAAATACAACTCATATTTTTCAGCACTTAAAATGAAGATAAATTCTCAGATAAAAAGAAAAACACAGAATTAAATAAAACTGATTTTCATATTACAAAGACTATAGCATGCAATTCAAAAGTAACTCTTTTCAAATAGAAATAGGAATATATCTAGCTTTTTACAATATTAAAGATATTCTGCAAAGTTTACAAGATGTTTCCTTATTTAAATACAATCACTAATCTCATGCCTATCTTTCAAATTTACATTTAGCCTCTCATTCCAATGAATGAGGGTGTATTTCTCCTATTAAAACTAATAACTAAAATTGAAATTAGATTTCTTCAACAATAATCTTCTGCAACTTCTCACTCATCCTATTCTTTTCTCTCGACAATCCTGCATAATAATTCACAAATTTGACCATGGAGTGCTCACCTCCCAGCCTAGGCTAACTAGTAGCCACCCCCGAGCCCGGAGAACCAAGCCCTAGACAGGTAACAAACATGCAAACATATAGAAGACATAAACACACAAATTTCAAACACACTCCCAACTTGGCTACACTACACCACACTTTGGTGATGACCTTTTCAAGGGTGGTAGTGGACCAATACCCTAAGGAGAACTACAAGTATGGAAAACATGTAGCCACCTCATGGCACAACAAATACATCAAGAATTTCAACCCCTTAATCCTTATGCCCCCCAAGGCATTCTAGCCTTGTATCCCTCCTGATGACCCCCATTGCACAAGTAGGCCATGCAGCAAGGGTCACACAAAAATCCCTTGTGATCGCTCTCATAATGAGAGTCTCTCACTCGAGGGTTGTCACTGCTACCACCCACAAGATCCTCCTCTCTCCCAAGAGTAAGAGGTCTTGAAAAACTCCCAAAAACACATACAAAACAATATACACAAATACCAAGTGAAATTTCAAAAAAAGACATACAAGAAAATAGATTTCTTACACCAGCATACTTTCAAATACATGCAAAAAGAAGTCATTTTAAGAATAATGAAACCAACCTTAATCTGCCCAAAGGTAGGATAGTATTTGAGGAAGAGTTGCCCAATTCCACGGATCTTTTTCTTCTACCCTTAACCAAATTTTACTTTTCAAATCTATTCTCTTCTTTTTCAAAAAAATTCTCGTCTCCAAAAATGGAGAGTGTGTGATTAACCTCAAATTTTCAAATTCTTGCTTAAGAAGCTCCTTCTCTCAGTTCTCACAAGTTTCTAAAAACTAAAGCGGAAAGTAAGACAGAATGGGAAAGAGAACTCTTTTTCGAATAGGAAAATTTACAACTAGGTTCAAACTTCTAATTTCCATTTTCGCACAACTCAGAAAAGCCAAATTTTAGAGTGTCTAAAAGGTCACTTAGGAGTAGAAACTTGCCTAAAATTGCCCCTAACCCTTAGGTATACCTTATGGGCTTTAGGAAACCCTATTAAACTACCCCTAGGTGTTCATCTAACCCATTTTAAACCCCTCTGAAGTTTATTTTCGGGTCAAACATATGTTGACCTCTCCAAAGATTCTTTTCCCAAAGTATTTATGAAATCACATTACATTATTTGAATAAGCTATAGTTGAACACTTTCCCACCAAGAGACAAAAATAAAACATTTAAACTTAAATCCACACGTGTCAAGTGACACAAATAAAACACTTTTGCAATTTAAAACATGAAATCGTCTCTTGTGGATTTTACACAATAAATTTAAACATCACTTAACACACATGCAACAAATACTGTTATGAATAAAATACAACACAAACGGGGTGTTGTCTCTCCAAATAGAGAACCCCTGGCTTACAAACATACATAAGTCTAGGTTTGGTTCTCCGTAAATTTCCATGGTCACATGGATAACTTCCTGCGCATCTCAATTTACACATTACTACTTTCAAATATCCACAGATAATATAATTCAAAAGAATAACAATACACATCATCACCTGCATACAATTTACATCTGAACAGATTAAATACATCTTTTATCAAGAAATTTCACATAAGCAATTTCATCCTAATTCACATAAACTAAACCATACATCAGAGTTCTATTATCATAGTAAAGTCTTGCAAATTCAATAAGGACATCTATCATCGCAATATCATCTTATCTAACAATCATTTAGTGTTCTATCTCATAAAACATATAAGTAAATCATGAAAATATAGCAATGTTATCCAAATCCTGACATCATATAAGTTCTAAGTTTCCAAATGCATCAAAATAAAGTATCCATAATATTCTAAATATAAAATCCACTGAAATGTCAGACTGAGTCGAGGTGAGGCCTCACACCCTCCCCCTCTAGGCATGAACTTCCTCCTGGAGTTCATCAAAGAGGTGTGGGTACTCTGATCTCATTTGTGCTACGTCCTCCCATGAAGCCGTAACTGCATCATAGCAATCCCACTAGACCCTAACCTGGTCTAGCTCTCGACCTCGAAGGGCCAGCGTTTAGCATGCCAAAATGTGAATGGGCTCCAAAGCTAACTGCCCGTCCGACTCCACCTGCAAGGCATCCCAATCTAAAATGTGAGACTCATCATAGATATATTTTCTCAAAACTGATACATGAAACACATCGTGGATGCGTGACAGGCTAGGTGACAATGCTAAATGGTAGGCAACTAGGCCTATCCTCTCATGAATCTCAAAAGGTCCTACAAAGCGAGGTGCGAGCTTAGAACCCTTTCTATAATGGATTGGACTCTTATGCGGTCGCACTCTCAGGAAGACTCTGTCTCCAACCAAGTAGCTATGATCTATCCTCTTTGCATCAGTATATTTCTTCTGTCTATCCTGAGCCTCTCTGAGACGCTGCCTAATCAAATCCACTTGCTGTTCCATAGCCCGAACTATCTAAGGACCAATAGTAACTCTGTCCTCTATGCGATCCCAACTCAAGGGTGTCCTGCAAGGCCTGCCGTAAAATGCCTGATAGGGTGGCATCCCCAAAGAAGTGTGATGCCCATTGTTATAGGCAAACTCCACTAAGGGAAGATACTCCTCCCACCAGGTCTGATGATCCATGACGTACATGCGAAGCATATCCTCTAACACTTGATTGACCCTCTATGTCTGACCATCTGTTTCTGGGAGATAGACTGTACTGAAATTGAGCTTAGTGCCCATAGCTGCCTACAATGACTTCCAAAAGGAAGAAGTGAAAAGATAATCCCTGTCAGAAATAATCTTGCGGGGCACGCCATGAAGTCTAACAATGTCTCACAAGAACACTTGTGCTCCTACTGGAGCTATGAATGTAGTACAGACTGGTGAAAAGTGAGCTACTTTGGTCAACTAGTCAACTGTCACCAAGATAGCATCATGGTGATGAGAAGACATAGGAAGACCAATGACGAAATCCATGGATATAGTATCCCTCTTCTGCTCTGGTATAGCATGAGACTGGAGCAACCCACCTAGATGGCGGTGCTCTGCCTTTACTCTCTGACACTCGAGGCATCAAGCTACTATCTCAGCAATGAGCTACCGCATTCCCAGACAATGAACTCTCGCAACCCTCTAGAGGAAGGTACATAAATGCGTTCTCTATGGCATAACAGTCCATCGGATTCCAAAGAATAATCCACATATTTCCCCTCTAGAGTAACTTGAGATCGTATTACCTGACCAACCTCTGCATACCATCCATCCTCTAGCAAGTGCTGTAGTATACAGTCTCTCAAATCTATGCCCATAGATATGGTGTAAACCTCGTGATGTCTCCTACTCAAAGCATCTGCAACTATGTTTTCCTTTCCTTTGATGTAGTGAACGTCAAAATCATATTCGCACAAGAACTCCATCCATCTCCTCTGACGTGCATTAAGGTTCAGCTGAGTGAAGATGTACTGAAGACTCTGATGATCTAAATGCAACTCGAAGTGATGACCTAAAAGGAAGTGTCTCCACCTCACAAGTGCATGCACTACTGCTGTGAGCTCAAGGTCATGAGTGGGATAATTAAGTTCATGAGTCTTAAGTTTCCTAGACTCGAAAGCTATGGCCCTACCATCCTGTATAACAACTGCTCCTAAACCCTCTAGTGAAGCATCTATACAAACCATGAGGTTAGTTGTAGGATCTGGTAAAACAAGGATAGGAGCGCTAGTAAGTGCCTGTTTGAGTTCCTGAAAGGCCTTCTCTCACTTCTCTATCCACTCAAATTTCTTCCCTTTACGTTGAAGAGAAGTAATAGGGTGTGCGACTCTAGAGAATCCCTCGACAAAATGTCCGTAATACCCCGCTAAGCCCATGAAAATCCTGACCTCAGTCACACTGGTTGGCACTGGCTAATCCATAGTAGCCCTAATCTTTGATGGGTCCACTAAGATCCCATCACCAGAAATAACATGCCCAAGGTACTTGACCTCTGACCGAAAGAAAGCACACTTCGACAAACTGCCAAACAACTATTTTCCCGCAAACACTGCAATACCTGTTTCAGGTGCTCCTCATGCTCCTTGTCATTCCAAGAATATATCAGTATATCATCGAGAAACACAATAACAAAATGGTCAAGAAATGTATGGAACACCCCATTCATGAGGCTCATAAAAAATGCTGGGGCATTCGTAAGTCCGAATGGGACTACGGTGAACTCATAATGACCATATCTAGTGCGAAATACAATCTTGTGGATATCACCCTCCACTATTCTCAACTGATGGTATCCTGAATTCAGATCTATTTTGGAAAAGACTTTGGCACTCTGAAGCTGGTCAAATAAATCATCAATTCTGGGCAAAGGATATCGGTTCTTGATGGTTACTTTATTTAGCTGCCGATAATCCATACATAATCAGAGAGATCCGTCCTTCTTCTTAACGAAGATGACTGGTGCACCCCAAGGGGATACGCTAGGACGAATATGACCCTTCTCAAGGAGTTCCTCAAGCTATATTTTGTGTTCATTAAGCTCATTTGTGGTCATCCTATAAGGTGCTCTAGAAACTGGCTCAGCTCCTGGTACTAGGTCTGTATGAAAATCAATCTCTCTATGGGGCGGCATTCCTGGTAACTTTGAAGGAAATACATCTGAATATCCATTAAGGATAGGATGGTCATCAAGCGATGTTTCTTTTTTTTCCTCTTCTCCTCTGTCACTGATAGTGATAGCAAAAAGATGACATCCCTTTCGCATGCTCCGCTTAAGCTACATTGCGGAGATCATACGAAGAGACACGGGCCTCTGGATCCCAGTAATAATTATGGGTGAACCATGATCATCCTCACACTCGATCCTTTTCAGGCGGCAATCCATCCTGGCTCTATGGGCATAAAGCCAATCCATGCCAAGTACGATTCCGTAAGATCTAAGTGGAGTCACTCTAAGGTCTACTAAAGTGGTGGTCTTGCCAATCTATAGCTGACATGCCCTAACCTCTGATTCCACTGACACTCTAGCCCCTGAAGCTAATTCCACTTCCCAACTGACACCCTGTGTAGTTGCCACTAGCCCGCAATGCTCCACAACCAATGGAGATATAAAGGAGTCAGTAGCTCCTGAATCAAACAAAATAGATACATTATTACCTTTGATCATACTTGTAGATTCGATAACTGTGGCCTGATGCTTAGCCTGGCGGTTGTCAACCGCTGTGAATACTCTATGGGACCAGCCCATATCACCAATTATTGGCTCTGAAGCGGCCATCCGCTGATTCCCTGCCACCTGACCCTGAGGGCAATCCCTCACCATATGCCCCATGGCTCCACACATAAAGCAAGCACCCCATGCCTGAAACTGGGCGCCCTGAGGCCTAGAGAAAGCCTAACCTCCTGTCCTACTGGATCCGCTGTACCCACCCTTGGAGGATTGCTGAGTCCTCACCAGCTGTGTGTACTGCCCCTATGCTCTCTGATCATGTCTTTGTCCTTGAGACTGCCACTATTTGGGCTTGGAGCCCTGCTGATAATGTGGAGGCTTCTGCCTCTGGTTCTGTGGTTTCTGTTGCCGAGGAGGGGGTTGGGAGAACCCCTTAGAATTTCGGTTGTTTCCTTTCCAATGTGGTTTCTGGAATCCATAAGTCTAAGGTGTGGGATTTGGGTTCTGAAATCGATCCCTATTGTCCTGTGGTCTGACCTAAATTTCCTTGGCAATCAGTGCCTTCTCCATAGCAACCCGAAGGTTCTCTGGAGCAGACATCCTAACAGGCCCGGCTATACCGGCATTTAACCCTTTGATGAAGCGGTTTACAAGAAGTTTCTCATCCTTTAGATAATCTACATAAGGCAACAGCTCAAAGAATTTACTCTCATACTGGGTTACTGACAAGCCTTTTTGTTGGAGATCATGAAATTCGTCTATACGATGCTGTCTGAAGTGTTCTGATAGGTACCTCTCACGGAACCCCTCTGTGAATATCTCCCAAGTGAGAGTATCAGGAACTAATCCGCATTTGTACTCTTCATGTCTCCACCAAGTGGAGGCCGACCCTCTCAGTAGATGAACTGTGACACATGCTTTTAGGTTGCTCTCGTAAGAACGCAACACAAAGCACCTCTCAAGACTCAAAAGACATGCCTCGGCCTGTACCCCATAGGTAGAACCTCTGAAGGATGGTGGCTAGAGGCGCATGACCTCCTTGATAAGATCTCTTGGATCTCGATGAGCTCTCTCAAAATAAACTGGTTCCACCACTAAAGGTGGTCCTTGGCATATGCACAGACTCTGGCTCATTTCCACCCTGACTCTCTACAGGAATAGGAGCTGGGCTCTTGCTTCATTCTCTATCAATAGACCTATAACTCCCAAAGTCATGACTTCTAACCTGAGGGTTCTCTGCTAGGATCCTTTCCTGAACTATGCCAATAAGATTCTGTATTGCTGCTAAGAAGTCTCGGTTAGGTTCATTTGGCTGTTCGGGAGGTGCTCCTGGGTTCTCCTCTGGAACTGATGCCTCCCTCACTACCTCTTCGCGTGCTATGCGCACACGTCTAGGACCCCATCTGCGCTTGCGAGCTTGTCGCGTTGTCGGAGGCATCCTAAGAGGAAAATAAGGCAAAATAATTAATTAATTTCTTTTAGAATAATATTAATTCAATTAAATTTAAATGTCTTATAAAATTGATTTAAGAAGAATAATTAAATAATCCAAGGCGAAACGTAAGTGGAGTAAGGTTCCTAGTGTGGAAACCTCGCTCTGATACCAAAATGTCATGCCCAAAATTTAGGGCAAAAACGGAATGATTGTTTTTTTGAAATACTAATTTAATGACGTTAAGTTCGCTAACACGAATGTACTTAGCAGTTTTGGTTTTAACTATGTTTAAAACAATCATTTCCTACTATTTAACTAGCAGAAATTAAAATAAGATTAACTATGGATTAGAATAGACTAGCTCATTTTTGCTCAATCTAATTAATTTTATGAATAAATATCAACTTCATAATATTCCTAATTTAAATATTCAAGCTATTCAAATTTTAAGCTAATAATAACTTTATTATTATTTATCTCATGAATACCTAAACCTATTTAAGCTAGAAATAAATATTAATTTCATTACTAATCAGCTCATGGACTTCTCAATAAATTTATATTTTAAAGTAACTATGGACTTCACTAACATTTAAACAAGTCATTTTTTTTTTAAATTTAAAGTCTAATGTTAATTCATTAAAATTGGATCTCTAGCATTTCAATTTTCTTGAAATTTATAATTAAATAATACCACCACACCTATATGTAAGTATAATTAATATTATATAAATATAATATTAATATATTTTAAAAACTAAATGGGTTTGCCATGCAACCCTAACCCTTATTAAAAACTATAAATTAGTTACCCCCCCCTTTATTTTATTTTAATACCATTCTTCATTTATTTACCCTAGCCCTAACCGGGGCTAGGGTTTAATATTATTTTATTGTTATGTTGCAGGGTTTATTGAAGGTCGGTGGCCGAACTAACCATGGCGGCCGAATTTGTGGAGGAGGGGAAAAAAAAGAGCGGCACCGCCAGTGGGATGACCCACTATGCGGGCCCCGACACACATAGCGACCTTCACCATGGTGACCGAATTTGTGGAGGAGGGGAAAAAAAAGAGCGGCGCCGCCAGTAGGACGACCCACTGTGTGGGTCACGGCGCATAGAGCGGCCTTGGCCACTGTGTGTGTCGCAGCCCGCACAGTGGCTGCAGCCACTGGTGCGATCCGCAACCCACATAGGGAGCGCAGGCCCTGTGCGTTCCGCGGCCCGCACAGAGGCTGCAGCCTCTGTGTTGGTCGCGGCCCGCACGACGTCCGCGTGCCCTGCGCGGCCCTTCTTAAAAAGCCCTCTTTTTTTTTTAATTTTTTTTTTTTATAATATATATATATATATTCAAATATATTTTAATTGCAATTTTTTTTTTTTTAAATACAAAGGTAATTCATTAAGTCAAATAAATCAATATATATATATATATATATATATATATATACACAATTTCATTTGTATATATTCATATATATATATATATACATAATGGTATATATATTCTTAGGTTTACATCATCATTTGTTTTGCAGGTAATTTTTATGATATATTTTATATATAAGTATACATAAATATATACATCAAATCTACATGTATATAATGATATATATTTATAAATAATTTATATTATTATTTCATTTCTTAAAATAACCCGAAATCATGGACGATTCTGATTTTTCAATCGTAGGAAAGGAAGTATAGTAATAAATCTATTTAATGTAAGGATATTTTTCCAGAAATATATTGTACTATATTCTTTTTTTTTCTTTTACAGAAAACAGAATTATAAAATTATTTTTAAATCTGCAATATGCATGCAAATCTAGTTAATGCCTCTCCTATTTATTTTTATTTTAAATGCCTAAAAATGGAATAAATTTCCTGCTAAACTATTTATCATAACACATCAGTTATACTTTTTTTTTTGAACTTAAGAAATACTTATTTAGGAATACATTATTCTTTTCTGCAATAAATACATTTACTGATTCTACAATTATTACAGCAACTAAATAACCATTTTTTATTTATCTAAAAGCTAACAGCAAATACAACTCATATTTTTTAGCAATTAAAATGAAGATAAATTCTCAGATAAAAAGAAAAACACAGAATTAAATAAAACTGATTTTCATATTACAAAGACTATTGCATGCAATTCAAAAGTAACTCTTTTCAAATAGAAATAGGAATATATCTAGCTTTTTACAATATTAAAGATATTCTGCAAAGTTTAGAAAATGTATCTTATTTAAATACAATCACTAATCTCATGCCTATATTTCAAATTTACATTTAGCCTCTCATTTCAACGAATGAGGGTGTATCTCTCCTATTAAAACTAATAACTACATTTGAAATTAGATTTCTTCAACAATAATCTTCTGCAACTTCTCACTTATCCTATTCTTTTTTCTCGACAATCCTGCATAATAATTCAAAATTTTGAAGATGGAGCGCTCACCTCCCAGCCTAGGCTAACTGGTAGCCACCCTCGAGCTCAGAGAACCAAGCCCTAGACGGGTAACAAACATGCAAACACATAGAAGACAGAAACACACAGATTTCAAACACACTCCCAACTTGGCTACACTACACCACACGTTGGTGATGACCTTTTCAAGGGTGGTAGTGGACCAATACCTTGAGGAGAACTGCAAGTATCGAAAACATGTAGCCACCTCATGGCACAACAAATACATCAAGAATTTCAACCCCTTAATCCTTATGCCCCCCAACGCATTCTACCCTTATATCCCTCCTCATGACTCCCATTGCACAAGTAGGCCATGCAGCAAGGGTCACACAAAAATCCCTTGTGATCGCTCTCATAACGAGAGTCTCTCACTCGAGGGTTGTCACTGCTACCACCGACAAGATCCTCCTCTCTCCCAAGAGTAAGAGGTCTTGAAAAACTCCCAAAAACACATACAAAACAATATACACAAATACCAAGTGAAATTTCAGAAAAAGACATACAAGAAAATAGATTTCTTACACCAGCATACTTTCAAATACATGCAAAAAGAAGTCATTTTAAGAATAATGAAACCAGCCTTAATCTGCCCAAAGGTAGGATAGTATTTGAGGAAGAGCTGCCCAATTCCACTAATCTTTTTCTTCTACCGTTAGCCAAATTTTACTTTTCAAATCTATTCTCTTCTTTTTCAAAAAAATTCTCTTGTCTCCAAAAATGGAGAGTGGGTGATTACCCTCAAATTTTCAAATTCTTGCTTAACAAGCTCCTTCTCTCAGTTCTCACAAGTTTCTAAAAACTAAAGAGGAAAGTAAAACAGAATGGGAAATAGAACTCTCATTCGAATAGGAAAATTTACAACTAGGTTCAAACTTCTAATTTCCATTTTCGCACAACTCAGAAAAGCCAAATTTTAGAGTGTCTAAAAGGTCACTTAGGAGTAGAAACTTGCCTAAAATTGCCCCTAATCCTTAGGTATACCCTATGGGCTTTAGGAAACCCTATTAAACTACCCCTAGGTGTTCATTTAACCCATTTTAAACCCCTCTGAAGTTTATTTTCGGGTCAAACATATGTTGACCTCTCCAAAGATTCTTTTCCCAAGGTATTTATGACATCACGTTACATTATTTGAAAAAGCTATAGTTGAACACTTTCCCACCGAGAGACAAAAATAAAACATTTAAACTTAAATCCACACATGTGTTAAGTGACACAAATAAAACACTTTTGCAATTTAAAACATGAAATCGTCTCTTGTGGATTTTACACAATAAATTTAAATAACACTTAACACACATGCAGCAAATACTGTTACAAATAAAATACAACACAAACGGGGTGTTGTCTCTCCAAATAGACAACCCCTGGCTTACGAACATACATAAGTCTAGGTTTGGTTCTCCGTAAATTTCCATGGTCACATGGATAACTTCCTGCGCATCTCAATTTACACATTAGTACTTTCAAATATCCATAGATAATATAATTCAAAGGAATAACAATACACATCATCACCTACATACAATTTACATCTGAATAGATTAAATACATCTTTTATCAAGCAATTTCACATAAGCAATTTCATCCTAATTCACATAAACTAAACCATACATCATAGTTCTATTATCATAGTAAAGTCCTACAAATTCAATAACGACATCTATCATCGCAATATCATCTTATCTAACAATCATGTAGTGTTCTATCTCATAAAGCATATAAGTAAATCATCAAAATATAGCAATGTTATCCAAATCCTGACATCATATAAGTTCTAAGTTTCCAAATGCATCAACATAAAGTATCCATAATAGTCTAAATATAAAATCCACTGAAATGTCAGATTGAGTCGAGGTGAGGCCTCACACCCTCCCCCTCTAGGCATGAACTTCCTCCTGGAGTTCATCAAAGAGGTGGGGGTACTTTGATCTCATATGTGCTGTGTCCTCCCATAAAGCCATAACCTCATCATAGCAATCCCACTGGACCCTAACCTGGTCCAGCTCTTGACCTCGAAGGGCCAGCGTCTGGTGTGCCAAAATGTGAATGGGCTCCAAAGCTAGTTGCCCGTCTGACTCCACCTGCAAGGCATCCCAATCTAAAATGTGAGACTCATCATAGATATATTTTCTCAAAACTGATACATGAAACACATCGTGGATGCGTGACAGGCTAGGTGGCAATGCTAAATGGTAGGCAAATGGGCCTATCCTCTCAAGAATCTGAAAAGGTCCTACAAAGCGAGGTGCGAGCTTAGAAACCTTTTCGTAATGGATTGGAATCTTATGCGGTCGCACTCTCAGGAAGACTCTATTTGCAACCAAGTATCTACGATCTATCCTCTTTGCATCAGCATATTTCTTCTGTCTATCCTGAGCCTCTCTGAGACGCTACCTAATCAAATCCACCTACTATTCCATATCCTGAACTATCTAAGGACCAATAGCAACTCTGTCCTCTATGCGATCCCAACTCAAGGGCATCCTGAAAGGCCTACCATATAATGCTTGATAGGGTGGCATCCCCAAAGAAGTGTGATGCCCATTGTTATAGGCAAACTCCACTAAGGGAAGATACTCCTCCCACCGAGTCTGACAATCCATGACGTACATGCGAAGCATATCCTCTAACACCTGATTGACCCTCTCTATCTGACCATCTATTTTCGGGTGATAGGCTGTACTGAAATTGAGCTTAGTGCCCATAGTTGCCTGTAATGAATTCCAAAAGGAAGAAGTGAGAAGAGAATCCCTGTCAAAAATAATCTTGCGGGGCATGCCATGAATTCTAGCAATGTCTCGCAAGAACACTTGTGCTACTGCTGGAGCTGTGAATGTAGTATGGACTGGTGAAAAGTGAGCTACTTTGGTCAACTTGTCAACTGTCACCAAGATAGCATCATGGTGATGAGAAGACATAGGAAGACCAATGATGAAATCCATGGATATAGTATCCCACTTCCACTCTAGTATAGCATGAGACTGGAGCAACCCACCTGGATGGTGGTGCTCTGCCTTTACTCTTTGACACTCGAGGCATCAAGCTACTATCTCAACAATGAGCTACCACATTCCCGGCCAATGATATAATTGCCTCAAGTCAGCATGCAACTTTTTAACCTCGGGATGCGCTGCATAAGGAGCTCTATGAGCCTCCATGACAATGAACTCTCGCAACCCTCCGAAGGAAGGTACATAAATGCGCCCTCTGTGGCATAACAATCCATCAGACTCCAAAGAATAATCCACATATTTCCCCTCTAGAGTAACCTGAGATCATATTACCTGACCAACCTCTGCATACCATCCATCCTCTAGCAAGTGCTGTAGTATATGGTCTCTCAAATCCGTGCCCATAGATATGGTGTAAACCTCGTGATGTCTCCTACTTAAAGCATTTGCAACTACGTTTTCCTTTCCTTTGATGTAGTGAATGTCAAAATCATATTCACACAAGAACTCCATCCATCTCATCTGACATGCATTAAGGTTCGGCTGAGTGAAGATGTACTGAAGACTCTGATGATCTGAATGCAACTCAAAGTGATGACCTAAAAGGAAGTGTCTCCACCTCACAAGTGCATGCACTGTTGCTGCGAGCTCAAGGTCATGAGTGGGATAATTAAGTTCATGAGTCTTAAGTTTCCTAGACTCGAAAGCTATGGCCCTACCATCCTACATAACAACTGCTCCTAAACCCTCTAGTGAAGCATCTGTACAAACCATGAAGTCAGCTATAGGATCTGGTACAACAAAGATAGGAGTGCTAGTAAGTGCATTTTTGAGTTCCTGAAAGGCCTTCTCGCACTTCTCTGTCTACTCAAATTTCTTCCCTTTACGCTGAAGAGAACTAATAGGGTGTGCGACTCTGGAGAATCCCTCGACAAAATGTCGGTAATACCTTGCTAAGCCCATGAAAATCCTAACCTCTGTCACACTGGTTAGCACTGGCCAATCCATAATAGCCCTAATCTTTGATGGGTCCACTAAGATCCCATCACTAGAAATAACATGCCCAAGGTACTTGACCTCTGACTGAAAGAAAGCACACTTCGACAAACTGCCAAACAACTGCATATCCCACAAACACTGCAATACCTGTTTCAGGTGCTCCTCATGCTCCTTCTTATTCTGAGAATATATCAGTATATCATTGAGAAACACAATAACAAAATAGTTCAGAAATGTACGGAACACCCCATTCATGAGGCTCATAAAAACTGTTGGGGCATTCGTAAGTCCGAATGGGACTACGGTGAACTCATAGTGACCATATCTAGTGCGAAATGCGGTCTTGTGGATATCACTCTCCACTATTCTTAGCTGATGGTATCTTGACTTTAGATCTATTTTGGAAAAGACTTTGGCACCCTGAAGCTGGTCGAATAAATCATCAATTCTGGGCAAAGGACATCGGTTCTTGATGGTTACTTTATTTAGCTGCCGATAATCCATACATAATCAAAGAGATCCATCCTTCTTCTTAATGAAGATGACTGGTGCACCCCAAGGGCATACGCTAGGAAAAATATGACCCTTCTCAAGGAGTTCCTCAAGCTGTATTTTGAGTTCATTAAGCTCATTTGTGGTCATCCTATAAGGTGCTCTGTAAACTAGCTCAGCTCCTGGTACTAAGTCTATATGAAAATCAATCTCTCTATGGGGTGGCATTCCTGGTAACTCTGAAGGAAATACATCTGAATATCCCTTAAGGATAGGATGGTCATCAAGCGATGTTTCTTTTTCTTCCTCTTCTCCTCTGTCACTGATAGTGATAGCAAAAAGTTGACATCCCTTTTGCATGCTCCGCTTAAGCTGCATTACGGAGATCATACGAAGAAACACGGGCCTCTGGATCCCGATAATAATTATGGGCGAACCATGATCATCCTCACACTCAATCCTTTTCAGGCGGCAATCCATCCTGGCTCTATGGGCATAAAGCCAATCCATGCCAAGTACGATTCTGTAAGATCCAAGTGGAGTCACTCTAAAGTCTACTAAAGTGGTGGTCTTGCCAATCTGCAGCTGACATGCCCTAGCCTCTAATTCTACTGACACTCTATCCCCTGAAGCTAATTCCACTTCCCAACTGACATCTTGTCTAGTTGCCACGAGCCCGCAATGCTCCACAACCAATGGAGATATAAAGGAGTCAGTAGCTCCTGAGTCAAACAAAATAGATACATTGTTACCTTTGATCATACCTATAGATTCGATATTTGTGGCTTGATGCTCAGCTTGACGGTTGTCAACCATTGCGAATACTCTATGGGACCAGCCCATATCACCAATTGTCAGCTCTGAAGCGGCCATCCACTGATTCCTTGCCACCTGACCCTGAGGGCAATCCCTCGCCATATGCCCCATGGCTCCACACATAAAGCAAGCACCCCATGCCTGAAACTAGGCGCCCTGAGGCCTAGAGAAAGCCTGACCTCCTGTCCTATCGGATCCACTGTACCCACCCCTGGAGGACAGTTGAGTCCTCGCCGGCTGTGTGTACTACCCCTATGCTCTTTGATCATATCTCTGTCCCTGAGTCTGCCACTATTTGGGCTTGGAGCCCTGCTGATACTATGGAGGCTTCTGCCTCTGGTTCTGTGGTGTCTGTTGTGGAGGAGGGGGTTTGGAGAACCCCTGAGAATTTCGGTTGTTTCCTTTCCAATGTGGTTTCTGAAATCCATAAGTCTGAGGTGTGGGATTTTAGTTCTGAAACTGATTCCTATTGTCCTATGGTCTGACCTGAATTTCCTCGGCAATCAGTGCCTTCTCCACAACAACCCAAAGGTTCTCTGGAGCTGACATCCTAATAGGGCTAGCTATACCGGCATTTAACCCTCTGATGAAGTGGTTTACAAGAAGTTTCTCATCCTTTAGATAATCTACATAAGGCAACAACTCAAAGAATTTACTCTCATACTGGGTTACTGACAAGCCTTTTTGTTGGAGATCGTGAAATTCATCTATACGACGCTGTCTGAATTGTTCTAATAGGTACCTCTCACGGAACCTCTTTGTGAATATCTCCCAAGTGAGAGTATCAGGAACTAATCTGCATTTGTACTCTTCTTGTCTCCACCAAGTGGAGGTCGACCCTCTCAATAGATGAATTGCAACACGTACTTTCAGGTTGCTCTCATAAGAATGCAACGCAAAGCACCTCTCAAGACTCAAAAGAAATGCCTCGGCCTCTACCCCATCAGTAGAACCTCCAAAGGACGGTGGCTGGAGGCGCATGACCTCCCTGATAAGATCCCCTGGATCTCGATGAGCTCTCTCAAAATAAACTGGTTCCACCACTGGAGGTGGTCTTGGCATATGCATAGACTTTGGCTCATTTCCACCCTGACTCTCTACAGGAATAGGAGCTGGGCTCCTACTTTGTTCTCTATCAACAAACCTATGACTCCTAGAGTCATGACTTCTAACTTGAGGGTTCTCTGCTGGGATCCTTTTCTGAACTATGCCAATAAGATTCTGTATTGCTACTAAGAGGTCTCGGTTAGGTTCATTTGGCTGTTTGGGAGGTGCTCCTGGGTTCTCCTCTGGAACCAATGCCTCCCTCACTACCTCTTCGCGTGCTATGCACACACGTCTAGGACCCCGTCCGCGCTTGCGAGCTTGTCACATTGTCGGAGGCATCCTAAGAGGAAAATAAGGCAAAATAATTAATTAATTTCTTTTAGAATAATATTAATTCAATTAAATTTAAATGTCTTATAAAATTGATTTAAGAAGAATAATTAAATAATTCAAGGTGAAACGTAAGTGGAGTGAGGTTCCTAGTATGGAAACCTCGCTCTGATACCAAAATGTCATGACCAAAATTTAGGGCAAAAACAGAATGATTTTTTTTTTTAATACTAATTAAATGACATTAAGTTCGCTAACACGAATGCACTTAGCAGTTTTGGTTTTAACTATGTTTAAAAAAATCATTTCCTACTATTTAACTAGCATAAATTAAAATAAGATTAACTATGGATTAGAATAGACTAGCTCATTTTCCCTCAATCTAATTAATTTTATAAATAAATATCAACTTCATAATATTCCTAATTTAAATATTCAAGCTATTCAAATTTTAAGCTAATAATAACTTTATTATTATTTATCTCATGAATACCTAAACCTATTTAAGCTAGAAATAAATATTAATTTCATTACTAATCAGCTCATGGACTTCTCAATAAATTTAAATTTTAAAATAACTATGGACTTCACTAACATTTAAACAAGTCATTTTTTTTTTAAATTTAAAGTCTAATGTTAATTCATTAAAATTGGATATCTAGCATTTCAATTTTTTTGAAATTTATAATTAAATAATACCACCATACCTATATGTAAGAATAATTAATATTATATAAATATAATATTAATATATTTTAAAAACTAAATAGGTTTGCCATGCAACCTTAACCCTTATTAAAAACTATAAATTAGTTACCCCCCCCTTTATTTTATTTTAATACCATTCTTCATTTATTTACCCTAGCCCTAACCGGGGCTAGGGTTTCATATTATTTTATTGTTATGTTGCAGGGTTTATTGAAGGTTGGTGGGCAAACTAACCATGGCGGCCGAATTTGTGGAGGAGGGGAAAAAAAAGAACGGCGCCGCCAGTGGGACGACCAACTGTGTGGGTCGCGGCCCACGCAACGGCCTTGGCCGCTATGTGTGTTGCGGCCCGCACAGTGGCTGCGGCCACTGGTGTGATTCGCAGCCCATACAGGGAGCACAGGCCCTGTGCGTTCCATGGCTCGCACAGAGGCTTCGGCCTCTGTGTTGGTTGGGGCCCGCACGGGGTCCGCGTGC
Organism: Cryptomeria japonica; assembly: GCF_030272615.1. Taxonomy (NCBI): domain Eukaryota; kingdom Viridiplantae; phylum Streptophyta; class Pinopsida; order Cupressales; family Cupressaceae; genus Cryptomeria; species Cryptomeria japonica. Next base: position 445,282,481 of record NC_081408.1, read on the forward strand.
TCTGCGCGAACCTTCTCAAAAAGCACTCTTTTTTTAAAATTTTTTTTTTAATAATATATATATATATTTTCAAATATATTTTAATTGCAAATTTTTTTTTTAAAATACAATGATAATTCACTAAGTCAAATAAATCAATATATATATATATATATACAATTTCATTTGTATATATTCATATATATATATATATAATGGTATATATATTCTTAGGTTTACATCATGATTTGTTTTGCAAGTAATTTTTATGATATATTTTATATATAAGTATACATAAATATATACATCAAATCTACATGTATATAATGATATATATTTATAAATAATTTATATTATTATTTCATTTCTTAAAATAACCCGAAATCATGGACGATTCTGATTTTTCAATCGTAGGAAAGGAAGTATAGTAATAAATCTATTTAGTGTAAGGATATTTTTCTAGAAATATATTGTACTATATTCTTTTTTTTTTCTTTTACAAAAAACAGAATTATAAAATTATTTTTAAATCTGCAATATGCATGCAAATCTAGTTAATGCCTCTCCTATTTATTTTTATTTTAAATGCCTAAAAATGGAATAAATTTCCTGCTAAACTATTTATCATAACACATCAATTATACCTTTTTTTTTTAACTTAAGAAATACTAATTTAGGAATACATTATTCTTTTCTGCAATAAATACATTTACTGATTCTACAATTATTACAGCAACTAAATAATCATTTTTTATTTATCTAAAAGCTAACAACAAATACAACTCATATTTTTCAGCAATTAAAATAAAGATAAATTCTCAGATAAAAAGAAAAACACAGAATTAAATAAAACTGATTTTCATATTACAAAGACTATTGCATGCAATTCAAAAGTAACTCTTTTCAAATAGAAATAGGAATATATCTAGCTTTTTACAATATTAAAGATATTCTGCAAAGTTTACAAGATGTTTCCTTATTTAAATACAATCACTAATCTCATGCCTATATTTCAAATTTACATTTACCCTCTCATTCCAATGAATGAGGGTGTATTTCTCCTATTAAAACTAATAACCACAATTGAAATTAGATTTCTTCAACAATAATCTTCTGCAACTTCTCACTCATCCTATTCTTTTCTCCCAACAATCCTGCATAATAATTCACAAATTTGACCATGGAGTGCTCACCTCCCAGCTTAGGCTAACTGGTAGCCACCCCCGAGCTCAGAGAACCAAGCCGTAGACGGGTAACAAACATGCAAACACATAGAAGACAAAAACACATAGATTTCAAACACACTCCCAACATGGCTACACTGCACCACACTTTGATGATGACCTTTTCAAGGGTGGTAGTGGACCAATACCCTGAGGAGAACTGCAAGTATGAAAAACATGTAGCCACCTCATGGCACAACAAATACATCAAGAATTTCAACCCCTTAATCCTTATGCCCCCCAAGGCATTCTAGCCTTATATCCCTCCTTATGACACCCATTGCACAAGTAGGCCATGCAGCAAGGGTCACACAAAAATCTCTTGTGATCGTTCTCATAATGAGAGTCTCTCACTCGAGGGTTGTCACTGCTACCACCCACAAGATCCTCCTCTCTCCCAAGAGTAAGAGGTCTTGAAAAACTCCCGAAAACACATACAAAACAATATACACAAATACCAAGTGAAATTTCAAAAAAAGACATACAAGAAAATAGATTTCTTACACTAGCATACTTTCAAATACATGCAAAAAGAAGTCATTTTAAGAATAATGAAACCAACCTTAATCTGCCCAAAGGTAGGATAGTGTTTGAGGAAGAGCTGCCCAATTCCACGGATCTTTTTCTTCTACCCTTAGCCAAATTTTAATTTTCAAATCTATTCTATTCTTTTTCAAAAAAATTCTCTTGTCTCCAAAAATGGAGAGTGGGTGATTACCCTCAAAATTTCAAATTCTTGCTTAAAAGCTCCTTCTCTCAGTTCTCACAAGTTTCTAAAAACTAAAGAGGAAAGTAAGACAGAATGGGAAAGAGAACTCTCATTCGAATAGGAAAATTTACAACTAGGTTCAAACTTCTACTTTCCATTTTCGCACAACTCAGAAAAGCCAAATTTTACAGTGTCTAAAAGGTTACTTAGGAGTAGAAACTTGCCTAAAATTGCCCCTAACCCTTAGGTATACCTTATGGGCTTTAGGAAACCCTATTAAACTACCCCTAGGTGTTCATTTAACCCATTTTAAACCCCTCTGAAGTTTATTTTCGGGTCAAACATATGTTTACCTCTCCAAAGATTCTTTTCCCAAGGTATATATGACATCACGTTACATTATTTTAAAAAGCTATAGTTGAACACTTTCCCACCAAGAGACAAAAATAAAACATTTAAACTTAAATCCACACGTGTCAAGTGACACAAAGAAAACACTTTTGCAATTTAAAAGATGAAATCGCCTCTTGTGGATTTTACACAATAAATTTAAACAACACTTAACACACATGCAGCAAATACTATTATGAATAAAATACAACACAAATGGGGTGTTGTCTCTCCAAATAGACAACCCCTGGCTTACAAACATATATAAGTCTAGGTTTGGTTCTCCGTAAATTTCCATGGTCACATGGATAACTTCATGCGCATCTCAATTTACACATTAGTACTTTCAAATATCCACATATAATATAATTCAAAGAAATAACAATACACATCATCACCTGCATACAATTTACATCTGAACAGATTAAATACATCTTTTATCAAGCAATTTCACATAAGCAATTTCATCCTAATTCACATAAACTAAACCATACATCATAGTTCTATTATCATAGTAAAGTCCTGCAAATTCAATAACGACATCTATCATCGCAATATCATCTTATCTAACAATCATGTAGTGTTCTATCTCATAAAGCATATAAGTAAATCATCAAAATATAACAATGTTATACAAATCCTGACATCATATAAGTTCTAAGTTTCCAAATGCATCAAAATAAAGTATCCATAATAGTCTAAATATAAAATCCACTAAAATGTCAGACTGAGTCGAGGTGAGACCTTACACTCTCCCCCTCTAGGCATGAACTTCCTCCTGGAGTTCATCAAAGAGGTGGGGGTACTCTGATCTTATACAAGTTGCGTCCTCCCATGAAGCCGTAACCTCATCATAGCAATCCCATTGCACCCTAACCTGGTCCAGCTCTCGACCTCGAAGGGCCAGCGTCCGGCATGCCAAAATGCGAATGGGCTCCAAAGCTAGGTGCCCATCCAACTTCAATTGCAAGGCATCCCAATCTAAAATGTGAGACTCATCATAGATATATTTTCTCAAAACTGATATATAAAACACATCGTGGATGCGTGACAGGCTAGGTGGGAATGCTAAATGGTAGGCAACTGGGCTTATCCTCTCAAGAATCTCATAAAGGTCCTACAAAGCGAGGTGCGAGCTTAGAACCCTTTCCGTAACGGATTGGACTCTTATGCGGTCGCACTCTCAGGAAGACTCTATCTCCAACCAAATAGCTACGATCTATCCTCTTTGCATCAGCATATTTCTTCTATCTATCCTGAGCCTCTCTGAGACGTTGCCTAATCAAATCCATCTGCTATTCCATATCCCAAACTATCTCAGGACCAATAGCAACTCTGTCCTCTATGCGATCCCAACTCAAGGGCATCCTGCAAGGCCTGCCGTATAATGCCTGATAGGGTGGCATCCCCAAAGAAGTGTGATGCCCATTGTTATAGGCAAACTCCACTAAGGGAAGATACTCCTCCCACCGGGTCTGACGATCCATGACGTACATGCGAAGCATATCCTCTAACACCTGATTGACCCTCTCTGTTTGACCATTTTTTTCCGAGTGATAGGCTGTATTGAAATTGAGCTTAGTGCCCATTGCTGTCTGTAATGACTTCCAAAAGGAAGAAGTGAAAAGAGAATCCCTATCAGAAATAATCTTGGGGGGCATGCCATGAAGTCTAACAATGTCTCACAAGAACACCTATGCTACTACTGGAGCTGTGAATGTAGTACGGACTAGTGAAAAGTGAGCTACATTGGTCAACTTGTCAACTGTCACCAAGATAGCATCATGGCGATGAGAAGACATAGGAAGACCAATGATGAAATCCATGGATATAGTATCCCACTTCCACTCTAGTATAGCATGAGATTGGAGCAACCCACCTGGATGGCGGTGCTCTGCCTTTACTCTCTAACACTCGAGGCATCGAGCTACTATCTCAGCAATGAGCTGCTGCATTCCCGGCCAATGATATAACTGCCTCATGTCAGCATGCAACTTTTTAACCCCGAGATGCGCTACATAAGGAGCTCTATGAGCCTCTGTGACAATGAATTGAGCTGATTTGCAACCGGTTCCCAGAAGGTTACTACCGGTTCATCTTCTACTTGCTCACTACCGGTTTCCTCAGGTTTCCTAGAGTTTTCATCAACCCTAACGTTGATGTTTTCAACAATTCTCTGAGTCCTATTGTTGAAACATTTGAGAGCTTTACTCTTGGTGGAGTATCCTAGGAATATTCCTTCATCACATTTTGCATCAAACATGTTCTGATGTTCACATTTGTTACCAAACATTCTAAAGTAGCTTACTGCTGGTGTCTTACCGGTCCAATACTCATAAGGAGTCTTATCCTTTCCCTTTTTGATGAGTACTCGGTTCATTGCGTAGACTATAGTGCTCACCGCTTCTCTCCAAAAGGTGTGAGCAACTTTTTCTTGGATCAACATAGTTCTAGCTGCTTTAACCACAGTCCGGTTGTTTCTCTCTGCTAAGCCATTTTTCTATGGAGTCCGAGGGGCAAATAGTTTCCTCTTGATGCCATTCTCTTCACAATATTTGTTGAATTCATCAGAAGTGAATTCCCTTCCTTGATCAGTTCTAAGGCATTTGATTCTTCTACCACTTTCCTTTTCTACCAATGCTCTGAAAGCTTTGAACTTTCCAAAGGCTGCAGACTTGTCCTTCAAGAATGTGACCCACATCATTCTTGAGCAATCATCTGTAAGAATCATAAAATACCTATCTCCCTGCACACTCCTAGTTTTCATAGGACCACACAAATCAGTATGCACAAGATCAAGTATGTTGTCAGCTGTGAAGGATTTACCTTTGAAGGTTGAGGAAGACATTTTCCCCAGTTGACATTCTTTGCACAAAGGATTTTGTGGTTTGCTCAGCATCAATAGTCCTCTAACTGCCTTGATCTTACTGGCCTTCACAATGTTATCAAAGTTTACATGGCAGAGTCTCCTATGCCATATCTAGCTGTCATCAAACTTAGCCATAAGACATGTACTTATATTTGTATTTAGCTGAAATAAGTTACCTTTGGTCTACATACTAGTGGCCATCAAATCACCATTCTTTCCTTTGATTTTGCACACTCCATTTTTGAATTCCAAAGTGAGTCCACTATCACTCAGCTGGGCAACACTCAATAGATTGTGTCTAAGACCTTCCACCCAATACACATTGTCGGCACTGCTCTTTCCATTTAGAGAGATGGACCCTTTTCCTCTGACCATACATGGTGCATCATTACCAAAGCGAAACATACCACCATCATATTCTTCCAAAGATAAAAACTTTCTCTGGTCACCTGTCATATGATGAGAACAACCACTGTCAATAATCCACTCATTGGAATTATCAAAGCGGGAGACAAGAGCCTTCTTGTCTGACACATCTTTCTTTACTGCAACAAATACAATATCTTCATTCTCTTCATCTTCCGATTCCTCATCTGTGACACCTTCACCAACTACAACAAAACAATTTCTCCGGTTTCCTCCTTTGAATTTGTTGAACCTCTCCAGTTTGTCCTTGTTGTCACCATTAGGACATTTTATAGCAATATGTCCTATCCAGTTACAAAAAAAGCATTTCAAAGGGAGCTTACCTCTGTATTTACCAGTTCCTTTAGGAAGTTTCTTGGCAAGACGAGCTTCAAATTCCATCAAGATCTCCTCATCATCCATTTTTCTGCTCTGTCTTGGTTCACCATTGGTGCTTGCTTCCTTTCCTTTTCTGGATGGTACAATAGAAGCTCTAAAAGCTGATTCAGTATTTTGAACACTGCCATCAAAACTATTTAGCTCATAGGCTATCAATTTTGCATTGATGGAGTCTAGGGATACCTTAGGCTTGTCTATTGATCTCAACTCCTGATGGTAATAAGGATCTCAGAACTTTGCTTACCACAATAGAATCTTCCATTTTACCTCCTGCACTCTTGATATCTCCAACAAAAGTTTTGATTCTTATTCTATACTGTTGAATGGTCTCACCTTCAACCATCCGCATGTCTTCAAACTTCCCTCTAAGGCTTTCTTCCTTAGCTTGTTTTACATGCTCATCACTGCCATAGATATTTTCAAGAGTGTCCCATACTTCTTTGGGATTATCTTTATCCTAGAGATCAATAAAATCAATGTCAGATAAGTTGCTGATTAGGACTTCCATGACTTGCCCATTCTCCTATATTTCTCTCTTTTGATCACCGGTGAGAGTACCGGTAGGAAAAACAAAAGCATTCTCAACATAGCTCTAGTGTTGAGCACCCATGCTTCTGATGTAAATCTTCATTCTATCCTTCCAAATTTTGAATTTATTGTAGATAGGAATCTGGAAATCATCACAAACAATATAAATACTAACCATTAGCTCAATCACAAAAGCTTATTGCAATGATTTATCCTAAACACATTCAATAGAGACATAAAGATAAAACATTCAAAAAGATTATGCAAACTAGATGTTCCCTTCATGTGGCTCCATTGCTCTTCTTTCTTCTCCAAATAGTTTTGTTGTAGATCTCACCTTCAAGTGCATAAACCTAATTGACAAAGCAAGATTGACATTGACACAAGAATACTAGAAGTGTGATTTGACAAAGTGATTAGAAATTCAATAGTCTGATTAGGGGATTCAAAAATGTGATCAATTGGGGGTTTTGATTGAAGAAATTCATCCAATTTATAGAGAAATTGGAGAAAAATATCAAATTAGCATGATAGTGATTCGAATGGAAATTCATATCAAGAATAGCAAAATTATGACATGTGTATGACAAATTGCTATGCAAGGATTTATGACAATTTATGACAAATTTCTATGCAAAGATTTATGACAATTTATGACAAATTTCTATGCAAAGATTGATTGATTGTCAATTATGACAAATTATGACAAATTTCTATGTCATTTCCATGAATTTAGGAGAGAACTAGGAGGAAATTAAAATTAGGAATTAGAAAATTAAGAGATTAGAAAATGAGGAATTAGGTAAATTAATTAATAACTTGTCATTTATTAATTAATTCACAAAGAGGAATAATTAGCCAATTAAATGATCATTTAATTGCAATGAGAAGACTTAGGATAAATAAATAATTTATTAATCCTAGAGGAAGAAATGACAAACCAGGTTAAATGATGAAACCCTAGAAGATGAATTAAGTCTTGATGAAAGATAATTGACTCGATCATGATTTGATTATGATCATGATTCTGATAAATGCTTTGATTGATAAATGCGCCGAGGAACAATGACAAATTGATCCAAATTGACATGATTGAGAAGGACGATGATCGATGACAAATCGATCACAAAATGACAAGATTAACAAGGACAAAGATCGACCAAAATCATGAATGAAGATTGTTGCCAACAAGACCAAATTTGAAAGCGAGATAGATGAAGAATGTAGAAGAATGACTCGATGCTCGCAAATGATAAAAACCAAGTGCGTGACATAGGAGAAATGTTAATGCGACGCAAAAACCTAAAATGAGGCAATGCGCAAATGTTAAAGTATGACTCCGCAAGCGTTGACCATTTTTAGGTGTCTACATTTTGCCCCTCTTTGAGACAATGCGATTTTAAGCATTGTTTCAAAGAACAATAATGAAAATGCCCCAGACAATGATAATGACATATGCATGCCCCCTCGAGGAATTGGCCAGAAACATTCAGAAAAGAGGCCAATTGATCGATAAGAATGATAGAAAATGATAGGAGCAAACAGACTACCAAGACTAATGGAAGAAATGTTAGTAAGAAGAAATTAGATAGAGGACAGTTAGAGACGAAGAAAAACTTGCGTTCAGTAATGCACTTTGTAGGTGAGAACCTTTATTTTTATGTAGCAAAATGGATGCGTAGCATCATGGCATTGAAGGCCAGAGCTGGAACGCAACCCTTTTTTGCAAAAGACAGACACATCGTAGACAAACAACAATCACAACAAAAAGGAAAAGGACCATGAACCATCCCGGTCACTCTAAATCACTCAGTGACATCATCAAGCAACATAGGAACATGACTGAAGCCAAAGATAAATCAATAAAAAGATAAGATGCACAAATTCCAACAAATCAAACAAACATCTTGATCTTCATTGTCAAAAGTTGAAAGTGCTGATAGGACAATCATGCTTTCTGGTTTCAGGACATGCGGTACCCCGTCTAAGACAGGACATAGTCTGGTTTTGAGTATACCACACCCTGTATAAGACCCATGATAGTAGAGACAAGGACAAATGATATTGAGGTTGATTGATATGACAATTTTGATCAGTTTGAATGTCTGGTTTGAGTGAAAAGTTCATCTATTTAAGCGTGATTTCATTAAAGCACAGTGTTGGATTGCGTGTTATTGGATGTATGCTCAGCGATCTGTCTATGCACAAAGGGATCATTTATTGCAAAATACTTGTTTTTGGATTTTAATGTTTTGAAATTTTTTTTGTTCATTTTTTTCAGGACTTTATTTGACTTTTTAGGGATTTTTTTCAGGACATTTTCAATTTTTAAGAGATTTTTTTCAGGACCTTATTTGATTTTTTTGGATTATTTCAAGACTTTTTTCAATTTTTATGATTTTTTTTCAGGACATTTTTCAATTTTTATGATTTTTTCAGGACATTTTTCAATTTTTATGATTAGTTCAGGACATTTTTCAATTTTTATAATTTTGCCCCCAATGTCTAGCAAGGCAAGGAATATGATAGGTGAATAAATAGGCTTTCTGAAATGTTGGTGGATAGAAGGAAGATAAAGGCCTTTTATTATGGAGACAATGCGGATGCAATTTTCAAGGGCTATGGCATGATGGGACAAGAGACTGGATATGACAATGTAAAGCAGTGACATGGCATGAGGGACATGTCAAGAGGTTTTTGAAACCATGTTTAAATTTTGTGTCCTTATGTCAGATCAAGATCAAGGAATGAAAAAGAGTGTATGGATAGTGATAAGATATGGATAGGATAAGCAAGACCAAGAATGGATAAGGGACATGGAATGAAGGTCGGGATTGGCTAAGGGATAGTGGCAGAAAGTTGCAATAAGACAGGGAATATGGATGAAAGGTTATAATAAGCAAATGGATAAATGACCAAAAGCTATGATAGACTGAAAGCTGCAAACAAGATGCGTGATGCTCATGAAGATCCTCAGCCCTGTCAAGATCAAAGGTGGAAAAGGGAAACTGGACATGAGGGACAATAGGATATGAAGGGTAATGACAGGGGTTCGATAGGATAATGGAACAATGAAGGACAAAAGGATATGATAGGATAAAACCTACCCCCAAGTGTGGTGTGCAAGAAGTTCATAAATTACGCATGATGCCTATTTGCCAGGTTTTCATCACGGTACTTGCCCAAGGTTCCTGTTTGCCAGGTTTTCACCAGTGGACAAATTATTTTTCTTTTCTTTTTATGACTTTTTAAAAAAAAAAAAAAAATTTTGTAATTTTTTTTTTTTGATTGATTTTGACTTTTTCAATAGAAGATGGACACATGATAGGGGATGGAAGAAGGACTCAAGCGTCTTTTTGTTTGGATAGTAGCCTTGAAAAAAAAAGACCATGACCTTTAACAGTATGCTCAAAGACGTTGGTAGGATAAGGACATGGAAAAATAAGATGAAACTAAGGTGAGGATTTATGCAAAGGATGGGATCAACGGGATCGAAGGATGGAAAATATGCATTGGATAATGGATAGGGTATTGGAAGAATTGGGCTTCAGTGGATGGAAATGAAGGCAAGATCGACATTGGCACACACCTTGAGGGGTGATGGATTGATGGAGGACAAATGTATTTTGGATATTGAGATTTTGATGAAGGAAAGGCTATGGATTTTGGGATTTTGGGACATAAGGGCCCAAAATGGATGAAGAAGGTGATGGAGGAAAAATGGATCTCAGATTGTGAGATTTGGATGGAGGAATAGCAATTTTGGATGCCAAGTTGGATGTTTCTTTAGGCTTTTGTGCTTCAAGAAGCTGCTTTGGGATCCACATGGTTTTTGATTTTTCATGCTTTTGTGGTTCCTTGGAATGCATTGCTTGCACAAGGGATTTAGGAACCCATATATATTTTGACTTTTCTTTATTTTGCTCAGTGGGCCTTTGTGGCCTTTTGGATATTTCTTTTTCTTTTTGGATCATATTTTTCTTTGCTTTGACATGTCGATTATATTGGACATGTTGATCCTTGAATACATGTGGATTTCTAGACTTATGATGCTTATACTTGGCATCCAAATTGCTTGGAGGGGGAAAGGAATGCATGGATGGATATGAATGAAATGGAGTTCTTTTGGATGGATGAAATTTACTCAAGGATGTGTGCCTTTGTTGACCTTGCATAGAGGATGAAGGGATATAAGGACCTAAGATGGATGGAAGGGATGATGGGGAAAGTGGACATTTGGATTTTGACTTTGAAGGGATACCAACGTCTTGAGAGTGAGCTGTGTAGACATGACCCTTAAGATCTTCTTTGATATGGAGAGATTCTTGCTTATGGAGATCTACTCCTTTGCCTTTATGAATATCTTGACTTGTAGGATACTCTTTTCTGTGAGAAGAAGACGTGAGTCCATTATGAGGTGGATATGATATGACAGAAACAATGAGATCTTGAAGTGGATGGGATTGCACCAAAGTGGAAGAACCCATTATGCATGTAGGGGGTTCATGAACATTTTGCACTGACATGTTAGAATCATGAGGGGAATTAGGATCATGAGAAGGACTAGGAGTGTGTAGTGGACATGGTTCAATGACAGGCTCTTCAAGAGATGGAATGGGAGAAATAATGGGATCATCAAAAGAAATGCAATCTTGGAGTGGATATGCAGGATTAGGATGTGGAGATGGAGGAACAAGTGGATCTTGTGGAGGATCTGAAGGAATAATTTGATCTTGACAAGGAGGAAGATCATTGAAATCCTCTTTAAAGGTTTTTTTCTCTTGACTTTCAATGGGATCATCGGAAAGGATGGAAGGGATATTTGGAATGTCAATGGGATTTGAAAGGACATTATGTTCATGAAATGAAAGGGGATTGTTTGGGATTGGATGGACTGGGATATCTTGATCTTGCTCGGGGAATGGAGTGTAAATAGGACTTTGGATAGGATGGACAAGAATAGGGGAATCATCGTGAGTGTCTAGGAACATGAGGTCTTGGTCAACAATTGGATGGGATGATAAGGTTTCAGGATCTTGATCTTGATTTTTTTTAGGACTCATTTCTTCATGCTCTAAATTATCCTCTTGACATGGGGTTGGACTTTGGATATGCATGGAGGATTTTGGCAAGGGATCAATGTTTTGGCATGAAGGAAATGCACTTTGAACATTTGTGATGGATTCTGGCAAGGAATCAATGCTTGAACATGAGGAAGAGGGACTTTGAATGGGGTCCTCTAAAATAGGTAATGGCAATAAAGTGCATGGTGGCATTGGATCTTGTATTTCTGAAACATGACAAGGATGTGCATCATGAATTGGATTATCATGGCAATCAATTATGGATAGCTCTTGGATAATTGCATCCTTGGGTGTATTGTTTGATGAGGACAACATGGAAGGTTCTTGGGAAACTTCTAAAGGTGTAGGGATAGATGCCACTGGAGAGTCAATTTGCTTGTGGGGGGGTGAGGCATTGCTAGACATAAGTGTATTATCTTGATCTTCTTCAAAGAACTCACTTGGTAATTTCCTTAAGAGCATTACAATAAAGCCACCTTTCTTTCAAGGTTTTGACATAGTTGTATCTGGAATTTGAACTTGTTTGGCAAGGAGTTGGTTTGATGTCATGTTTTGATTTTGAGCTAGATGTTTCTCAAATTGGTTTGACATGTTCAAAATTTGGCTTGGTGCATGTTGCAAGTTTTGTTTTTGAATTTGTGATTGTTGTTTTTGATACTGAGTTGTCCATTGAGTTTGTTGTTGATACTTGATAGTCGGTTGGACACATTGTTGAGATTGGACCATTGGTTGTGTTGGTTGTATATGTTGGACCATTGGTTGTGTTGGTTGTATATGTTGGACCATTGGTTGTGTCTGTTGGAAATGTTTGAGCTGTTGAACAATTGGTTGTGATGGTTGAAAATCTGATTGATAGTAAACACCTTCTTGTTCTTGATGTGAAGGCACATAATGTTGTTGTTGATGTTGTCTCCTTTCTTGAAATTGTTTCATCATCTCTATTTGGGAGAGGAGAGCTGGTATGTCTGATCGTTCAATAAGAGATCTTACATCAATTGGCTCAATCTTTAGATTTCGACCTGGAAATTTTTGAAACATTTTGGACATTTGTGATCTATTCTTCTCAATGTTTTTCACTCTTTGTTCCAATATCTCCTCTTCTTGAGCTAGTTTCTCCTCTAGTTTTTGTAATTGGACATTTACATCATCATGATAAGTTTGATCAATATTGCCTTGTTGTTGGGTTGGATATAATTGTGATTGCCTTGGATTAAAATTTGATTGCATTGTCAGTTGATATGTCAAACTTTGTTGCATCATGGGTGCTTGGAACCTTGTTTCAATAGACATGTCACTATGCAAATGCAATATTTTTGGAATTTTTCAAGGATAATGTATGATATGAAACTAAATGCAAACTAAATAAATGAAGATGCAATCTATGGCAAGAATGCAACCTATGTTTTTGGTTGTTTTTCAAGATTTTGACAAACTTTTTGGAATGCAAATCTAAGAAAGAGACCCTTAGGAAATTGAAATGATGTCTAGACCTCAAAAGACAGAAGGACCAAGTGACAAAAGGACAAATGACAAAGTCTCCCCTATATGCTTGGATACTAAGCTAGGTTTGACCAAATGACAATAATGACATAAAAAGAGAAGGTTTAACAAGGTCTATACTTCCTAACAATGACTTAGGGTTTATCAAAGATTTGGATTACTCAAGTATGACAAAACTTAGTTTTGACACTATATGCTAAGGGACAATTACTATGCAAATGACCCTAATATGATATGACAATGACCCAAGCTTAATGAAGAGACCTAGGGTATGCAATGTATGACAATGGTATGACTTTAATGCAAGAGGACATATGCAAATGGATGACTCTTATGGATATGCAAAGGAGTATGACTTAGGTGAAACCTAACCTTGGTACTTGACAATGAATTTTGCAAAATGCAACCTAGGATGAACCTAAATGTAAGTGACATGAATGTTAAGACAAGATTTTGAACAATGTTTGATAATCATGTTTGAAGGTGTGTTTTGAACTTTGTTGAACTTTTGTTGGATGAATGTCTCTTGTGTTTAATCTTATGTTGGATCAATTTGCCTTGTTTTTGAAATGATATGCAATTCAACTTTTGACAAGCAAAGAAGACAAGATACTTCAACTTAGACTCAAGACAATCATGCTCATTCACGCATTTCTTATGGTAGGTAAGGGCATTAGGTACTTGAGAGGTAGACTCATTATGGGATTCAAGGAGAATACATATAAGCTTGACCCCACGGGCTCCCCTCCATGGCACTCACTTCTCAGGGCAGCCAAGCATCAGTCCCCATGGAAATCTCCCCATGGCGAACTTAGTATCTCTTCCAAGTATCCAAACTTGTCCTTCTCAAGCAACTAGAAGGGTTTTTGGCCTCTAAAATCAAGGTATGTAGTAAGGATTTCTGTTAAGTGTTACTCCTTGATGTCACGCAAGCGTGATTGAGACATTAAGCCCATCAAGATACGAAACAAATGTAGTCGCGCAAGCACGATTTAGACCAAGAGGCCCTACTTATATTTTGATATGAGAAAGAGTCCAAGGGTCATCACTTCCCAAGTAACTACAATTCCCACGTAACACTTCCTTCAAAGCTTTCACTCATCGGGTATTTTTTTATAGTGAGTTAGAATGCCAAGGAATTCTAGCCGTACTCACTTTGGGTCGTTCCCTTCTCACGATTATCACTTGCTTGCAAAAGCAAATGGTCGGGAAGGCAGGCCCTCTAAAGGTGACAAACAATCAAAAACATGAGCATGGTATTGAAGATCTAGATTTCTGATCACCCTAAGAAGGATGAGAGCCTACTCTCCTACTCCAATGTCAAACTCAACAATCAAATCAAGCATAGATTCATTCCATCCTATTTAGAAATCACTAGGTGCCTAAACATTAATTGCAAACACAAAGTTTAGTTGTATGTCCAAGGCAACCTGCAAAATCACCAAGTCAGAAGTTTAATTTGTTTGGTCTTTGACTAGCAAACCTGCAAATAATTCATTAGTAGTTTGTGAAATAATTCTTTGTCAAGCATTTTGCCACAAAGCTACCAACAATGTTAGAGAATCAAGAGAAATGAATCACCATCAAAATTAATCCATAAAAGTTGTGATTCTTTTTCCTCTTAGATTAATCTATGTGAAATTTATCAAATTTACCACCCCAGATTAATCTAGATAAAATTTGCATGAATAGATGATTAATTTGCCAAGCTAAATTAATCTAGATGAAAGTTGCATGATTTTGTTTTTTGACAATTTTGACCATTTACAGTAGCATAATTAAAAATGTCATAAATCCCTCAATATTTATCCAAATCACAAACCGTAAAATGATCTGGAAAGGTAAAAACATGATCTAATATACCCAGAAATTTTTTATTTTAATTATGCACGAAATTTTTTACATGATCAATTGATTATGACTATTTTTTTTAGATCTGCAACTTCACAAAACATTCAAAAAAATATTAGATCCAAGCATGTTCACGTCAGGTTCACCAATTAATGTAGATAGGAATCTGGAAATCATCACAAACGATATAAATACTAACCATTAGCTCAATCACAAAAGCTTATTGCAATGATTTATCCTAAACACATTCAATAGAGACATAAAGATAAAACATTCAAAACGATTATGCAAACCAGATGTTCCCTTCATGCGGCTCCATTGTTCTTCTTTCTTCTCCAAATAGTTTTGTTGTAGATCTCACCTTCAAGTGCATAAACCTAATTGAGAAAGCAAGATTGAAATTGACACAAGAATACTAGAAGCGTGATTTGACAAAGTGATTAGAAATTCAATAGTCTGATTAGGGGATTCAAAAATGCGATCAATTGGGGGTTTTGATTGAAGAAATTCATCCAATTTATAGAGAAATTGGAAAAAAAGATCAAATTAGCGTGATAGAACGCTAATTTGAATGGAAATTCAAATCAAGAATAGCAAAATTATGACATGTGTATGACAAATTGCTATGCAAGGATTTATGACAATTTATGACAAATTTCTATGCAAAGATTTATGACAATTTATGACAAATTTCTATGCAAAGATTGATTGATTGTCAATTATGACAAATTATGACAAATTTCTATGTCATTTCCATGAATTTAGGAGAGAAATAGGAGGAAATTAAAATTAGGAACTAGAAAATTAAGAGATTAGAAAATGAGGAATTAGGTAAATTAATTAATAATTTGTCATTTATTAATTAATTCACAAAGAGGAATAATTAGCCAATTAAATGATCATTTAATTGCAATGAGAAGACTTAGGATAAATAAATAATTTATTAATCCTAGAGGAAGAAATGGCAAACCAGGTTAAATGATGAAACCCTAGAAGATGAATTAAGTCTTGATGAAAGATAATTGACTCGATCATGATTTGATTATGATCATGATTCTGATAAATGCTTTGATTGATAAATGCGCCGAGGAACAATGACAAATTGATCCAAATTGACATGATTGAGAAGGACGATGATCGATGACAAATCGATCGCAAAATGACAAGATTAACAAGGACAAAGATCGACCAAAATCATGAATGAAGATTGTTGCCGACAAGACCAAATTTGAAAGTGAGACAGATGAAGAATGTAGAAGAATGAATCGATGCTCGCAAATGATAAAAACCAAGTGCGTGACATAGGAGAAATGTTAATGCGATGCAAAAACCTAAAATGAGGCAATGCGTAAATGTTAAAGTATGACTCCGTAAGCGTTGACCATTTTTAGGTGTCTACAGTTATCTCTGTTGAACTTTGGACCTTCTCTCTTCATCATTACAATAGGATTTTTCCCTCAAGTGGTTAAGCTTACAACATAGAGGACTTGGAGGATGCTTTGATACCAATTGATAACTCAATGATGAACAATAAATACCAAACCGGTACTGAGGGGGGGGGGTGAATCAGTACAGGCACAAAAACTTTTCCCAAACCGGTTTGATTGCAAACAGTGCAAATGTCTGACAGACAGTAACACCGGTCTGAAACAAAGTGCAACCGGTAAAGCTAAGAATGACTGTGACATGCATTAACCGGTTAATCACTTAGCTTTCCACTCAACTTAATATTACACTTCCATTTCACCCTTATGCATGAATAGGTAATCTATCATCAGAAATATAATAACAGCTAGGTCAGCATGATTTACCTTCAGACACAAATCACTTAAATCATCACATGAAAAATACTACACATGACACACAAATTTTTCACGTGGAAACCCAACTAGGAAAAAACATGGTGGGGATGAATACCCACAAGCTGCTTTTGAACTCTTGAGAAGTCCACTCTGTTAGGAGCCTAGTCTAGTTAGAGATTGTTACAACAGGTTCTGCTAGGAACTGATCCTATTAGAGATCACCCGGTTAAGGGTTAAACCCAGTTAGAGGTTACCTTGTTAGAGGATTTCAAGAACTCAATGAGTTTGAGTCACCTTGTTAAAGGATTTACAACAAGCTAGTTAAGGCTACCCAGTTAAGGGACTTTCCAACTGTTGAAGTGGTTAAAGATCAACAGGTATTACAATGATTTGATAATAGCACTCAATGCCTAATGCAGATCCACTTAAGTTCCTTCCTTCTACACACATATTATGCAAGAATCAATCCTCTTATCTCATCTGGTCTGGCAAGAATCACCTATCTCTGCACTTAGATACACACACATCATTTTCCAATAGCCTAAACATGAAACACAACATCGACCTTATAGAAAACAGATAGGTCGGTAGCATAAATCCTAAACCCTAAACATTTAGGTTTACCAATACAGTCAGTTCAATCCTGACCGTTAATCACATTTCATTGAATACAACATTCTTGAACAAATCTCAAGACATTCTCCATTGTTCGTTCTTCACCACTTCATGAATGCGATAAACCATCATGCGTTCTCCACCATTTATAGAGACTTCGCACATTCCCAAGGTAGATAGGATCAATCTCCTTCATGCAAGATCCTTCACATGCTCAAGTTGACGTGGAAACATGATCTGATCTTCATTACAATGCTGACTCATCACATGAACTTGGAACACTTCAACTGGAAACCCTGAAGTTGAGACTACCAACCAGTAGTCATGCAAAACCTTCATATACCAGTTCTCATACCAATGTATCGGTTTAACTCAAACAAACATACCACTTCACCTTTTCACATATACCCGTTCTCTTTGCCTGTTGCAAACTTCAATATACCGGTTCACTCTTCAGCATATTGACATCAATGACAACATACAATATCATTATGTCAACATATTCTGCACAAATGCCAACATATAGTTAGACTAAAAGTAATGAAAGAGTCATCAGAGAGGAATGGTAAGAGACCATCAGTAGTACTGAGAAACATTATAGAGAGATTGCAGTGTTAGATTGTAGAATAATAAAGGTTTCGCATGAGCACTTTCAATGGAAAAACACGTGTCAGTATCCTCAGAAGGAGGTACTCTGACCCAAGAGTGCAGAAACTCCATAATGACAGTTAGATATAGGCTTTTTTGAATTTTCCTCCAAATTAGGTTTTTTCATGTCATTAGCTCACCATACGCTGAATAATGCATAAGCCATGACCAATTCCTAAATAGGAAATGATAGTAGTATAAATTATGCAATGATACAATTTGCAATGCTATAACCTACAGGTAATAAAGAAGTGGATACATGAGCAAGCACAAAGCATACCTATGGGTAATATACTCAGCTTCTTCTAGCGATTCTATCAGCTAAACAAGGAGAATGAAAAACGAGGTGATGGGTACTAGGAAAGACAAGTTAAAGAGGGATTTTGAATGGAAATTTATGCATATAATACCCAATACCAGGTTTTATTTGGATACCCATTTGGGAGATTGAAGCCTCACTGATATCATCGAGAGGATGAGGGAACCAATTTCCATGGACAAAATGATGAATATGGGACATAGTGGTTTGATACAAGTTGCAGGGTTTTCGGTCATGACAGACTCGCATGATCTAGTCAAGCAATGCATTCAACATTATGATGCGACCAAAACATAGGTCATTTATAATCATAGATTATATGTAGACTTAACACCTGGAGGTTTAAAATAACTTCCTAGGATTCCCACCCCTGTTGGATGGATAAAGAGAAGAAGAGCCTTGGAAGAAAAGGAATTTCAAGAGTCAAGGTTAGCATGCGAGAAAACTATATATTGGGATTACCTATCTTAGTAGGATAACAAGTTTGAAGATCAACAACATATTTCATGAGTGGATGTTCACTTACATCCAAAGTTTGAGGCCAACTAAGGGAACTTATGATTGGGCTCAATACATCAATGACTCCATATATCATGCCATAGAAGAAACCTTAGGGAAATTCTACATGTCCTCATACATGGTATATGCATGTGCAGTAAAAGAAAACATGAAAGGGTTGAACACTGTAGGTCTTCTAGGAACAAAGGTAAGAAAGAACCTAGTGTATACATATTTTCCACATTTGAAGAAGAAAGAATCAATGTTGTATTATAAAGAAGTCAATGACTACTTTATTATGAAGCTTGCCCAGGAATTAGAGGGAAGACTTGGTGAAAGGGTGTTAGAGGAAGTAAGGAAAGTGATACAGTGTTATGGAGGTTGGTATATACAATTCCTCACATGGTCATACTTGTAGGCACAAGGACTTTCAAGAAGGCCCTTCAAGTTGCCAAGTTACCCTTCAGTTTGAGCATGGTTGACTGAATTTTGCAGACAAATGGTGGAATTTCATGACAATTACCTGAGTTCTCACTGCAAACTAGGGTTCAAATTTCCTATAAAGATTGGAAAATTTGGATGTGAATCATTGAAAAATGTGAAGGTAGAGGAAGACCTATTGGCTAGGCATTTCTAATACTTCTAGTACACAAGGAAAGACTATGACCCTTTGCATATGATAGAAAAGTATATTTCCATAAGAGTCAAACACATCCCAGATATATAAGATTACTAGATGGATTGCAAAGATGAAATAGAAGTAAGAAAGAAAATATATTACAAAAGGTTAACACTGGCACAAATAAGGCAGTTGGGGCCAGACAAAATAGGGATCGAAGTACCTACAGAAATAACTAAAGATGATGAAGAAATCTTGAGGCCAGATTACGTGGCACATAATGTGGAAAAAAGACCAGTGATAGATCCTACACCAAATGAGCTAGAAATGATCTCAATGGATCAAGTGAACCATCCTCTCCTAGAAGCAACTAAGAAATGGATAGAGTCATATAAAGCAGAGCTAGTGCAAAAAGGAACAAAGCTCACCATAAAGAGGAAGAGGAAAAGAAAGGATATTGAGGAAAATGCAGATTTTCTAGTTCACAAAAGAAGTATAGATATGGCTAAAGTCATAGAACCGGTTACCATGGAGGCAGAGGAGCTAGAACAAGGAGGGGTCAAAGTAGTCACCACTGACACAAACCTGAATATGTTGGCTAGAAGAAAAAGAAAAGAGTTGCAAGAGCAGGGTAGTAAAACAATGCAAACCCTCATGTAAGGGGAAAGGTTTGAGATGCGGGAAGAAACATACCAAGAGCCATTGCGGGCCATTCCCATAAATATGTCTCAATCTGCCACATAGCTATTTGCATCCCCTCTGTCAATCAACAACACCTTGGGTGACATAGTTAGGCTAGTCAAGGTTGGACTCAAGGAAGATCTAGGATTGTATGATGACCTGAATCAGGTGCTAGAAAACACTGAAAGGGAAACTTAGAGGAATGGCGAAAGAAGATGGAACAAGAAAAATCATTGTAGAAGCTAGTGCATGGAGTGGAGGCATCTATAAGAAGAAGTATGATGGACCAAGTGTTAAACTTGGAAGGTGAAGGAGAATTCGAGGAAGGCACGACGAGGGAAAATGATACACAACATATAGTGGATGAGATTCCCACTACAGAGAAAATAAGGGTTGAAGAAAATCTAGCACTCCGCAAGAAAGATCAACAAAAGCTAATGGAGGAGAAAGCAGAGATGCGGCCAATGGAGGTGGTGTAGGAGCACCTAAGGGTTGAAATGCCCTTAACCAATTTTGGCATGTACATACTATGAACTGGCTCTAAGTCCTTTTTTTATTGCAGTTTTTGAAATTTTCACTATCGGCAAGACCTACCCCAATCGGCAGGACTTATCCCGAAGCGATCGCCAGAGTTCAGAGTGAGTTATCGGGTATCAGAAGGAGTCAGTTTATGCTACCCGATGACCTGATGAGTTAGCATGCGGAGCAGAGTGCCTTGGAGATAGTCATCGGGTATCAGACAGAGTAGTTTTACACTACTCTAATGACCTGATGGGAAGGCATAGGTGCGGACCGGGTGGTATCCATTATCGACAGGCAAGGTTATCACCTACGCTGAAACCCAATAGAAAGTGCACAACCAGAGGAGGTTCATCGGCCATCAGGAGGAATGCTTCTGTGTTACGTCGAAGCTCGATAGGAAATGTGGAGTGTGATAAGTTGCCATCGGCCATCGGAAAACAAAAGTTGATGTTATGCCGAAGCTCGATAGGAATTGCGGAGCGCGGAAAGTCACCATCGGCCATTGGGAACTATGATTTCATGTTACCTCGAAGGCTGATGGAAAAAGAGCCAACAAAGGAGCCAGTTATTGGGTATTGATGTAGGTGTGTTTTGGTTACCCCAATCATCTGATGGAAAGGTGCAGATTTTTGCAAGTCGCCAATGGGCATTGGAAGCTAGGTTCTGAGGCTACGTCGATGACCCAATATGGAACTCTTTTCCTTCCATTTTATAACCGTCTGTGTTTCCATGATAGATGGATGAGCTCTAAGAGTCCGCAAAGATGAATTGTAAGGGGTTGTTAGATCATTTTGGAAAAACAAAAGAAATACATACAAGTTTGTTTTCTGGTCCCGATCGCTGAATACTGTTCTATTTTGTTTTGCTAAATTTTTCATTACAGTTCTATAGTTAGAGTTTCCTTTTTGTTGTTCATTCTTTGTTTGAATCCATATTGTAAATATGGCTCTATCTTGAAACTCCATCATGGGATCCACACGGCCATTGGCGTGCTTGAGGAAGAGCCAAAAATGTCCGGTATGAGTAAAATAGCAGTAGGAGGAAACCAGGAAATGACAATCATCGTTTTTGCATACTAAGCCTAGGTGAGCTTGGAAGTAGTTCGACTAGGTTTCAGTAATCTAATGAAGATAACTTGTAGGGAAGGAATCTGCTGAGAACTGGAAGAAGTTCCAGAAGGCTACAAGCCTGAAACCGTGACATTGTGAATCCAATAGAGAAATTTTTTCTAAACCAAACAAGATGGGTGGTGTTGCAATGAGGGAATATGTGTGTGTGTGTCTTGCATCCCTGCAAGGTTTTAGTGAGCAAGCTTACCTAGTGAGCTTGAGAAAAGTGAGATAAGAAAACAAATGGTAGGGAAGCCCTGATAAGTCTTGTGAGGTAGACGTGAACCCGGGAGGGGATATAAAAAAAACCATTAAAGAAGCCTAATTGATGGTAAGCTAGGTAGCCTCCCTATCATATTGGTATCAGAGCAAGTTTAGACTTGGGAAGAAAGTATTGATGTCAGACACTGAGTCAGTGGGAGAAAATAGTTCCAGAATGGTGACCAATGCAGAGTTAGCTAAGAAGGTAGAAGACCAGGAGGAAAAGAATAGACTCCTGAGAGAAAGATTAATGCAATTGGAGAGCAAACTACACACTGTTGAGGATAAAACTGAGAAAGTAGCAATCCAGGTCAATGAAGGGAAGGGAAAAGAATCAGTAGAAGAGGATAGGATACCTACCCCAGACCCTATTCTACCTGAAGAACCTTTCCTGAAAGCCATTAAAGACTTAGGAGGAAAATCCTTGGAAGGAGTGTCACTTTTCTATGGGAAAATGGAGCCTGAAATAGTCATGGAATGGATTGAAGGATTGGAGAATCACTTAGAGTGTGATGGATTTAGTGAAGCCCAAAAAGTGAAGGTAGCTAAGTCTAGATTGAGAGGAGCAATCTTGACTTGGTGGAAATTTATCCAAGAAGAAAGGCAAAAGGAGGGTAAGAACCAAATAGCTAGTTGGGCAGGAATGGTAGCCAAGGTGAGGGAAGCCTATATTCCTAAAGATCATGAGATCCAATTACACAAAAAGAGACAAAATATGAGACAAAGAGACTTGGATGTGAGCAACTACACTGAGGAATTTCAGAAGTTGTGTCTGAGATCCAAGGTGGTAGAGGATGAGAGCATCAAGGTAGCGAGATACTTGAATGGCTTGAGATGGAATATTCAAGAGGATTTGAGTTTGTTAAACCCTAACACTGTGCATAAGTGCTATCAATTGGCACTAAAGGTGGAGGAAAAGAGCAAAAAGAAGCAAGAACAAAGAAACAAAGGAAGAGGCAGAGGCAGAGGAAAAGATGGTAGAGGCCAAAGAGGTAGTTTTGGTGGAAGAGGAATAGATCAAAGGTCCCAAGTCCAAAATTATAGAGAAAAGTGAGGATTCACATAGCAAGAGCAACTATAGAGGAAGGGGATCATCTAGCAAACCAGGAAGAGGTAGATCTAGTGGACTAGGAAGAGGGTCCTACTTCTCCACCATGAAGTGTTATAATTTCCAAAATTTGGGTCACCCTGCCTATAGATGTCCAGAGAAATCCTCTTCATATCAAGGGAGTGAAAGAAGAGTGACATATGCACAAGAGGATGCGGAAAACAAGAAGACACAAGATGTGAGTTTAGCTCCTGAATATGGAGAAAATTTAATGATGAGAAGAGCCTTGATTAAGGAGCCAATCAAAGAAGAACCAACTCAAAGAAGAGCTTTGTTTAGAATCAAATGTAAGGTCCTTGGTAAGGTTTGTAGAGTGGTGATAGAATCAGGGTCTAATGACAACATTATGTCAGAGGAGGCAGTAAGTAAACTGAAGTTGAATAGAATTCCACATAGTAATCCATATAGGGTCACTTGGCTCAACAAAGAGCAGCATGTGGTAGTGAATGAACAAACATGGGTTGAGTTCAACATAGGTAGTTATAAGGATAAAGTCTTGTGTGACATCCTACATATGGATGCTTGCCATCTACTTTTAGGTAGACCATGGCAGTTTGACAGAAAGGCCATTCACAACGGAGAGGAGAACTCTTATTCTTTTCAAAAGGATGGAGTTACATTCCACATTCAGTCCCTAATTGAAAAAGGAGACAGGAGAAAAACTAAAGGCCCAAATGTGTCATTGGTGAGTGAAAAAGAGTTCATTAACACTCTCAAGGAAGGAGAAGGAGTGGGATTTTCTCTTATAGTGAAACCAAAGGAAGCAAAACAAGAAAAGAAGGTTCCAATACCTCATGAAGTGCAGTAGGTACTAAACTAGTTCAAAGAAATTATAAGTGATAGAGCACCAGCAACCCTACCCCCTGTTAGAGCCATCAGCTATCAGATTGATTTTATTCCTTGAGCATCATTACCCAGTAAAGCAGCCTATAAGATGACTCCCGAATAGAACAAGGAAGTGGCTAGACAAGTCCAAGAATTGTTGGACCAAGGATTGATAAAGAAGAGTATAAGTCTTTGTGTTGTACCTTCAATTTTAGCACCCAAGAAAGGAGGAACGTGGAGGCTATGCACAAATTTAAGAGCCATAAATAGAATCACTATCAAGTACAGATTTCCTATCCCAAGAATTGAAGACTTGATGGATTGCTTGGAAGGTGCGAATTATTTCGCTAAGGTTGATCTCAAGAGTGGATACTATTGGGACTCATTAAATTTGGTGAATTTGAGAGGCCCATTTCAAAATTTTGCTCTGCATTTCCAAATGACCATAAAATGAGTCAACTTGAATGGCCTAGTTAGAAAGAGGGTAAAATGAAGCCAGTTAATTATCAAAGGGTAAGGCTTGGGAAATGTGTCATATACCTTTATTTGGCCTATGAAGTGTTTTGTAACTTTCAGAATTCAGTTTGGATGAATTTATTAGGTACCCATTTCAAGGGGTGAGTAGAAAGTGCATGTTAGGTGCAAATGCAGATTTTATTAAGTAGCCTACTTTGAGCTCCTATAACTTTTTCCCTGTTGATCGTCATGGTGAAATTAAAAGTGCACTAAATTCTATGTATAAAATTGAGTCCACATGCAAAATTTCAAATCCTTATGAATCCATTTGCTCAGTTTTCTAAGCTCAATCCGTTTGCAGTTTATGGTTTGCACAAGTCCCTGTTTCGACAACTAGTCTGAGCCTCGCTTTGCACATGTGTAAAAGTTGCCCCGGTGAGTGTCATATCAGAATGTTTTTTCTAGGCCATTTCTATTATAAAAGACAAGCTATGTTTCAAATTTCAAGCTCCCACCAATCCGTTTGATTAGTTTTCAAAAGGGTTTCTTGAGCCACCTTATTCAGTGTTCCGTATTTTCATTGCTACATTAGTTAAAGTTGCTATTTTCATGAGCGCACCATTTGCACCTAGTCAGCCTTTTGGTTGAACTGAGTATTCTAAGTTTTGATCTGTACTTCAAGGTACCTATGCCTCAAATTTGAGGGTCTACGGAGATCGTTTGATATTTTTAAGAAAGGCATCATGAGTTCCCTGTGCATTGACTTTATCAGGTTCGTAGTGTTGACAAAGCCAGTTGGTCATCTTTGACCATTAATATTTCTTCACTCGGGATTTTTCTTGAGAAATGGTTTGGTAGAGTTTATTTTTGTATATCAGAGTACGCGTCTGTCAGTTTCCAAAGTCTAGAATGGTGTTTTGACTAGTTTGAAAATTACGTCTTTGCGATTAAATGCGAAAATGTGGCACAAGCACCTGAAGGTTGCACAACTCCGTTTAATGATCATAAAACTATGCCGATCAACTCCAGAGGTATGTTTAAGGTTCCTGAGGTAATTCAAAAGTCAGTTGCATGAAAATGAATTTTTTTTAAGTCAGACCCACTTTGGGGCCCGACTTGGCTCATGCCTTTGCAGTCTTATTTTATTGGCGACTCACTGGGAGAATTTCAGAATATTTAAATGTGGATTGTGATCACGAGGCATGTCATAAGAGTTCAAGATGCTATTATGAACTCCAGGCAATTTCAAATTGGTGAGTTTAGTGCCAAATCCTCCTTCAGCAACAAAGAAGAGATATTTAAAAAAATAAAAAATGTAAATGCACCTGGCAGATGGTGTGGCACAGAGAGTAGCAGGTGTAAAGCGTGGCAGACATCAAAACCTCCAATAAAAAATGCAATTGGCATATTGAAATGCCTTTCCTTTGCTTGATATTCCCAGCCATGGTGGTTTGGTGAAGGCAATTATAAAAAATTTCAAAGCAAATGTGATTGGCAGGTGTATGCCCAAACTCCATGAGTTCTCCAATTATCCCTGCTGTGTGGTGGAGTTGGGGCATTCAAAAACTTTAAAGCAAATTGGAAAATCAAGAAATAAATGCCAATCTCCAGCATCTTGCTCCCTGCCATGCATGGTGTGAATGAAGGCATAATAAAATCTGCAAACAAATGCACATGGGCAACCATTGAAAACTCTCAGCAAATCCAATTAAATGGATTAGAACCTTCAGCAAAATGGTAAATGGGGCAGCATAGAGTCATTAAACTTTCAAAGCAGCTGTCATTGGAAGATGTAAAGCCATTCCAAAAGTAAGAGACACTCCAAACAAGTGCACTTCCAGGCAAACTCAAAAACTCTCAGAAAAATGCATAGTAGCAGGCAATGTGGTATTTGGAGAGGAGTTAAAAATCTTCAAACAAATGTAAGGCATCCTCCTTCCCTTAACGTGGCAGCTATGGTTGGGTGAAAAGGCTCAGAAATTTTTCAAAATAAATGCAATGTGGTAGGTGTGAGCCAAATTCCATAACCATGCCAACATCTTCCCTGCACCATGGCGTGATAGCAGCCCATAGGCTTAAACACTCAACAAAAATGCAATGTATAGGTGTAATGCCTTTAACCACCCTCTCCTCCCATGCAGCAAGCAAGAATGGGCATTAAAACTTCCAAGAAAAAAAAAACGCCATGAAAACACTCAGAAATTGCTTCAAAATTGCAGTCCCAGGCATAAGCTTTAGTCCCACATTGGCTGGGTGAGGAAATGTTTTTGTATTTAATTGTAAATCTCCACCCAACTATAGTGTCAAAGCCTTGAAGGCTTTTGATGGAAGGTGTTGGTTGGGCGTCCCATG
Organism: Cryptomeria japonica; assembly: GCF_030272615.1. NCBI lineage: Eukaryota > Viridiplantae > Streptophyta > Pinopsida > Cupressales > Cupressaceae > Cryptomeria > Cryptomeria japonica. The sequence goes on from NC_081408.1 coordinate 445,309,233, forward strand.
GACCCCATGCGTGCGTACGATTCCTGAGGCGACTGAGGAGGCTAGCTGGCGACCAGGTGGACCCCACCATGTGCACAGTTCTCAACTGGTGGGTCCAAGTGAGGTGGCGATGATGTGACAGACAGGTTGCGGTCCATGAGGCGGTGACGTGGCAGACAAGTGGCTGAAAAATGAGGTGTCATCCCAGGTGGTGAAAGGTGGATTCATGAGAGAATTGCAAGTTGCCACGTGGCAGGGCGTCAGGCCAAAAAATTGAGAAAAATTAAAGTTAAATGATATAGTTTCAACTATTGAGGAAAAATAAAAAATTTAAATGATGGTTCACATGAGTGATTAATTCGCCTAGGGTTGTTTTTTGCCCAAAATGGCAAGTATTATATACCGTTGGAAATCTCTCAAGATGAGGAATCCATTTATGAAGTTTGTTTTAACAAACATGAGATATTTTGAGAGAAGTTTCCATGGGAAGAAAAGGAGATATTCTTGCAGTTATGGAAAAGGGACACTTGGCATGTTCGGATAGATTCTGATCTTTTTCCCTCTCCTTTTTCCCATTTCTTCTTAATTGTAAGGGTTCCAGAATTTTGTGAGAAATGCTCTAGATTTCTTGGTTTCCAATTTATGAGTACTTCCAAGGTTCCAGAGTAATGTCTTCTTTCAAGTAATGGAGTCTTATTTTCTTGCTATAGGTGTTTTCTGTTGTAGATTTATATGTATGTAAGGCATGCATAAATTCACACAAAATTGTCTCTGAATGTATATTTTCTTTGTTACAAATTAAATTCTTTAAGAGGCTAGAGTTTGTCAATCTCAAGGAGATTGTGGTGATTATTTGTAGGCATTCTTCAAGGAAAAATTTAAATCCTTTAATCAATCATAGATAATGGGATATAGTTTTCAAGATTTGATGATTTTGTGAGTGAGCCGAGTACTACATTTTTGTGAGGCACTAATGCAGGGATATTTCAATATGAAGATGGAATTGCAATATAGGTTCTCATTTATAGTTTTATGTATGACTCCATGCCCTTGGATAAGGCACTAGTCTTGCAAATTTTGGGGATTCTCAAAGAGTTTTAAAATCAATATCCTTTTACTTTTTGTTTGTAGTGTTAGTTTGTTCCATCTATCTCATGCTCAAACATATTTGAGTTGTATGTGTAGATCTACCCCATTTGCAGTAGCCCACTTATTGTTGAGCCCTAGTGAGATCTATCTGCTTCTGTTGATGTTGTCATAAGTGTGTAATGGGTTTAATTCAATGCATCAAAGGTACACCCACCTAGGTTTTACAAAGCCTGAAGAGTAGAAGGATTCATATCCTTGTTATGTTGTCTAAGCCCTGAAGTTTTCATAGGTTGAAATTGGTTGTTTCATAGATCAATTCCAAGTGTACTTGGGTTAACCAATTTTGGTGAACAACAGATACCACCAAATCAGAATAAAAGAAGGTGATGAATGGAAAACAACCTTCAAAACCAATGAAGGACTTTATGAGTGGCTTGTTATGCCATTTGATCTTAGTAATGCTCCCAGTGCATTCATGAGACTCATGAATGAAGTGCTTAAAGATTTTATTGGTAAATTTGTTGTTGTATACTTAGATGACATCTTGATTTTCAGTAGAATTAAAGGGGAACATCTAGAGCATCTTAGTATTGTATTGCAAAAATTGTATGATGAATAACTAACAATAAACTTGGAGAAGTGTGAGTTTATGAAGCAAGAACTTGTCTATCTTGGATTTGTAGTTTCAAGAGGAGATTTGAAGATGGACACATCAAAGGTGGAAGCCATCACAAATTGGCCAACACCAAAGACAGTGAGTGCAGTAAGAATTTTTCATGGTTTGGCACAATTCTACATGAAGTTTATCAGAGGGTTCAGTGAGATTTGTGCACCCATACTAGATACCATCAAAGGATGAGTTAAGACTAAGTTTCAGTGGACCAATGTAGCTAACAAAGGGTTTGAACTTTTGAAACAAAAAGTAGCTACACAACCAGTACTCATTCTTCCTAGTTTTGATAAGTTGTTCACAATTCAATGTGATGCAAGTAATATAGCAGTTGGTGTTGTTTTAAGTCAAGAGAACAAACTCGTAGCTTTCTTTAGTGAGAAGATCAATGATGCAAAGATTAAGTATTCATCCTATGATCTCGAGTTGTATGCTCTTGTCCAATCTCTTAGGATGTGGAGGCACTACATGTTACCTAAAGAGTTTGTTGTTTATATAGATAATCAGGCTTTGAGTTTTCTGAATTCAAAAGATAAGTTGAGTCATAGGCATGTTAAATGGGTTGAGTATTTGCAGTCATATACATTTTCTATTAAGCATAAGAAATGACAGTGTAATAAAGTAGCAGATGCTTTGAGTAGAAGGATACTGACAGTGCAAGAAGTGTAGATTTAGAGTATTGGAGTTGATTGCTTCAAATATTTGTACCCCAATGATGAAGATTTTGCAGCCATTTACAAGGTTTGTCAAGAATTTTGAAATTACTTTCATAGTGAATATGCTGACTTTACTTTGCAGAATGGTTTGTTGTTTAAAGGTGGACAGTTATGTGTTCCCAAAGGATCGATGAGGGAAAATCTAATCCAAGAAAAGAACAATGGATGTTTGAGTGGTCATTTTGGCCTTAATAAGACATTGGAACTTGTTCAACGGTTTTACTATTGGCCCAAAATGCAGAGGAATATCAGAAGGTATGTTGAGAAATGTATGGTTTGTCAGACAGCTAAAGGTACAACTACTAATGTTGGACTTTATTAGCCATTACCTATTCATACTAGGCCATGGGAATGTGTCTGTATGTATTTTGTGGTTGGATTACCTAAACGAAGCTTGACTGTGATAGCATTTTTGTTGTTGTTGACAGATTTAGTAAGATGGCACATTTTGTTCCATGCAAAACTACTCAAGATGCTAGTCACATTGCACACTTTTTTTCAAAGAGGTTATAAGAATCCATGAATTGTCAGTTAGTATTGTTTCTGATAGAGATGTCAAATTCCTTGGACATTTTTGGAAAACTCTTTGGAAAAGACTGGGAACCAATTTGTCTTTTGGTTCAGCCTATCATCCCAAAATGGATGGTCAAACAAAGGTGGTAAATAGGAAACTTGTAAACCTTTTAAGGTGTTTGACCAAGGAATATGGACATAGTTGGGATTAGGTTCTTCACCAGGCAAGTTTGCCTACAATGATAGTGTCAATAGGTCAATTGGTAAGAGTCCTTTTGAGATAGTGTATGGCATGCACCCATGAGGTGTTATGGAATTACAGGATCTTGGTGATCTGACATACAAAAGTGGTCAAGCTGATGATGTTTCTCAATCTATGAAGGAGGTTCATGAGCAAGTCAAACGATCTCTCCAAGATTTTTCACAAAAAAGTTAAAGCCAACGTTGATGCCACATAGAGAGATGTGTGATTTTCTATTCGATATTTAGTGATGGTACATTTAAACAAGAATCAACTTTAGAAAGCGATTCCCAGCAAACTACAGATGAGGAGACTAGGCCCGTGTAAAATTTTAGCCAAGTAAGGATCTACTGCCTATAAGATCGATTTGCCATATGATATTGCTTTGTCTCCTATTTTCAATGTTGTAGATTTGGTTGCCTACAAGGGGCAACTTCCCAAGGAGGATGTGCGAGTTTTAGATGTTCAGCAGGAACTTACCGATCTACCCTTACCTTCTTCTACCATGCCTTAGGTTGAGAAAGTGTTGGATTCCCACGTTTTCAAGAAGACTAGACACCAGGTCTACGTGGAACATTTGGTCAAATGGATGAATAAACCTAATTCTGAAGTGACCTGGGTCCTTGAATCCGACTTTGTCAAGTCGGGAATTGATCTCTCCCTGCTGTCACACATAGTCACTTGACTTCTTTATTTTTGGGGGAGGATGGTGTAGGAGCACCTAAGGGTTGAAATGCCCTTAACCAATTTTGGAATGTATATACTATGGACTGGCTCTAAGTCCTTTTTAATTGCAGTTTTTGAAATTTTACCTATCGACAAGACCTACCCTGATCGGCAGGACTTATCCTGAAGCGGTCACCAGAGTTCGGAGCGAGTTATTGGGTATCGAAAGGAGCAGGTTTATGCTACATTGATGACCTGATGAGTTAGCATGTGGAGCGGAGTGCCTCAGAGATAGTCATCGAGTATCAGACGGAGTAGTTTTACGCTACCCCGATGACCTGATGGGAAGGCATAGGTGCGGACTCGGTGGTATTGGTTATCGGCAAGCAAGGTTCTCACCTACACTGAAACCTAATAGAAAGTGCACAACTGGAGGACGTTCATCGACCATCAGGAGGAATGCTTCTGTGTTACGCCGAATCCTGATAGGAAATGCGGAGTGTGATAAGTCACCATCGGCCATTGGAAAATAGAAGTTGATGTTATGACGAAGCCCAATAGGAAGTGCAGAGTGTGACAAGACGCCATCGACCATCGGGAACTAGGATTTGATGTTACCCCGAAGGCCAATGGAAAAAGAGCCAACACAGGAGTCGATTATCGAGTATCGGTGTAGTTGTGTTTTGGTTACCCTGATCATCCAATGGAAAGGTGCAGATTTTTGCAAGTCACCAACGGGCATTGGAAGCCAGGTTCTGAGGCTACACCGATGACCCAATATGGAACTATTTTCCTTCCATTTTGTAACCATCTATGTTTCAATGATAGATGGATGAGCTGTAAGAGTCCACAAAGATGAATTGTAAGGGGTTGTTGGATCATTTTGGAAAAACAAAAGAAATAGTCTATTTTTTGGTCCTGATCGCTGAATATTGTTCTGTTTTGTTTTGTTAAATTTTTCATTATAGTTCAGTAGCTAGAGTTTCCTTTTTGTTGTTCATTCTTTGTTTGAATCCATATTGTAAATATGGCTCTATCTTGAAACTCCATCGTGGGATCCACACAGCCATTGGAGTACTTCAAAAAGAGAAAAAAATGTACAGTATGAGTAAAATAGCAATAGGAGGAAACCAGGAAATGACAACACCATTTCTGCATATTGACCCTAGGCGAGCTTGGAAGTAGTCCGACTAGGTTTCAATAATGTAATGAAGATAACTTGCAGGGAAGGAATCTACTGAGAACCGGAAGAAGTTCCAGAAGGCTACAAGCCTAAAACCATGACATTGTGAATCCAATACAGAAAAGTTTGCTAAACCAAACAAGATGGGTTGTGTTGCAATGAGGGAATATGTGTGTGTGTCCTGCATCCCTGCAAGGTTTTAGTGAGAAAGCTTACCTAGTGAGCTTGAGAAAATTGAGATAAGCAAACAAATGGTAGAGAAGCCCTAATAAGTCTGGTGAGGTAGACGTGAGCCCGGGAGGGGATAGAAACAAACCATTAAAGAAGCCTAATTGATGGTAAGCTAGGTAGCCTCCCTATAAGGAGGAAAAATAAAAATAGGTAAGATATGGTAATGAATAAATGCAAGAAGTCCCTATCCTTGAAGCAATGGCACCCCCACATCAACAAAAAATGAAATATTTTGAACTCCTACTTCAAAGGGATCCGACATCTCCGCAGAAGGAAAAACCCACTAAGGAAGGTGAAGATGGAACCTGAGGGTTAAACGAAACATTAAACATAACTGATAGCGGGGACAAACAACAAAAGGGAAAGGAATGAGATGAAGGAGAATCTTCGCAGGTGGAACCGGGGGATAACTCTGATAAAAGAGAAGGGAGAGATCAGGGTTTGAAATTAGTAAAGAAGAGGAAAAAGAGAGAACTATAACAAGAAAGGCCAGCATAGTAAATATAGAATCCAAGAATATGCTCGAATGGTTAAAGCAACAGAAAGAGCCTAGCAGGCCGATATAGGTTTTTTCACTAGATTTCAACAACCTACTATCAGGCACACCCCACACGAAGAAGAGAAAAGTGGTCAAAGATTGATACACTACCCAAGTGAATCTTGAAGGAGAACGAGAATTGCATATTCTAGAACCTATAATCAGAGAGGGTGAAGAAGAACCAACTGATCAAGAATACCGAATAACTTCAATTCAGTTGGGAAAACCATCAAGAGCAAAAACGACGAGAGTGACCAAAGAGGGAGTCGCGTTGATGGAAGAAAGAATGTAGATGGACAAAAGAAAGATAAAAGAGAAGAAAATGCAGATAGATCAATTGGTAAAGTTGATAAAAGGGATTACCAAAAGGGGAGAAACTCCACAAAAAATCCCAAATCTTCCAGTACTGGTGTCTCAAGAAGAAGATGAAGCAGTAGATTTATGAAGAAGAAAGGCAGAACTAATGTATGACTGGACTAAGGAGGTACTAGAACATGCCAAATCTTCATTGAAAGTAGCGATAGATAGATACACCACTTGGGGGGAAATTGATCAAGAGGATTGGTAGGGTCCAAAAGGCACACAAAGAGCTGTTGGAACATATTATAGTAGAAAAGTCATATTTCCAGATGGCGGAGGAAATGACCACGAAAGAAATCATTAATCAGAAGATTTGAATGCGGAGCAATTGCCTCAAGTGAAAATTGGAACAATAGTCAATACTTAGCAAATAAATAGTTTGCGGAAAGGAGAAGAAAAGTTGCAAGAAGAAAAAAGGGATGTGGCGGATGCACAACACCAAAATTATAAACTCATTGAAATGCTAATGGGAGGATTAGTAGAGGATGTGATCAAGGTGGGTGAAGATGCAATATTAGAGGAGTTTGAAGATGGATGGAGTGAGAGAGCGTCAAAGTTAGGAAGAGATGCAGATTCATAGGCCTTAGGAGACATAGAACAAATCCAAAGCTGGTCAAGGTAGTATGAAGGCAATGTTTTTGAGGAAGATCAGAATAGAGAACTTGTGCAGGAAAAATGTCGGGTGCAAGAATACAATTTGTCCATTGTAAAGTAGTCTAAAAGTAAAGAGATGGCCCAAATTTTGACAAGCCTTCAACAATACTAGGAACAATAGCTAGAGACTTCTAAGCTAAAAGAAAAGTCAAACGTTGACCAGGAGAAGGAATGACGCTGAGCAGTCAATATTTTTTGTCCTTTTGCTAGAAATATACTATAAAAGCATAATAGTGTTCATTTTGAAAATAGTTTGAGATTTGTAGACTTATGAGAGCTCTGAGAATTTCAAGCCTCTTTTCTTGTTTCTCTTACGAAATAGTTATTTCGATAGTGTCTTTTCTTTGCAAATAATAGTGGTGATAAAGTCTGAAGGACCGATAGCTGATGATATATGATTATACTTCACTATTTTGTATGAAGTAAAATATAACTCCGTGCAGATTTCTCGTGTGTTATATCCCTGGCTTTATTTAATTCAGCGTTTCATTTGTAGATCGCACAGTTTTATAAATAATTGAGAGAATATTTCTGGTTATTTGTAAGATTGTTCTTTATCATTACTATTTATTTCAGAAAGGCATGTATTGAGATACTAGCTTAGGATATCAGAATTCATTGCAGCATCTAAATTCATTTGTTTGTCTTTATTTGAAAATATTCAAAGAATTGTGAACGATAACAGAAATAATCCTTTAGAGAATGTAAAAAATAGTTTATCTTAAAGGAACTAATTGGAATCCCCTCGTATAAAAATAGTTGATTTATGCTACTGAGAAAAACTATAGGGTCTTATAAGACGTCTTGAGCCTTGAGGTCTAGGTATCTTATACCTTTCAAGAACATAAACTCGCGGTTTAGAGAAAGAGTTTATGAATGTTGAGTGAACTCAAAACTTGCATCAATAGAATCTAGCGCTAGGAGGGCCTAAAGTTCTAGATCTTAGGAAACCTAGATAGTTTAAGTTGGAGTACAAAAGAGTCACTAGGTGTAGGTCGTGTGATCCTGGTGTTCAATTTTAGGAATTACTAGATAGTAGGAATAAAAGCCATAGGGCTAGTTCAACCAAACCAAATTTAGCAGGTAATAATAGAGGACAAGTGCAGAATCAATTTTAATCTCTATTAGATCCACCGCCACCACCTCCTCCAATGATGTATTTTAATGTGAATTCACATATCAGGTTCAATGTCTACCATGATTTTGTTGGAAATTGACACTCATCCATTTTAGTTGTGTTGTCATTGATGGAAACATACATCATTTTGGGTTTGACACCTAATCGATACTCACCGGTATTCATGATTCGTCATCCGACATTCAAGGAAACCAACAAACTAGGAATTGGTATATGAGGCTGACATAGGAGATTGATCTGGTAGGTTTACATGGTAGAAATCAATGACATCAGTCATGAAGTTTAATGCATTTATTTTTGTCTAGGCCGACATGTAAATAAATTGTAATATCTTTGTAAGCCGACATAAGGCATTTATGTTTGTGATTGGGAAGGGTATTCAAGTCAATCCGGCTAGGTTATTTTAGATATACATAGATAGATGGAATGTATAGTGATGTGATATTGTGCGACCGATGTTGATCGACTGAATACGAATATAATATTTTGGAGTTGTTCTTGGTTATTGGTTTAGAGGTTTGGGATGCGAAGTAAGTTACCAATATAGATAGTGCTAGAACCGGAACTCATCCAGCGTAGTAGATTCAATCTCTGAGTTCAGAATTTTGTTTGTAACTCCATATTTGGTGTTTTTAGTCAATGAGGCTCCTTTTGTGATGAGTAGTGCGCTCTAGGTTGTTGGCCTTCCTACATGTGCAGGCCCCTATTATAATATTTATTCATTTGGCCAATGGATAGATATTGTGGGTCACCAATCCCACCGTGGTTTTTCCTCTTTGAGGTTTTCCACGTGTAAATCTCTGTGTTATGGTGTATGCTCTTGTGGTTGCTTCATTTCTACTTACTGTTATATTCCTTTATGGTTACTGACTACTGAAATACTTTGTTAATAAGGTTAAAATTAATCTCACTGGTAGAACATTGATTCACCCCCCCCCCCCCTCTCAGTTTTCTTGGATTCCAACAATTGGTATCAGAGCCTAGTGCCTTGGAGTAAGTCTAATAGCTTAAGGAAGATCCTAAATCCAGAATCCATGGAGATGAGTATGGAAAAACAACTTGAAGTAGCACTTGAAGACTATGATGCTGAAAGGATGAAGAACTTGAAGTTGCTAGATGAGTTGAACTCTGCAAAAGAATTCATTCTTATCCTACTAGAGAGGTTGTCATCTGCTCAAGCTAGAAGGAAGGAAATTTTACAAAATCGAGATGATGAAGAAAAGAATGCCCTTAAAGAACAATGTCAGATGTTGAGTTAGGAGAATAGTGTCATGAAGAATGAAATGCAAGCCCTAACTATGAGGATGTCCAAGGATATTGAAGACCACAAGAAGAATGCATAAAATCTTGGCAAATCTCTAAAAGACAGACCCGAGGAATGCATTAGGCTGGCACATGAGAATGATATGTTGCAAACTGAGCTGATGCAATCCTAGAATAATGAGCAGGAGTTGGAAAGATTGGTAATAGTTCTAAGGGGAGATCTAGATATTGCAAATGAATACAAAGACAATTTTAAGGACAGAACTGGAAAGCTTGATGAGCTATTGAAGGATCAAAGGCGCAAGGGAAACACTAGACGTATTGGATTTGAGCATGGAGAAAGCTTTGGTACTGCAAATGAAGTTGAAGCAAATGATTAGAAGGAGAATCCACCTATCAACCAGAACTAGGAATCATAAGTAAGGCAACCCAATGCACATAAATGTAATGGTAGATGTTTTGTTTGCAATAAATTTGGTCATATGGCAAGACATTGCAGAAATAGAGCAAATCAGGATAATAATGCAGTTCCCAGCCAATGTTCAAATTGTAAGAAGTATGGTCACAGGATAGAAGATTGTATAATGAATGTGAAATGTCATGCATGTGGAAATTTTAGACATATGGATAATCAATCCAGGTCAAGGAATGATCAAGGATACAATAAATAAATTCAAAAAAATAATGTCACTTTCTATGCATTCAAAAAAATAGGACATATTGTCAAATTTTGCAGAATCAAGAACAATCCAGCAGGAAATGATGAGTAAGGAAAACAAAAGGTTGATGATATCTAAAAGGAGCATGAGAAGAAATGGGTTAGGAAATCTAACGATCAATCAGAAGAGACAAACAACCCGATTACTCAACCAACAAAGTAGAATATTCCTGCACCGGCAGGAAACTCGTCCAGTAACTAAGGCATTAGAATTAGGGGGAGGAAAATTAATGATAGATCTTGCATTACCCCTGGTAGCAGTCTGAAATTAGGGTTTTTGTATAATTAAAGGGAAATTAGGGGTTTTTGTAGAATTACTGATAGATCTTGAGATTATGGATTTTGAATCTGATATGATAGACCGAAATGCATTTATGTCAATATGAAATTAAGGTTTTCATATAATTAAAGGGAAATGTTGGTTTATTTTTTATCACACAACATTCAGAGTGAAGCAGAGAAAGTTTAAGGCGATTCAAGGCAATATAGAGCATTTTCAAGTGAATTCTAGTGCATTTAGAGAGAATTTTTCAATAACTTTCATCAACGAAGGTTGTGAGGTATTTTATCAAATTTTCATGTTATTTTCTATTTGCAAGGGCTTTTGGATTAGCTCCCACTCTGGTAGGTGTGGCTACCCTTATTGTTGTTGACATCAAGGATCATCCACACCCGATTTTCAAGCAATGCCCTCATATTGCAAAGGTCGATGATTTAGTCGGTGTGTTTTCTAGGGTTCCAGATGATGTTCTATATATTGAAGATGTTTGTGCATATATCCACTGCACTCTAGAGGATTCAAGTTCTGCTAAAATCAAATCAATGTACATGACAAATCCGCTAGACAAGAAGGGATCGATGAAACTGGAATTCCAAATTCTGAAGGATCGAGGTTTCATAGACATTTTGGAGATGTCAAAATTTGAAGATGAAATGATCCCATATGTGCTTAAGCTGTGTCCATGGGGAATTCATGTGGCTAGAATGACCTTAAAAAATCACCAAGGAGGCTATTCATGCAATCACTAGTTTTCCCCAAATTGGTCAGACTCCCAGAAAGAAGAAAATATCTACCAATGAGGTGGAGAAGTTAACTGGTGCAACTTTTGAGAATGGGGATAAGCACTTTCAGAGACAAATTTGTTCAATTTGCAAGCATGATCATCGGTTACAAGGTAACCCAATCAAACCGATTGAACTCTGTTTCTAGTTCATGCATTTACTGTGCTCATAATATGGTCAAAGAAAATGATAGGTATGATCTTTGTCAATGGATGTGTGAAGAGATAATTTCAAACCTAGGGAAGATTAAGGGTAAGAAGAAAGGTGTTTTCCGGTATGGCAACCTTGTTGTTTGCTTGATGATTTTATTTTTGAATGAGTTACCGAGATCCAGTAAAACACAATGGGCATTTGATATATCGATAGGGAAACAAATAAAAAATTCTATAAGAGGTTTGGGACAGGACAAGGAGAGAGACTCCATTTTATGGGGTTATTTCGAATCATTTCAGAAGATAATGAAGACGAGAGAAAGCGTGCCTAAACATATTGTTGATAAATACTCTACAAAAATTTGCTTTATGGTGAAGAAGGATGAAACATTGATGGAGGCAGTGCAATCATGAAAGTTCTAGATCACTGAGATGGGATATGAGGTTGATGTTGAGATCTTGGACTTGTATGCCAAGACTCTTATTGATTCCCCAGCTGATGAAGTTGAGAAAACCTTTGGGACAACAAAACAAAAGGAATCCAAAGTTCAGATAGGTTTCAGCAGGAAGAGAAGGGAAGAAAAAATCAAGAAGGTTGGGGAAGCTGTGGAGAAAATGTCCTTTGAAATCAAACAGATCATTGGACTAGCAGAAGGGTCATCTCCGACAGCAGTTCAGACTCCACCGACAGCAACAACTAGCAAGGGTGTATTGAAGAGAATGAAACTGGAAACTTATATTGCCTGTATTGAATCTAGTTTTGATACTGATGTTGTGCCCCCAAAGATTCCCTAGACTTATATCAAGATACATAGGAAGAAGCATGAGGAAGGAAAGAAATAGAAAGTAAAGGTCATCCCTTCGGCAGTCCCAAATAAAATTTTGAAGGAGATGAAACCCATAGAGAAGAGGAAACCGGTTAAGGAGTCTACTTCTACTCCCAACAAGAAGAAGAAATCAGATATAGATATAGATCTTGAATCCGATAAGAATATTGAAGTCATTCCTCCTCTCTCAGTTGATGAATTGATTGATCAAATAACTAAAGATGGAATTTTGAGCAATATCCAATATTACTATGTACAAATGGATAATAAGGAACAAATGGAGATTGAGGAAGAATTTTTATTATACTTAGATATATATAAGAAAGCATTACTTGAGATTGAAAAACAAATACTGGGAGATTTGTACAATAAGCTAGATGCCAGAAGATTGTCTACAGTTGAAGAGGATAAATATATAAAGATGCAAGAGTTATTGACTGTTTGTGGTGCTATAACTGATGAGGAGATGCAACTGTGTCTAGAATATGAAAATAAAATAATTTTGCAGAGCAGACATTAGCATGTGAGTGTCATGGTAGGTAGAGTAAATGAAATAGTTAAGGAGACCCACGAGGCATGGGTAAAATTCTTTGTAGATAAACCTAATTTCTTTACTCCACTGATATTCCCTCCTAAGTTTGGTATTCAAGACATATTTTGATGGTAAGAGGAAAGATGTATTAGGATTGGATTCACCGGTTTTGGAACAAAAACTAGCAGAGGATATTCCTCTGGCAGTATCTCATGTACATAATATACATAAACTAGTAGATAACATGGAAGTTGTACATGATAAGAAGGATACACTAGAATAAAACATTCTGGATGTAGAGGTTATTGATGTGGATACAAACAATAAAAAGGCTGAGGATATTGAACCTCCGGCAACAAATGTACATATAGAAGAGGCTAAGGTTGAGCAGGTTACTACACCAAGTGGTGAAGCCACTAGTGCTAGTCAATAGGTTGGAGAGTCTAGTCATTCATTGTTGGCACTTGGCTCATCCGGTCAAGTTGATTTTGGATAGAGGAATATTGAGAAATTGAGAAATTTTGAATTGATGTTTGTTGCAGATCATAAGTTAAGGAAGGAAGGACCAAAAGATTAGCAAGTCATTAAGCAGGCCATTCTGGTTCTACAACAACTAGTTCCAGGATACACTAGTCCGGTAGCGATCCCCTCTGGTAAGCTTAAGAGTTTTCATTAACACATTGCAAAAGAGTTTCAAACTCTTCAATAGATATCAAACCGACAGTTAATAGAGAGGTACAATGCAGCTAGGAAGGTCACCTATGACAATATGATCACATCAGACAAGGTCAAGATGATAGAGCAACTAACAAAGATTGATGAGGCTCTTAATTAGTGCAGTTGTATATATAGGTCTTGTACTAGAAAATAGTTGGGTTGTTTTATTTATTTCCTAAGGTCAGGGTGTTTCCATTGAGCCCATTTTCAGGACTTAATATAGTCTATTTGATTTTATTTTTTTGCCGTGAGTTTAACGGTTTCGTGTCTGAGTTTTAACAGATGCGCGAAAGTTGTATATGCACTAATGGTTTTATCAAATGCACTATTTCCCATGTTATATGCGCTATACTATGTTATATTAGGATGTTTCATGTTATATGCACTATTTCGTGTTATATATGTGTTGTTTCATGTTATATATGTGTTGTTTCATGTTATAAATGCATTGTTTTGTGTTATATGTGTTATTTCATGTTATATATGTGTTGTTTCGTGTTATATATAAGTGACTTCATGTTATGTTATAAATGTGTGACTTCATGTTATATGCGCTACCCAAAGGCTATTTTTGAAACCTGAGATGTTCTAGGTCTATTTTATTGTTTTGTTATTTTGACTATTTGGCTTGTGTATGAGTTTATCTTGTAGCCGGGCTCATTTGTTATATTCTTATATGATGGTTACCATGTTGCATGGTATGTTATTGTTTGATTTGATACCTTGGTTTCCAGGTCTTGTATTGTTGTGAGCTCATGGTTATATTGAGATGTTTTGTGCATTGCCTTGTTGTTACCCTAAATTCTAAGTGCATGCTAAGGGGAGTGGGCTTCCAAGTGAGTGACTGTGATTACAAGGGGTAGATAGCCAAGTTACTAGGGGTCTAGATCGCCAGATATCTCATTGGAAGTTTGATTGTAATTCAAGTGATAACTTAATATTATAATTCTTGGGTTTGGGTAGAATAGTTCATCTTAATAATCTAAGAAATGGATGGTGGCCCCTCTTCCTTGCCTAGTGGTAGTGAACCGAGATAGGACTAGGAAGGCCTTGGTAACCTAGGTAAGCTAATCTCCCTCACCCCATTAAGGTTGAGATGGATCCGCATGGGCATCTAGGATGGCCAAGACATGTGCCCAGGTTCCCATTTGTCATATGTGATGACACTCTTTTCCCTACATGTAGGTCCTAGTGCCTTGAGCCTTATTGATGTGTCACCTCTAGAAGTTTATGTTGATGTTCTTAATGGGTTTTATGATTTTGCATTCTTGTTCCTTGTGTTAGTATTGTGTTACCCTTGGTTGTTAGGTGTCAGCCTAGATCTAGAGTGTGTATGGGATCTTGTGTCATCTCCTAGCATGGGGGGTGGTTCCTTATGGTTCTACATGGTCGAGTGGTTTAATGTCTTCTTCTGTTGGGATGTTCTTAATTGGATGCTCTTGCGTGGATGTGGATATCTTATCTTCTCAGCTATGGATGTATACTTGTAGTAGATTGATGTAAATGATTCTTATGGCATATGAATGTAACTAGATTCATGATGTAATTGTAATGTAATGATAAATATGTACCTTATTGGGAGAAGATATTGTATTCATATAAAAAGGTAGTTAGCATTCTAGGAGAATAAATGATGCAGTATGTGACATTGGTTTATTAATGGGAAAATAATTTATAGTTATGCATATAAACTCTTGTGATGTTGTTAATGTGGTAGTTATCTTGAGAATAGTTATTAATGATGATAGAAATGAATATGAGATGGGAATTAGGAACATTTGGTATTGGTGCTTTAAAATGAACTTATAAGGGATTGGTTAATGCTTGCATAGTAGATGAATGTATTCATATTAAGAATAGTAGATTATCTTATATGCATTGGAAGGATAATGTGCATTAGTTCATTGGTGGTAAACATGTTATCATGATTATGAAGTGGTGTTATTTCTTTGGATAGATTTAGGTAATGACATTGTGATGCCCTTATGAATGATATTGATGTTGTGTTTATTTCCGCTTGCATTATTTTCTATTGTGATTATGTTAACATGATTAAATGTCAATGGATGAATATTGTACCTTGAATAGTTAGTTATATGTGGTTGCATATAGTAGATGATTTTAAAAGAAATTATCTCTATGTGCATGTTAGATTTGGGTATTTCTCTAGGGTATTTTGGCGGGAATTACACACAAACCCCTAATAGTAAAAAGGAGTTAAAGTAATATTTCGGAAAGATCAATTTAGTCTGCAAATTCATTACAAGTTTTGCAGAGATAGTGAAACCATTGAATGTAATGTTAAAAAAGGAGGCTAAAATAGAGTGGACAAAAGAGGCATGGGAAGATTTAAAAAATGTAAAGAAAGCAATAAAAGATGCCTCAATATTGTCTAGCCCTAATTATAACAAACCCTTCTATATCTACTCATTCGCTTCTGAGCATACTTGTGTAGCAGTACTAACACAAAAAAATGAGATGAAAGAAGAAAATCCTATATAATTTATGAGTTGTCCATTCAAAGATGTGGAGTTGAGATACATAAATATCTAAAAACATGCTTTTGCGTTAGTAAAAGCAATCCAAAAATTTAGGCATTACATTCTAAGGAGGAGAGTTATCGCAATTGTGTCTGACACATCAATAAAAACCCTTCTAATGAAAAATGAGATAGGGGAGAGATGGGCTAAACAGATTACTTTCATACAAGAGTTTGACATAGACATTGTCCCAATGAAGTTGGTAAGAGGACAAGCCTTAGTGCAAGAAATTGCAAAAATAGACCCACAACTGATGAGACAATAGTATGTGCTTAATGAAAAAAACCAAGATGGTTGGTATGAAGATTTGATGCATATTCTCATCACAGGTCATTTCCTTGACCATTTGAATAAATCACAACTCAGACGTTCAAAGTCAAAACACAGAATTACATGATAAAGAATGGCAATTTGTTCTGCAGAGATCATGTGGGGGTTTACTTGAGATGTGTAAGTAAAGAAGAATCAGAGAAGATCCTTCATGAATTTCATGATAAGTTCAGTACAAGACACAAAGGACATTTGACTACAACCCACACAGTATTAAGGGCAGGATATTACTGGCCCACTATCTTCAAGGATGTTTACCAACACATACAACATTGCCATGTTTATCAAATCCATGCAGATAAAGGAAAATATTTAGCACAACCGTTACAGTCTGTAACAGAAGCACGACCATTTGCGCAATGGGGTATGGATTTTATTGGAATGATAAACCCACCATCATTGACAGGACACAAGTATATCTTAACATTAATGAATTATTGTACCAGGTGGTCGAAAGTGATAGAATCAAGGAATTGCACTACGAAAGTAGTTTTTCAATTTCTAGAGGACAACATCATCACACGTTTCAGAGTCCCAAATTTCCTGGTATGTGATAATGGCCCTACTTTCACATCTTTAAAATTTTTTGATTGGGCATTTGAACTAGGCATTATTTTAAATTTTTCTTCGAATTATTATCCTCAAGGTAATAGTTTAGCAGAGTCCACTAACAAAAGTTTAATACATGTCATTAAAAAACTGTTAAACAAGAACCCAAGAGGGTGGCATGTTATTTTGAGATATGCATTATGGACCGATAGGACAAGAAATAAAAATAGCCTCAGAAATTCATTGTATCATCTTGTCTATAGCTTAGATCCAGTAGTACCCACGAACCTAAAAATACCCACATTAAAATTTATCCAAGAGTACTTAGGGTTTGAAAACAAGGAAGAAGCAAGATTAACTCAATTGTTAAACTTAGATGAAAAGAGGGATAAAGCCACCAAATTTATGAACAAACATCAGCCAACTGTGAAAACATGGTTTGATAAGTGTGTGAAGGTAAAAGCATTTTATCTAGCAGATTTGGTGCTTTATTGTGAAAAATCGCAAGATGGAAAAGGATTGTTCAGAAAATTCTCACCTATATGGTCAGAACCATACTAAATATAAGAAATTATAGGGGATAACGCGTTTAGGTTATCAACTTTACAAGGAGAACCCCTTTGTCAATGAGAAATTCTTAAAATATTACTTTTAAGTGCAGAGTTGAAAGATTAGCGGTGTATATAGTGTAAATAACATAATTTAGTTTAAATTCGAGTGTAGTCACATTAATAATTTGCGGAGCGAGAAACATAATTTGATAAGTAGGTGTAGATTTTATTTAAGATAGAGTTAGTGTTAGATTAGTTAGAGTGAAGTTGTTAGTGGAATTTATTGGCTTGATGATGATTGTAATAAATTCATCATATGTTGTCATTGATAAAACACATACACACATATGTTTATATTGTCTACCAGTATGACTTCAAGTTGTTTATACTACAACCGATATACTAGAAGTTTATTTCTAACCGGTATTTGGTGACAACCGGTATATGCATGGAGATAACCACTTGGTTATACATGTCTCAACATCAACATGAAGATCCAACGGAGACTATCTCAGAAGTATCAAGGAAAAGAAGTTTAACTCTAACTAGTATTAAGTGTTCCACCCAGTATTCATATATTATGTGATGAGTTATCACCACCGACAAGTTTTGGTGGTATTTTTGTGATGAGTTATGACCACTTGACCAGATACACTGCACCTAGGAAATTGTGTTATGATTTCTTGAGGCCGACATGAAATCTAAATGTCCTTATATTGACATCATAGTGAATTATTTTTTATGAGCGAAAGTGATATCTTATGTGCAAAGAAAAAAGAGTTAAGTTGCAAAATATGTTGAAAAGTAGTGTTGAATACGCTTAAAAGGATCTGATCAAGCAAGTATTGTGCTAATCAGATAGATCAATCAAATCATGTTGTCTTCTAACAATTACAACATAATTAAAATCCCCTAATCGGGTAAGTTCTAACAAGCTTCATTGGTCAAATCCTCTAACAAGGTGATCCATTAGTTTGGATTCAGAAATCCTCTACAAAGGTTACTCCTAACAGGGTATTACCTTTTAGAGGGTATAGCTTTTAATCAAGATTTGGGATATATAACAAGATTAGCTCCTAGCAGAGCACTTTGTAGACCTTAACCGGTTAGTTATCTATTACTGCAGATAGTTAACTTGTGAGTTCCACCCCATCGTGGTTTTTACCTATTTCGATTTTCCACATACAAACACTTGGGTTATGGTGGATGTTTTGCTTATTGTGGATGTTGTTATATCATTTTGAATTGAGTGCATTGTGTCTAAAAGTTTTGTTAAGTTCATCTACTGGTTAGTGTTTGAAGTAGTTTTATTTTTGGTGACACTTATTCACCCCCCCTCTCAATGATTTTCAAGTCCATCAATTGGTATCAGACACTAACTTTTTAAAAGCCCAATCACTTAGAAGGGAGCCTTGAGACCACCATGGGGGACATGAGCTACTTTGAGATGGCTAGAGAGCTTGAAGCTAGTAGAAATGAACTTGAAACCCTAAGGGTCAAACTGAAAGCTTCAAAAGTCAAAAGGAGAGAGCTAACTGAACAACTATTGGA
The DNA here is from genome assembly GCF_030272615.1 of Cryptomeria japonica. Taxonomy (NCBI): domain Eukaryota; kingdom Viridiplantae; phylum Streptophyta; class Pinopsida; order Cupressales; family Cupressaceae; genus Cryptomeria; species Cryptomeria japonica. The sequence goes on from NC_081408.1 coordinate 445,328,003, forward strand.
AATATCTGATAACAGTTCTTTAGATGAAGCCAATATTAATGCTTTAGCCAAGGAAGTTGAAAATTTAAATGGTGAGAAACAAAATATGAGGAGAGAGTTAGAAAGTTTAACTATCCGGATGAGTCAGGAACTAGAAGCCAAAAGAATAGCTGAGGATCTTATCAAGGAAAGAGATAAAGAGATTGAAAAGATCAAGCGAGAAAATGTCACTATGCATGAGCATTTGGTTGCAGAAAGAGAAGAGAAAGGGAATTTAAAGCTAGATCTTGAACTAGCATCATCTTTGAGAGAGAGCCTGTCAAAACATAATGAAGATCTCACTAGGCAGCTCACCGAAGCTAATGAGAAATTGGAAATGTTCAACAAGGGTTCTACCTTGCTAGATGAACAAATCCAATCACAAAGGATAAAAGGTGATACCTCTAGACTTGGCTTTAACACGTCTGAGAAAGCAGAATCATCGGGTACAAAGAGAAACACTCATAAGGCCAAAAATCCCACTGGTAATAAGGTTTTCAAACCTTTTTGTTTTGTTTGCCATAAATATGGTCACACTGCAAATGTTTGTAGAGACAAACCTAATAGAAATGCAAGCTACAATACTAATGCTAAGTATGTGTCTAATAAATTTGAAGGTCATTGCTTCACATGCAAAATGCATGGACATAGATCAGTTGAATGCAGATATGGAGCAAATAATCTTGTGTCTCACATGCATCCAAGACCAAATGGCAACTAGATGAGAAATTATGATAACCGGGTAAATATGAACTAGCAAAGACCCTATAACAACCAGTTTAGTCCATTTGAGATGGAAAAGGTAACAAATGTCATATTCACCATCTATAACAACTTTGGTCATGTGGCTATGAATTGTAGAAGAAGAATAGGGAAAGGTAATGCAGGACTTTGGAGATCAACTGGTATGGCTTGATATCACTATCATAAACCAAGACATATGGCAAAGTTATGTAGATCCAAGAAGAGAAAATAGGTCAACCCTGTTGGCATTGTGTTGTCATTGATGTCAACCGGTAGATGAGATGTATGTGCAACACTGATATGAAGGAGTATAGTATGTGATAGCTTGGATATCACCTTGTGTTGCTGAACACTAGTAAAAGTAAAGAAGATGATCACAGAGGTCATTAGTACACAAGTTAATGTCTGACTTGTGTGATGAGATGGAGATGTGTTTTGAGTGGTTGGTTGTGATGAAGAGGCAAAATGTAATCTGAATCCCTTCAACTCTAAAAGAGCAGAATGAACCAGTACACTATAAGGTTGCAGAACAACAGGACTCTTACCGTGTGAAGAAGCAGTCATCATGTGAAGCAATGACTGATAGTAAATGTGCTCACATCAGATCACATGAAAAGCATTACAGGATGTAGAAGAATGTAGAAGACACCTCATCGAGTAAGTGGAGCTTATCTCCTATCATGCTTTGAGTGCATCTTAGTTCGGAGAGATAAGAATGAAGAGGTAAAGGTGAGCACTAGAAAGATCACACCAGATTCAAAGGTGAATTGAAGGAATGCCCTAAGTGCATGGGATTAGGGTTATGCACTAGAGCAAAAAGAG